>NW_028186612.1:860430-913622 GCF_003343005.1 Rhea americana
AAAAAAAAAGGCTGCCATTCCACACAAGCTAAGCTAAAAACATATTTAAAAAGAAGTGTTTAAAGAACACTCTTATATTTTACATAAGAAAAGCTTTTGACTCCAGTGATAGCTATCTGCAATATGCTGTAAAAGTGAATCCATCTCAATTATCATTAAGAAAAAAAAAAAAAAGAAGTCAAACAAAATGCATTATAGAAGTTGATTTGCTAGTTCCTACGATGAATTAACGGCAAATGCAAAGCATAAACAGCACATTTCAATAGACTCACGCTGTAAAAGGACACAGAGATCAAGCACACAGCAGAAGAGTCAGGAAAACATTTCCACACTCGCCCAATGGAAATACGCTGAGCACAAGGGCCTCAGSAGCAGCGGAGGGCTTGGGAGCCTGGAGTGGGACATAAGTGGAATTCACACGTTTGAGGCGAAAGCTGAAATCAGGAAAATTGCTGCTCAGCTCCCCTCAGCATCACGTTTTGCGAGCTGTCAGTCTGGCCTCAGCTCACCCACAGAAGCCCCGCCGCCTTGGCCAGCCGGGTGCCCCCGTGCACACCTGCACCGTCGCGCTGCCCGCAAGCCAACATCTGGCGGCCACCTTACAGCTGTGCACTGAGCTGGGCCCCAAAATCCTCTACGGCCAAGAGCTATATGATGCAGACACCATGAACAGCTAAGGAGAGGGAGACCTTAAAAACATCTTCTAGGGAGAAGAATGCCATTATTTTCCCATTGCTTTACTAAAGGGTAAAATATATTATTCCACTGCAGTGGTTTGAATTTCTAACCTTAGGCTGCCCCTTGGTCTCTCTTCTGTCTCCTCTCTTCATGTCCACACATATCCTGACTACCRGCTTCAAATTCAATATTTAGTGTTTTACAGAAAGCCAAGAAAATATTTTCTGAAATGAAAATAAAATGTCCAWATCTGAACCAGAGTGGAGTAAACTGATGCAACACCAAACACTGGATGAGATTGGCCATTTCTGTTGTTATGCCATACTCGCTCTCAAAATCATTCCCGTTTTTTAAATCAAGTAAATAAAAGGTGGGCACTTTTTGGTATAAGAGATGAAACTGTTCTCCAGCCAGCAGTAACATAAAGGTTGTTAAAGCAGTTGTTTCAATACTATTTTCTCCTCTATAAAAGAATACGAAATCAGAGCTGCTCATGAGGAGAGAGTTCAGAATGTGCATTTTGGTGTTCTTTTTSTAATCTTCCTCAGGCTGCTCTTGTGAATATCTTGTCTATGCAATAAATACTCCAACCACTCTGTTTTCAGCTGAGTCTGACTTCTCTGTGGATTTATGCATCTATGAAGTGAATAAATTAGATGTGAGTGGATATGATGGAACATAAGAGAAAATATTTTCTTTTCTTTCTAACTCCCACAGATTCATTTTAATGCCATAGTTATTGTTTTTAAAAATAAAAATGGGAGACTACCAGTTTAGTTAACGCACTAGCTCTCTGATACCAAGATTATTGAATTCAGAGCCAGACTCCCATGCAAGTACAGTGAACTTAGATATTTCTCCATCACCCCTCATGGGCATCACTGGAAAAGGAGCTGCTATAAGTCATATAAGRGGAGCTATCAACATTTATATAACGTTGATGGTATGCCTCCTACTTGCATCCATTAGCCCATGTCATTCTACTTCCACTCAAATCTGAGGAAAGCAGAACRTGACCTTAATGTCCCTAATGAAAAGAATTCCTAAGGAATACCTGCTAGGAAATGTCCCAAGAAAGAAGTTGATGAGTTATCCACAAGTGGAAAAAAGAGAATGCCAGGACTAGATGAAGAAGATAATTTTTAAATACATCTTTAAGTTACCATATTATCACACTTATTTACAACATTAGGCATATTACTTTAGCTTTCAGAAGCTGAAACAAGACCTTCAGGGTCTAGCTAGTTATATTTTGTATGAATATCTATAAATAGATATACACACATACACACACATATTTATATATYTATGAGCATCAATATTGCCCCTTCCCCAGGTGATGTTAGAGTTACACAGAACAAACCACTTGTATAGACAACCTCAACCACTTAGAAGGCTCACATTCATTTATCTGCTTCTGTGAATCTAGCAATACACTGGCACTATGGGTCATCAAGATGAAAACTGAAGATTCCAGATAGCAGCAGATGTCCCCACACAAGTCRAGAAACAAAACCCCTGACCGCTTCCATGACATGCTCATGATCCAGGTCCCTTTCACTTCTCTTCCCCCCATTTTGACTTGTAAAACCTTTTGAATGGCCTGTATTTTAAAACAGTCAGCCTACCCTTTGTATTTTCTTTTTCCCAAATTCCATTCCTTCACTTTTCTCATTTTTCTCCACCAAAAGTACGTTTTAATTAAAAGAGCTTATTGTCTAAAGTGGGCAACCCTCAGGGTTGAGGTAACAACAGACAAGACCTTCATTCCTCAATCTGTTAGGTTTATACTATGAAGGAGTRGAAATCTGCATATTGCCTCACAGAGTATCTAGTTCTAGCCTGTAAAATGTAAAAGGAATTAAAATGCTGTGACATTTTTATGAATACAGAAGCAATTAAGTAATGGACATAAGTTTGTAAATCTTATTAATTACCTTGGATCAATGGCAGCACAGAAGAAAGATAGCTCAACCGAGACTCTTGTGTCTGCTAGTATTGCTCTGTGGCCTCAGGCAAGACACTCAGGCTAGTTCTTGGAAAGCCTATAAATGGCCCACTAATTTCAACAGAGCTGAGCTCAGGGAGCAACAAGAGCAGGGCTCTGCTGGGGAGGGAGAATGAGCCGGGAGCTGGGGGTGGCACAGCACAAGCCCTCACCAACAAGCCACCATCCTACAGCAGCTGAGCAGGACCGGGGTGGTGTCAGAGACGTCCATCAACAGTCCAGACAAGGCAAAAGGATAAGCCCATGTCCACCCAGGGAGCCCATCCACGAAAAGCAGGAGACAGGGCTGGAGATAAGATAACCTATAACCCAGATCTGGGATCTATCCAGGAGAYGAGCCAGAGACAAGACTGGCTACAAGGCTACCTACACTGTAGGTCCGGGGTCCATCCAGGGAGGTCAGTGAGTGAGCCACAATGATAGGACACAGGGCCAAGCTCAGGGACACCTACAACACAGTTCAGGCCTGAGCTTGGTCTTAAATGGAACCTCTGGGCTATGGGCAAAGGGTGCACGTGGGGGCCCCAGGAAAGGCTGGTCAGGGCAATTAAGGCCTATTAGTGTCAGAATTTGAGTATACTAAGTGCCAAAATCCTTTGAGGACCCTGATCTTAGCTTCTCTGTACCTCAGTCCTTGAAAAATTAGGACATTACTAGCTCCATTTCAGGATTAGTTGTAAGAAAAAAATACTATAAAAATTTATGAGAGACTGTGGCAACAGGGGACCTTCTGACTACCTTGGAAAGACAGCTGGTCTGACAGTGCAGGAACAGCTTGGACTCACAGGTGGAAAGATACAAATCAGACGTGTTAACATAAAAGCTTGAAAGCTCCCCCTATAATCTCCTCTCCTCTCTGCTGCAAAGCATCAGTAGAGCTCATGGTTCATAGTCTGCTGGCCTGAGGGCAGAAACCCACGTGGCAGCCGCACTGCAAGTTCAGAGGACTGCTTTCCATGTCCTGCCTACCTCGCAATGAAGCCATAGAGATGCTCTTGCCTTTCAGGCTGTGCACAATCAAAGGGCACAGCACTGTGTTCAGGGATTTATCCCTTTTAGAGGCCAAAAGTAAAGTCATTACTCTATTGTTGAGAAAAGAGCTTGCCTCACAATAATGTAACTGTGTAGGTCTTACCTACATATTCTTGAATGTCCACTAACAAAGAGGAAAAAAAGTTGCTGGAATGAAAGAATTTGCTGGAATGAAAGAATTCTTGCACCCAGCAGACCTCCATCCAGCTCCTCGCAGCRCTGAGCTAGTCCACGCCGGCAGTGAATACGCTTTGTGCTGCCTTCCGTATCCAGCCCTGCTCACAACACAGGCTTTCACTGCCTTCCCTGCTGAGGGGCTCTGTGTGACCTGAMGCGTCCGGAAATCTCAAAGTATAGGAAAGAGAGGATTCAAGAAATGCAGCATAGGATCCCCCATAGCTCTGCTTCAGCTCATTGGAAACTATTAAACTCCTTACTCAGCAGAGCTGAGTAGGTGTAGTTACACCTGCTGATTTTAGGATTCTGGGCTGATTTTTGTTTTCACACATGTACCTAATCCCCTGTAGAACCAAAATTTGTCCAGCTTAAGAAACCACAGTTCCCTAACTCCTAAAAAGACCGAGAGATAGGCTGGAACCATCAAGCTAGGAATTACTGGGACAAAGGCAAAGCTTTGACCACCTCTAAGGAGATTCAGAAACCAAAGGTTGGTGAGGTTAACCTCCCTATAATTTGAGAGAAGCTTCCAGGTTCAGAGCAAATAGTGAGCTCTCAAACTGGGCAGGTGTCCTCCTTTTCCATCTGCACAGAATCTAAATGCTTTTTTTTTTTCTTGTTTCGTTTTTGGTTGGTTGGTTGGTTTTTGTTGTTGTTGTCTCGTGGGTTTTGTGTGTACATATGTGTGTGCCAAACACAAGCAGCTACCCTCTCCTCTGCTTGCTGTATAGATGCTGCCCCTTGGATGAACTATGGAACCATGGGCACATTAATTTATCGCACGGCTTTTGCCACTGCTCATTTGTTGCTCACCTCATCTTCCTAGGGACTTCCTCTTACTCCTAAATTGATGGTGAAATAAATAGACAAATAGATCAGCCAGTCAGAAATATCTTCCCTTCCCTTTCCTGATTCTGAAAGATATGCTGGTTTCCTCCTTGCCTTCAAATTTAGTCTTGACTACTTGGCAGCTCAGATAATATTCAATCCTATGTCTTTTTCAGGGAGCATATATAAAACTATCATGACAAGAAAGTCACAGTCTCCCGCCTCCAGACAATGACAGTATTATTGGAAAGAGCTTTACATATATGGAAAGGTAGATTTCCCTATTTCTTGGGACCTTTACCTCAAAAGGGCCTGAGATGCTGTACTTTCAGTGTGTCACATACTTAGGCAAACTACAGATGCTTTAGGATTATTTGTAGTGGATTTGCACAGTCCCATTGGGCTTTGCACAGCTGGGCTCAGAAGCCCATAAAATTGTTGCTCATCAATATATGGAGGAAATTCTCTGAAAAACAAGTCTCTGTGCCTCATCATCTCGCCAGGTCTGGTCTTCCTACCTCACAGAAAAGGCTGCTCCAGCCTGTGGCTGCGGGGAAGCAAAGGAAACCACCACGCTCTCTGATCTGGTCTCGTTTTCAGGGCTTTTCATCATAACTCTCTAGCACACCAGGGTATGGAAACACAACTTCATAGCAAAAGTACCTCAGCTTTGTCAACACAAGAGCTCCCAGCATGACTTTCCCTGCTAGATGCTCCATGGAAGACTGCAGAATAGCTGTAATAGGAACCCAGCTAATTGTCATCAGCTGCTTGTAACACATTATTGGCACAACCACAGATAGTGACATTAGTGCCCCGCTGTGCTCAGTGTTGCTTTTTCAGTGCAGAACAAATCTGGACACACAGTCAGAACAAAGATCTGACCCTGTCCTGTCAGCCACTTTTTTTAAAATATATGTTTGACAACATTTCTAGTAGTAAAACAGAACCTGGCAGACCAAATGATGAACAAGGACAGAAATTTGAAGCGGCATGATGAGGCCAATAAACCTTCATCACAAGCCCATCCAAAAGAGGAAAATGACAAATGAGAAATGACATTAAAAATGAGACAAATCCWCAGCCAGTACAAGCCAACACAGCTTTGTTCAGGTCAAAGAGCTTACACTGATTCAAGTTAGATGAGCATCTTGCCTTATATACCTTATGATTCGTTACAGGCAGAACTAGCTTTCATGGGTATGACCTTGTAACTCTGGGATCACTCATGTAGAGCTGATGTCAAAATAGAGTCTGTCATAGATTATATATATTTGCTACCATTACTAAAACTTAAGAACAAAATAACCCCCCAAATCTCAATACACAGTTAGAAACARGATACAGCACACTTCCATGCCTTAATTGCAAGTTGCTCCATCCACACTAAAAGTTAAGTAAATACATGACAGGCAGCCTGTGTTAGTAGAGATGAAGGTGTAGTTGCAGCCTCTCTGGGCCAGTTCCCTGGTGTAAATATGGCTTGTGGGAAACCCTGGTCATTGCTAGAAACAAGCTGTCAGAGGGAAGCGAGACCTGTTCATGTAGATGGCTCCTGTCAACCAGTTATTAGTTTATTCCTGATGTTCAAAATTATTCCCATTGCAGAAACTTTTCATCCAAAGAAAAAAGCACTATTCAAAACTAGCATTGTATACAGTCATTTTTAAGAGTAACAGCTATTAACAAACTAATTCAGAGAACAGTCTGTACAGCAAAGGTGACTAACTGGAGCGCTTACATGTAAAAMTATACTATCTTGAAGAAGAAGTGCATATGTATTATATCATGTAATGGAAAACATCCTTGGGAATAACAAGAACATAATTTCTCTAGCTGGTCATAAAGTCAGTGATGTAATCTTGCAATCCAGTAGAGGGCAAACTTAGTCTATATATTCTCAAAATGTTCCTAGGACAGTCAAAAGGCAGATGTTCAGACATGTTTATCTTTCATTTGATAACCTATAAAGATACGCAGCAACCTACAGCACCAGAACTTATAGATGAAACAGCATCAGCCACACCTATTATTCAGTGGCTCTTCAGCCAAGTCAGTATTTATTACAAAATCAGCAAACTGATGAAGAATATACTTTCCAAATATTTTCCATTAATGTACTGTTTTATCCCATTAATTTTAATTTTTGATTAATTAGGAATTACACACCTATTTTCTGGAGGTTGCTCATGTATATAATGGAGAAATGAGGAGTTCACCTCCCTGCTCTTATTTAATACATATCAGTACACTTGCTTCAAGGAGTTTTCTTTTGAGTTAGTTTCTGTCTAAAAATGAAGCATCCATTTGAAATATAGGATTCTGGGATATATTAAGGAATTCAAGCTTGTTTGGATAGTGTTTGCTGGAAGAACTTTTTGCCTATAGCACAAAATCATACTACTGTTCTTGGCCATGTTTAGCTGACTCAACCTTCCCAGCAATGCCTTACATGGTCATGGCTGGATGAAATGAATAGGTGAGAAAGAAGTCCAATTTTTGCTTTTAAAAGAAGATTTCATGTGTGCACCCCACTCCACTCACAGAACTAATGGAATTGCCTCACAGTCAACAGGTGAAGATGCAAGAAATCCAGATCCAACAACACTTGGACAACACTCTTACAATGGGATGAACAGCAAAATATGCACCCAGTGCTGACAGGACCCACTTGTATGGATACAGYGTGTCTCCTTTGCTCCTGCACACTTGACAGCATAATCCTGAAACACTAGACTTTCCTGCAAGCATGCAAGATGAGCTGAAAGCAAGCCCAGAATATATTAATTCCTTCTAGAAACCTGAAGGAGACTTAGCATCACCTCTCCTATAAACTCCCACCATGAGCCCACATCCACAGGACAAAGGAGCAGGGACARCATCACTCACAGGACTTTGCTTACTCCTTTCAGTGACTGGAACAAGAAGGGGTCCTTCTGTTCATTTTTTTCCATCATTCAKTATACTTACCAGTAGAAGAAAGAGGTGAAGTAACAATTAATAATTCCTTGCAAAGTGATTTTTACTAYGGTAGAGCCAAAGGAATCAGAGCTGTGGTGAAGCAGGCACCATATATATGTGATAGAGGATCTTCAGGGATGCCAGCCGAATCTACTCCAGAAACATGCTTCTGGCTCAAGAGACTTGAATTTTAYTTGTAAATTTGCTACTGGTCTAATGTGTAACCTTGAGCAAGAGATTTGCATCATTGCTAAAATGAGGCAAAACCAYGGCCTCTGTAAAGGCAAGAGATGGAAAGCAACATCATGTGCAAACACTGGGAAATGACACTATTACTGTGAGGAGCCTTGCTCATTATGAYCCCGATCTTGCAAAAAGCTGAGCAACCTGATCCAGACCAGCAAAGAGTTTATGTACATGGTTCAACCCAATGGGACTATTCTCATGCTAGAAGTTAAGCATGAGCTTAAGCACTAAATACCCTCCTGGACTAGAGCCAAAGTGCACAGTAGGCCCCAACTTTGTCTTAGCTATTTAGGAATCATCAATGCCATCCTCTCTCAGGCAACAGTCAGCCTTTTTGAGAACTTTAGGAGGCCAAAGATGGAACATACACAGGCATGTAGCACATATAAACACATACACACACACACACACAACTTCCACTCAAGGAAATCCCCCTAAAACACAATTAAGAAGGTTGGAATCAGGCAGTACTACTGAAAAACTCACTTCTGCAAGAACAAACTCAACTCTTGCAGTTTTGGTTGTGATGCTTTTTCAGCAAATCTATCTCTCAGTCTGCCCAGCTGGTGCCCCTCCTAGCTCTAAATGTGCCACGCACCACTAATTAACCTCTCATATCATTGATTTTATCACGGACACCAACCTGTCTCTCTGAATCTGCCATCTTATCCATTAGCATGTCAAACTGGCACCACTAGAAGTTACATCACCTTCCTTTCTCAGAGCCATTAGCAGCAGCCTGCACGCATTGCACGCCTGCCACAAAACACTTGCCTCYGAAGGTGAACAGCACAAGGGTTAAGGGAAGGAAAGGGGGCCACCACGGAAAAAAAGAGATAAAGAAATGTAAGCAGCACATATATTGTCATGATCTATTTTCCCCTTCTTTTGAGAAAGAACAGACTGCTGCAGGAATCATCATCAGCTCCTTGCAATATGAAGCTTAGCTGAGAAGAAATGCCTAATGAGTAAATTAAGCTCATACAAGCAGTCATGACCCAACATCTCCTCATTARTTCACTATTTTTTAAACATGTGTGAGGGAGCCAGAACTTTCCAGCCCAGAAAAAGTGTTGCAGCAGAGCAGTAGCTAAGCAGTAACAGTGAGGTGCTCTGGTTTTCAATTTCATGCCCACAGTAATCTACCATCTCTCATGACCTCTGTTGCTATGCRAGCTTAGGCTGCAATCAACTTTTCCATGAAAAGCTTCAAGTTGGGCTCAGCTGCCTGGCCCCCCCAACCATAGAGATTTCTTTGCATTCTGGATTTTATCCTTTAGTGTAGTGAGTCATCTGCAAAAGGAAGGCCCCCCAAAAACTCATACCTAAGAGCGCAGGTTTTACATGTAGAAATAAAAAGAATYAATGCTTCATCCATATTTAACTGCATGTAGGGAGATTACAAAAGACATGGCTCTAGGAAGGATGCAGTATTGCAGGAATGCAGGTTGCAGGTGGCATGGGAGAAGGTGCAAGGAAAGGACCTGGAAAAGGACCTTGGAAAGGACCAAGGAAAGATCCAGGGTAAATAACAGACACTGTCAGGCAAACATCCTCCCKGGGCTGCTGAGGGCTGTATCATTCCTGCAGGATGTGGCTTAAACTGACTAGTTAAGACCAGAGGCAACATCGGTCAGGAGTAAAAGTCCTAATAGCCATACRGTAGGTCAATGGTCTCATCCAATACAGCCAAAAGTATGTTTTCCATGAAGAAAATTTAATTCCTCTAGTAAAGTGAATTCCTAGAGATGCTAGCTGTTAAACAGTGTTACTGGCTGGGCTCTATTCAACATCAAAGAGAATAATTCTTTTTGTTTCATATATGCACTGAAAAAAACTTAGATGGGGTTTGCACAGCTTAATATAGTTTCTTATGGATCAGAAGTCAGCTTCTTTCTTTTAATTGAGTCTGCTTAATCCTTCCCGTGCCTCAAACCATTTTAGACAACCATCGCAACCCTTTTTCTGTTTTGCTCTATCATTTTACCTACATATTTCTTTATCTGCAATTTGTGTCATTGTAAAAAATATGGCTAAAGGAGCTAGTACTGAAGAATTAAAACCTCATTTAATATTAGCCCCRCTTAGCAAAGATGCCAATATTGTAACATCAGACAGCTTCTCAGCGAGGGATGTGTGAAAGCTACCTATGAAGACTGCTAGTCATGTAAATCAGCACAGCCTTCTCTGTCGATCTCAGYAGAAAAGCTTATCTACCACAGAAATTAAATTAGCTTGCCACTGGTGAAAAGGACTYCACACTAGGTGCCACCCGCTGAAGGACATGCAACTTGTCCATCACACCCCTACCGCACACCAAAGTTTCACAGGTGAAACAAGAACAAAATTTTGCCTGGAGCCATCTGTTTTACCTCTGATGCTGCACAAGAGGAAATGTCCACCAATTTCCAACATCCACATGACTCAAGCTGAAAGTGCTAGGCTAGAAACTAAGGGGAGTCCAATTTGTGAATGGAGAAATAGATGATGAGAGCCTCTTGCTTGGAAACCAGAGACACATAACCCTACCACACCATTATTACAGTCACTTTTCAAAGGTGACTTTCCCAGCATTAAGGATGTGGAGCTATCTCACTATCAAAGATCTTAACATTTTAATAGATTTATTTCATTTATGCACTTCAGAGACATACATGAAGGCACGCTGCTTTGCAAGAAGGCAAGCACAAGATAAATAAGAGAGCTATTATAGTGAACTCTGGCTGTGAATTTAATTCTTCTGCTTGACACAGGCACACATGCTGAAGGGTCTGTGCCAGAAATGCATGTTTAAGCAAGGCACTAAATCAATATTTACCGTAATTTTGAAAGATGTCTGAGCACAGCCTGGAAACCAAGGAGACACCTGATGCATAACCATCAGTGGAACACAGGCCTCTAAAACTTTCCACAGCATAAACTGCTCACATGGCACTGAAAGGCAAAGAAAGCTAAATCCACATTACAAACACCTGGAAATGGAGTACTATTGTTCCAGGGTACCACGTTGTAATCTCAGCTACAAAACTGGTATGACACCATAATTTATTTTTTTTATTTTTAAAGGGACTGTTTAATAGCTTGTGACTTAACTAGACTCCTTCAGCCTGCCTCCCCCAGTACTTGTACCCTGGCCTCCTAGAGAAGATCTATGAGAGTGACAGAGCACTGGAACAAGTTGCCCACAGAGGTTGTGAAGTCTCCTCTGGAAATGTTCAAAACTTACCTGGACACGGTCCTGTCTAACATGCTCTAGGTGACCCTAATTGAGCAGGGAGGTTGGACTACATGATCTCCAACCTTCCAACCTTCTCGATTCTGTGATCTAAGAAGCTCCTTCTYTGAAACATCCCCCGTCCTCTGCTCTGTGAATGTCCTGGAGAAAGACATGTCTCTAATGACCAAACCAGTTTTCTGTGTCCACTGACATCTGGATGAACCCTCTGGTTCCACAGCCTATCTGAGCAGAACTGATCTGGACCATTCTTTAAGAAAAGGAAAATCTGGGGAAGCTGTATTCCCCACACAGCATAAGAAATGCAGGGAAGTGGCACACTGCAAGTTTAGAGCTGGAACTGGGAAATTCTGAACCAGAAAGAAAAACTGGCAATCTAATTTTCTCACCAACACAAAATTCTGCAAAAGCAGTGACAATAGAGAAAAGTTCCAAGTCAATAACACAAAAACAATCTAATTAAATRTTTAATATAAATATATACATAATGAACAAAAATATGAATAATGTTTTAACTGATACGACAGTTGAATCACAACAGTAAAAATGAAACATTTCATATATTTAAATGAAGCAAACCTGACATGATTCATTTACATTTCTTCCACATTTTAAACTGTATCAAAATTGAAACTAATTTGCTCCTGCAAAATGTGTCTACTTTGATTAAACTGCATCTCCTGATAGACGTTACATTTAAAATGTTTCTGATCATGTTTAATTGAGAGACACCTAAAAGTCTAGTAACTGCTCTCAAGAGAAGGGAAGTATTTTAGAWGGGAAACAGGGATCTCTATAGATGTTAAGTATGTGAAATGGCCATTTGATGACRGCAAGTGTCAGGAATGTGAAGAGAGAAAGAAATAACATATCATTGCAGAAGTTTTAGTGAAATATTTAGAAGTTTTACTAGCTTCTACACATAAAATGATATCCTAGGCCTGAAACACCAGGTTTTAAGTCTCTTCCAGAGTCCTGCTTCCCCTGTAGGGCTGGTAGACATTAATCTATAGCTGACACATTCCTTAGTCTAAAGAGAAGTGTAGGCGAGAGTTTGTGCATACAAGAGAGAAACTGAATTGAGAAATCCACGTTAACACCCTTTCTGCACCTTTTGCAGTTGCTTAACCTAAAGCAGATGAACATATTTCTAAGTTACATGCATTTTTGTAAGATGTATATTTTCTGAAGTTAAACATATGCCTGAATCTATGTAGTACTGACGTGTCGGAATGCAAATTCCTTGAAACTGTTTTCATATGTAGCTTGTACACTGCTGTCAGCACCTTTGGTTCTTACCCTAAAATAAACCCAGTATGATAACAATAATTCATCAAGTTTTCAAGATGGGGGCTGGCAAAGGTGAGAATACAGCCCATAGTGTGAAAGAGGGCTAGACTGGTTGACAACAGACAGAGCAGGTCTCCAGGGCTAGATTTACTGCAGGCCAGGAGAGACCTCAGCGCCCGATTTGCTGTCTCACTGGCATGTCCCATGTGCCACACAATGTGGCACAGCTTTCTCCAGTGTCTCAAYCCTGCAGGCAAGAGGAGAGCACTTAGGTCATCAGCCACATGCCTAGGACAGGACAAAATCTGCAGCAGTGTGCCATCACRAGTGCTGCCTTCCATGGCTGCAAGTCCACGCAGCAGCTCCTTCTTCAGGACATGACCCAATGCGAAGAAGGGGTAGAGTGTAGAAATGCCCTTTCAAACAATCTGCTAAATAGAGATGTGGCCATGCAAATGCACAGCCTTCYCCTCCCTCTCCTTTGCATCTACCTCAGACAAACTGAAAACAAAGCAGTATGAGGAAAAAACGTTAGCCACAAGTGGCAAAAAATAAGATACCACTAGGTGCACATGCGACWTGTAAAGCAACATGTTAACTTCCCAGAGCAAAGAATAGCTTTTCTTCTGCATCTGAAAGTGCCCTAAATTTTATCAGTGCTACCCAAAATAATAGATACTATCACCTAGTCCACAACATACAGYCTTTTCCATTTTGGTTATATACTTGATGCTGATTATTTCTCTTTTTCTGAACCTTGAAGAAGGTTGGCGACTATTATGATTAATTATTTGTAGGGTCACCATACACATACAGCTGAAATTAATTAACAGATGCTGAGAAGGGCTACAAGAACAATCATGCAAATTAAGAGCCTATGTTATGAGAAGAGACTAAAAGAGCTTGGCTTGCTTAGCCCAGTAAAACAACAGCTCAAAGGGGATACAACTGCTCTCTATAAATACATACAGGAATAAAACAAGAGAAGAGGGAGAGCTATTTAAGCCAAGGGACAGCACTGTCACGAGAACAAATGTATATAAACTAGCCATGAATAAATTCAGGCTGGAAAGGAGAAAACTATCTCAAAGCAACAGAGAAGTGAGGCTCTTGAACRATTTCCCAGCTGGAGTAATGTTAGCAAATGACCCCACTTGCTCTAAGATGGATCAGTTAGTTAGTTTAATGAAAGGGTTTATCTGACACAGGTTGGCCATGGCAGGGGACTGGCCTCAGCCCCTGATGTCCTTTACAGTCCCATGTTCCTAGGTAATTTGAGGTGTAAATTCAGTTTCTTACCGAATGATACGTTGCGATGGCTTCTAACTCCAGAATGATCCTGCCATTACGGGTGTYGCTGGCATGCAAACTACTCTCCAAACAGTAAGACAAGGTCCCTGCAGGGAGGACTTATATTCTAAAGCACACAACAGCTCTCACTAACACAAGTGAAGCGGTGTTGAGATGCTTTGTGTATAAGAAATGGAGGCGAAAGACAATCGTAAGCCAAGGTAAGCGCGCTCACCCCGTGACAGTAATGGCATTTTTTGAGGGATGCAAACCAGAGCAATTTCTTACCACTCTTAACCTTAACATTTCCTTCTTATTTCATGTATTTTAAACACCAAGGGTTGGTGTTTGGATGAGATTTATGCAAACTTGTAAGGTGGTTCATAAATTTCCGAGTGAAGGAGAGGGAGATAAGCGGTGCTCCGGAGGACAGAAGCTCTTCCTGATTACTCATTTCTGGCTGCTGATCACTTCCAGCCAGCTGAGGAGGCAGCACGCCGCCTGTCTCTCACCTCGGCAACATCTTCGCTTGGTACTCACAGGCAGCACTGGACCCTGCCTCGCTGAGTGCTCATGCCTTTRTAGAGGTAGATATAACACGCCTCCATATATCTCCTGTACTTCTCATCTTGCTGATGGATTTTTCTTGTATCTTTTCTTTATTTTGCAAATGGTGAATCGAACTACTTCTTGTTTATGAAAATTTGAGCCTGATAAGACCTTTCAGTTTATTTCCCAGTCCTTTTTCCAACACATAGTATTTTTAATGAGTCAGGCAGCTCTCCTGACACATCCTGGAGAGAAAGATTATGCACTTTCATAAGCTCTGAAATGCCTAATGCAGCCCTTCCCTCGGGGTGCAGCCTTACTTTAGCATTTAGGTTTTTTATCTTTGTTCTTTTTTGCCCTTTTTTTTTTATATATATAACTCTCTTTCAGACAACTTGTCCTGGAATGCATCCTGTGTGACTTGACRGACCACCAAAAACCATTTTCAATAGACATGACATTTTAGGGCAGAAGACAATTGTACTCAATAAACATAGGGTTATTTTGGGTCAAGGACTGTCTCTTGTCCAAATGTCACTATAGTACTTAAGTTTGCTTTTGAAAGATGAAATTTTGTAAGTGAAGAAACCTTGCAACACTACGTATTCTGTTTGAAACTTTCAGATAGTTTTTTTTTTTTTTTTTTTTTTTTTTTTTTTTGTGGATCACTTAATAATGAACTTCACTGTTTCTGGTTAAACTGTGAAATAGCAGGTTCTTCCCTTGAAGGACACATCTTTCTCTCAGCCAATTGCCTACAAGTAATGTCTGACTAAATAAAAAGGCAGCCATTAGTTTTAAAAGCACCACTGAACATCCTGTCATGGATCATTTAGAAGATGACATTGTCACAGGCTCTTACTCCACTACTTTCTGCACCTGCAGTGCTATAAGTAGCAAGATGGTAGAGAGGTGATGACTGAAATCAAAACTCATTCCCATTTCCATCTGTGCCGCTCAGCATCAGGTGGTCAGTGCCAGCCTTGCCAATCCTCCCTTGGGTGCCCAGTTCACTGGCACCTGGTTGATGCATCAAGTGCAGYAGCATCTTCTGCACCAACCCACTGCGGTACACAAAGCTGCATAAAACACGCAGCTTAGGACTGCTTCGTTCAGTATCAGTTGACATGGTTATGTCTCTGCAAACAAGTAAAACAATCCTCTGAATGATTTCTTGACCTGAGGCCAAGCACTATGGCTACATCCATCTCGCTAAAGTCTCTTGCTCCTCCAAAAAAGGGAGCATACACAGACCGCCTCCCAGGAAAGCCTTAATCTGTGCTTGGGGTGGAGCTGTGCCAAAACACTTCTTGGGGTAGCAACAGATGAAAATTGTGCAGCTGTGTTAACAATTTAACACAGGACAATCGCATGCGAGTCCTCAGGCCCATGCCCTGGCCCTGTTCAGCTTACTAGAGTAGATGCACTCAATGGAGCTCAGACTGTCCAGAGGGAAGAAATGAAATGTCTATACTCACATAGTGCTTCAGTAATGGAATGGGTAAGACCAACAATGGATACTATAGCAAAATGTTTGAGAAAATCCAAGAAAAGACACTATGGAAAAAATGTAAGTTTTAATTCAAAGCGCTCTGAAGACAACAAAGAGATTCACGACAGCCTCAGTGGGCTCGTCTTAGGTTCTACAGGCTCATAAGTGGAGAGATAAAGTAATGGCATGGCTTAAAAGCTGGTTGAAAATAAAATAGCAGGAATAAACGGCACTTTCCAACATAGTAAGAAAGGAGGACTTTTTTGCTAGTTCTCTGTTTATATATTTTAGGGGTAATATCATGTTCTGGGAAGTGGCAACACTTGCAAGTGAGATAAAACTATTTAGATGTAGTCAGGCTAGAAAGTACTGAGGGAAACTGTATTTATGCATTAGCAAGGCAACTGGCAGATTAGATGATTATATTTAATTTTTGTCAAATGCCCAGTGTGTATGAGGCAAAATCTGATAAATTTATGTAACTTCTCCAATTTCAATTTGGGTGCTAGGCTAATGCAGCAAGTGAAACTAAACACATGAGTGAGGCATTAACCATAAGGTATAGATCATCAGTTAGTGTAAAATGTCCCTAAAACCAGTAGACCTAAATTAACTCAGGTTATCTTGGCTATGGTGTTGTGATGCCAGAAATGCCTCAAAAAATCTGAAAGTAATCATGGACAAATAAGAATTCCTGTACTGCAAGAGGCCTCTGACAAAAGAGGGTTGCTCCATGGAGAGAATAATGACTAATGGTCTGTCTATCTATGAAAATCCGTATTATATTGGAATATTCTGTAAAAAAAAAAAAAGTTAATGGAGTAGCACTGTATGTACAAGGTTCAGCAAATAGATCAGGCTCCTGAATCTGCATGAATGCAGACAATATGCTACTGGAATATAAAAATACAGATAGAATTCAACATGCAATGCAGGGAAATGTTATACATACTGAGGACAACTTCGAGAGGGAGAAACTGAAGAGACCAAGTATTTGGACAGGGCAGCAACTACTTCAACTACATTCACATAAATTGATAGAATGTCAAGCAAGGAGTAAGGAACAATTTCTTGCTTCTGTAGGTAAATACATCTTGAAACAGCTAGGTTTAGATAACATAAATGCATAAGCTRTTTTTCCACTTATTTTCAAGTAACACAGTGACTGGTGCATGAAATGAATGAGGCTGAGTTGTTACCCGAGGAGCTATCACCCGATTTACAAGTTCAACAACAGCGGGAGAAGAAAGACAGCAGTAGCTCAGATGGAAATTTAGATAAGACAAGTAGCAGAAATATCAGAAACCAATTACCAAAGTTTCAAGGTCAAAAGSAAAGAAATTGAAACTTCTTTTTGATCCAAGTGCTTAGACAATCTTTGATGTTTTGTTTTGATGGACAACAGTCAGGTATTTCTTTGATTTAATTCTGCTTACTCACAGGGAAAATTCATGAGATCTTATTTTGCTGGGACACAGTCAGACAGTAACRTCCTAGAATACGATCTGAAGTAAGGGTTTTCTGCTCATAACACTGAACCTTCCCTTCTGGCCAAAACTTAGATGAAAGAATTGAGTTTTGTTTTTTGTTATGGCTAGGCAGTAACCTGCTTCTSCTACTCTATGCCTGCTTCTGCCAGCAGCTACACCCTGACTACTGTATTTTCATTCAGTCTGCTATTTGCCTGGCTGTTTCCATCATTTCAGCCCCAGCCAAATAAAGATCACTCCTTGGATAGCTTGGATGCGTGGCAGCTAGCATGTCCATCAACTGCAACGTGCTGGGTGATTCGCACCAAGCGAATGCGTCTTTCGAAGGAGGAACTCCACCACCAGCACGATGATACGGTGGAGTCCAGAGCAAATAAAAAGGAAGCAGAAAGGTATGAGAAAAGCAGTAGTGATGAACAGCAAGGTTCAACACATCACTCAAGTCCATCCAGTGTCCTCGCAAAGATAAGCCTGATCTGAATAAATTCAGTAGAAAGGAGCATAAACTACAGCCTGAAATCAGTTAGAGTAACATTAGGAGTGCTAAAATGAAATTTGAAGGTGTTCATCTCGTTTCCTCCAACATCCTAACCCCAGACATCCGTGTCAGATAGCGTCAATAGAGAGAAGTAGGCATTTCCAACAATTTTCCCCTAAATGCCTCAGTTGGTGAAAAACAGTCCTCGAGAGGTATCTATACCTCTTCTCTGAATATAAAGGGAACCCTCTGATGACTCATTTACCCTCAGAAATCTAATTCTTCTGACCCTCAGAAGAAATAAATCCTACCCCAAATAAACAAAAGTATCAGAAAAACTAAGATGCCTACATTTTTAATTATGTTAACAGTGGACTGTTAGCCACATAAAAAGCTAATTTTTGTTTAAACCCTCCTGAGCTTTTGACTATTTCCATCTMGCTATTTTAGTATTTCTTAGCTCTACACAGTATTGGAGCACCACTTGTAAAAATTGGTAGTAACAGTAAAATTCTTAATGGACTCTGTGGTCTTATATTCATTTCTCTCTCTACTGATAAAATGTCTTTTTTAAGAGGACATTAATTCCCTTTTCCTTTTTGTAGTTACTGGGGCAAGTTGCTGGCAGAGCTGTTTGACTCCGCTAGTGGGACTTCACTGTGTACAAAGAGATTGCATTGTTTTGTCTTCCCGGGATAATCCAAGTCCCATAAACTATATGTACAGTATTATAAAAATAATACCAAAGTATATTTTTCTCTTATAAAAATCAAAGTTTTCAGTGATTAGTACTGTCAAAAGAGCATAATTAGAAAAACATGGCTTTACACAAATCCTACGTGTTACTTTTTTTTCCTATGTATGTCAATGCATTCCTGCCCTTGTAAACTGATTTAAAAGGCAAGAATTAGAGTACTTTGTGGAAGGTTCTCCCTCCCTCCCCTCAATATTTAACTGCAGTGGTTATTACATCAGTCTTTCTTCAAAGTTTCAGTATCAATTTCTAYGCATTGTTTCTGAGTTTGATACAGTTTTGTGACATCCACTATTTCCTCAGTATCTTGCAGTTTTATGCATCTCCGTGCACTCTCTTCAGTCTCTTCAAATTCAATCCTTCTCTTCTTAATAGAAATGAATTTTCTTTCAGTTGCCTTTTTAATACTGACAAAGCGCAAAGCGTACTCATACTTGCCATGTCTCTGTCTCCTGTATTCCTCCACATTTTTACACTTTTCCTTCCACCATGAAACACAGAACTGCAAAGCAATAAAGTAATGCGAAGAACACAACAGTGGGGCTTTCTTGGAGACAGGGGCTAAAGGTGCCCAATTCCACAGGAAAAAACATGCTGATTTCCAATCATGCTAATAGAGTTCAGTGCCTTAAATATAGCCCCATGTCAGTATTTTACACATTTGCTGTGCACAATAGACAGTAATGGCTCTATAGAAGCTCTTAGGGCCTTTTATGAGAACTCTCAACATGAGAGAGTCTTTTATTCTTTTTGACAAGTTGATCCTTTAAACTACTCCAGTAAAAGGAAGAATGGAACAAGGCAAAGCTAAAATTTTAGTTTTTGCTCAGCATGTMCAAACCAGTGCTAATTAAGACAAATTATAAAAGAGACACTATTAGAAATTTCAAGTCTAAATGTAATTATATGGAATACATAACTATTAAAACAGATGAGAAAGCTTGTCTTTGAGTTTTGATGAATCTACAGTTTTCTCAGACTAAGACACATGGATTCGTATACAGGCAGTTTTCTGAAAAGCATTCACAACAACTCAAATTTAGACCAAACTTACCTGATTTTTGGTCTTGTTATGACAACCAATCTCTTAGAAAGTTGCATAATCATTTTGCTGCTCTATATAGGCAGTCAGTGGAGTGAGGAGAGCACAGAGGTGATGTGATTTCAGTAATCCATGTTGTTGAGGAAGCTTACAGCTACATTCTGATCTAGATGATATTTTTTTTTCCTGGGCATAAAAGCATAATTCTTTTCAAGGTCAGATAAAGTAGACTACAAAAATAGATGTGGGAAGTAGTAAAGGCATTTAGTGTATGATCAAGCCATCAAGCCTGCATTATTTCTTGCAAAGATGGCACATAGCTGCCCAGAAATGGGAAAGTATGTGTTTTTTTCTTTTTACCTTTTGTTGTTGCTGTTGTTGTTAGCAATTGCTATGTACTATTCAGAGTTGGAGAAACATTTAGGAAGGAAAATCCAAAATTTCAGGTCCTGTCAACAGCTTCTAATGGATGGGAGACAAACCCATTATTGATGAGCTCCCTAMAATGTTTCTTTCTGCTGAAGAAAAGTTTGTGGAGAGAAGCAATATTCTTTATTAAAGCAACAAATAAACTTGGAAAAGCAGTCAACTCTTTGTGTATACAAGACCTTTTCCAGGTCTCACAYAGAAACATCAATCTTCAAAAGTAAATGCAAGATGAAAACAGCTGTTCAGAGTCAAATAAGTATCCTAATTAGTTAGATAATCTGAGAGAAAAGGCAGTTCACATCTGTGAAGCAGAGGGGGATTTTTAGTAGAGGTCAGGGTGATGAGGTGTTTTTTCTTCTGGGAGAGAAAGACAGGTAATTCATCATTGGTGGAACATGGAAGACTTACCAAGAAAATACACACACACAYATATATATATAGATAAGACTTCCCTCAGATATAACTTTCACCAAGCTGGTACTTAGGTTTAGCTAGCTCCCAAGAACAGAGAGGCAGGAGGCGGCTGCCACGGCCGCGCTGCTGGAGGGGGCCAGCTCCCCACAGCACAGCCACGCAGATGACGTACAGGAGGAGAGCAAGGCAAGGAAGGGCTCTATGGAAATTCAGAGAGGACTGTTTCAGCGCTCTCTGTGTGCAGTTGTCAAAGAAAAGCATCAATCATTACAAGATATTCTTCTGGAATCCTGCCACCATCCTTCAGTAGGACAGTAAAACAGCAAGATCAGCTATGCCAAGTGTTGCACAAGGTCCAGAATCAGGAATAAGAGTCTGCTCCTTTCCAGAGAAGTAGTGAGAGTGCATCCATCTCTGCTCCTTCCAGCCTGCCTCCTGGCTTGAAGTGAGACTTGGGAATTTACAAATTTAATTTGACCATATCCAGATTATCTTCAAATATGTGCATGAAACTTTGCAGTTCCAGTCATGAAGAATTCCCACAAATGTTTTGAATTAAACCTTCCAAATAGCAAAATAATAAAGATGAAAAGCATATGTTACTGTAGATTATCAGTGTTTTATGATATTCAGTATTTTGTTATCTGCCCACAACTGCTATACCTAAAAGCTAGGTCTTGTACAGATAGAGAGTRTGATTTTTGACAGTACTGTTGGCTTAACTTGGCTCTCGTAGAAGGCAAACTCACTTTAGCAAATGTTAGTCTATCAAACATGTCACCTTGAGTTTCCATCCATCCACTGCACTGAAGCACAACATGAGTTAAAAACGCCTGAGGAATTCTGGGCCTTGAAAAGCATGCAATTGCCCTGAAGATGAATTCAATGAGTAATTGCTTTACAAACCCGCAATTTTTCATCCTGATTGAAAAAATGGGAAGCAGAAAGTGGGATGGAAGGAGGTGAAAGACAGAACATCTTTGCACATATAGCTTGTTCTCTTCACCTTAGTTTGGAATATCCCTAACCTGAGCTGTGAATTTTCAGGTCAGAAGTTAGTGGGAATCAAACTAACGTTGTTGGATAGATGTTCATTCATGTTCACTGATATTAGAGCAGTATTAGATCCTCACCTAACACCACCTATGTGTTGCTCCTTACTTACGTTGAAATTGTGTAGACTGAAAGGAGCCAGCCATCAAACGTCATGAAGAGACCAAGCATGAGTTTCTGCCATAGTCAAAAAAACCCGCTAGAAAAAGTACTTCAATGAGGAAAAGATCCGCAAAATAAAGCTATGAGATTTTCAGGAGCATCCTCTCTCAATCTGGTCATTGCATTGTCCCTTCAGCTTTTATAACCTYTTTATAACCTTAAACTCTTTTACTCCTGGTTACTTGACAATTTTGACCATGACCCAAACATTTTCTTGACAATGACTCAAACATTTTCTATAATACAGTTTCAAAACCTATTCTGGACAAAAGGAGAGGAAGCATTTCCAAATACATTTCAAAACAAGAGACTCCTTCTTTAAGTTGTTTAGCTGGGCTGCACRGCAACATCACTGATTGCAGTGAAACACCTCCACTGACACCAACACCAAACATCTATCTTCCACAAATACGTTCTCTGCTAGTACATTTGAAATTAATAAGCAGTTTAGGATTAAGACAGAGACTTGCCCAAAGCATTTATACCTGCTTCAATTTTCTTTTCTTGTTATATAAATCAGAAATATGCCCCTGCAATCATTTAGCTTTAACCAAGATGATRAGAGAAAATGTCTCAGGTCATTATCTGAGATGCCAAGGTCACAGGAGAAGCTACAGTCCCATGAACAATAAAAGTAATGGTTGTCCTTTTGAATTTGGTACAATGTAGATTCAATTTAATTGAAAATAAGCAGAATTATTACTAAGCTCCTTTTTGTTTCTGACGGTGTACCTATCACTAATTATAAACACTGATGAGCAGTATGAAAAAGAAATTTTTTCTTTGTTTCCAGTGACCTTCAAAAGGGGAAAGAGATTAGTCTGTCTGGCTTGTTTATGCCCCTCATGTCACAAGCTCATGTTGAACAATTTAGAAATTACTGKTTTTCTAACACTGCATAGAAACTTTTTAGTGTTTTCCTAGCAGAACTTTATATTTTAGTTTTCGATTTTCTTATGTGTTTTCTTGCATCATGTATTTGAATACATCCAAAGTATTTGCAAAAGGCAAGATAGCCCTAGTTTGAAAATTGCAGAGGAAGGGAACACACTCCTGAATCTTATACTAATTTTCTTTTTTTACTAATATCTTCAAAAGCCAAGTGACGTGCACTACAAACAACATTTTAAAATGATAAATCCCATTTCTTGAAACACTTCCAGAACCAAGACAMGTACGCTGGACAACTTTTCAAAGCCTTACATTTCAGGAAAGTAGGCTGAGATAAAGCACAGTTCTAGTCATATATTACATTCTCTGTTGTTTTTCTATGTTTAAAATGCATTTTTAAAAGTAACCGATAATCATACTTGTTTGTAACCTCCCTAAGACAACACAAACACAATAGATTTTGATGGATAACATAAGGAAAGTTCTTGTTTCTCAAATCTCCACTTTCTGAACACCTTTCATAAACACTGGCTTGGGGACACATCTATCAGTGCTACTGTTCTAATGCTCAAATCTGGCCCTCAGATTGAAGCTGCTTCTTGGTCTGATGCTGAAATAGGCTGAAAGTGTCCAGCTGTCATCAAACTAACTGGAGTAAGGGGAACCCAAAATACATAGTAGTATACGTTCATGAGATGTTCCTGGGCTAGCCTCTTCAGTACACAGGATTAGATTTTTAAAGGTGACAAGAAGGCAAAGTCTGGACTTTACTTGCACACTAGTACTTGCTCATGTGATTCTTCTGCTGCTTCTGCAGGCCCAGAGCCAAAAAAAAAAAAAGAAAAAAAAAAAAAAGAAAAGTTTGCAGGAGGTTAGGAGGTTTGCAGGTCATTGTGCACTGACCACAGACAAAACACATGCCCAGAAGCAAGCCCAGGCACATATGCAGGAGAACCCTGATGCTGTGTGAAGCTGAAGAGATGGAGATGTGGCAACAGCAGTGCAGAAGCAGATCCAGCTTCCAGTCAAAGCAACACAAGCCAAACCAGGCTCAGACTCTTGTCACAGAAGTTCACATTTGCTCCATACACCATATGATAAATGCTTAGTTATATTAGCCTTGTGCTGCCAAAATGATACAGTCAGGGGTGTGATGTCTGTTTTTTAATGACACAAAGGTCCAGGGATGTGAGTGATAGCTGTTTTCTATAAATAGAAATAGATAAATTCAATTAGATTTAGTCCCCTACAGATGGCTCTGTCACTACAAAAGCTGCCTGCTCTCTGCTTAGCAATTGTTTATACATAAATTTAGAACATCATAATAAATTAACACCATCCCAGCAGAAATGCACTATTTCTGAGTGGTTCCTTTCTTCYTCATGGATAGCAGGAGGGGAAAAAACATTCCCTTCAAGGCATTCAGAGCAGAAATAAACAGCAGCACAACCAGTGGAAATTTTATGGATGGAGTAAATGCTCCCTAGGTAAGTTCYGAGTTGGCAGCATTCACCATCTGCACTGAAGACTTGGACAGGGTTGGTAAGTTTGCAGATGCTAACTTGGAGTGAACTACTGGTACCTGTATCAACCTCTCGAAGTCAATGAATGTATGGCCAGGTATTAAATCCCTAAAATGATCAAGCGCAAAGCTTATGCAAAAATGAAGAAAGTAACATGTCTAGGGGAAAAAAAAAAGAAAAACAGTAGCAATGATAATAATAAAAGAAAAACCCTGATAAAAGAAAAACCCTGATAAAAATGAAAAGTTTTAGCACACTGACCAGGAAAGTGATTCGAAGCTGTTTGACAGATTAAGGTTTTTTCTGCGGGGGGAAAAAAAATCCCTAAAGCTGTTAGCCTAATATGTAGCTGAAATGAAGGCAGCAAACAGAATGCTTGGTTGCTAGGGGAATATAATATAAATCAAAAGCGCCACTATAATTGCTATACACTGTAAGGAACTGATAAGACCTCTCTGGGTATATTATACCTAGTCTCGGTTATCATATCGAGGAAAGCTCCTGTGCTTGTTCAAAGAACGCACTGCAGAGCAAAACAAAGTGAATACGAAGCCTGCAGAATTTAAATTATTAACTACAAAAAGAGTTTGAATGAGAAACTCACAAACAGCAAAAGACAAAGGCCAACAGATGTGAGTTGAAAAGTTGGGTATTATTCATCAAAAAATTCTATTGAGGCCCATCAGCCCCAGAGTTTATTTATTTATTAAATTCTTGCCATTTCCTGAATATCAATGAACTACACGAACAGCTCCTAGCTGGCCCTGTATTTTGCCCATCACCTCTCGCAGGCTGCAATAGAAGCTGTTTCAAAACTTTGCATTTGTCTTGGTTGAAAGAAATGACTAGATGATCTCCAGAGGTCCCTTCCAACCTTACTGATTCTATGATTYTATCTTTGGAGCCAGTCACAACCCATCAGTAAAGAAAAGTTAGAGATAAACTACAGCAATTGAATCATAAAACTACAGCAATACGTAAAAATAACTCATTACTAGATGCCTTATTTATTATTCTAATTTTAAAGACACAGCATTTATATCACTTATCTATTTAACAGGCAAGCTTTCCGCCACCTTTTTCAATACCAGAGGCTCAATGGTGAAAACAAACACTGACTCTAGGCCAAAGCTAGGAGCTCCAGGATAGTTATTTGCAAAGAATGTTTCATTATCAGATGGGAAAAATTGCTTTTGGACATGTCCACTGCACCCCCACCAACTATATAATGGGAGCCTAGAGTCTTCTCACTTAAATTCATCGGTAAGGTTGAATGAATCCAGGCATGTAACTCCCTGTGGCAAAGAGAATCAGACCTGTGCATCAGGAGTAATGTTGTTGCTGWTATAAAAAGTACCTGTTGCAAGTGTGAGAGTATCCTACTTTATGGACACAATGCAGATGGATTTGGAGTTCTCCCCAGCTAAAAGCTTTATGTCAAGATAAAGAAGTGAAAGAGTTCTTTTACAGGGACTAAGAGATCCGCATCTCCCATTACTTTCCACAGGCATGTACTACCAAAGATTACATAAATGCTAAGAAAGATTAGAAAATAAGGTAGGAACAGGACTCAAGACCCGATTAAAGTGCCAGCAAAACTCCAGCCAGGCTCAAGGGAAAATAGAAATACTRTAAAATTCCCTATGAAAGTTTCTTGCTGTACATAGAATAAAGCCCACAAAATGAAACAAAAACAAGCCACAAGCAAGTCCTCCTGGAAAATTCTTTACCATATCAAAGGGACATAGAGTTCAGGTTTCTMTTATTTTCAAGAAGAGCAAATATCTTCATGTGTGTGTAAAATATGATTCATTATTATAAAAGTAATACCGTAGTTTCATCTGTTACGGGCTCTGACCCACTGTGCAAGGTGCTGCACAAACCAGAGCAGAAAGGGTCTGCCCCAGAAAGCTTGCAAGTCAAATACCACAGAGGACACAGCACAAGGGTGCAGACAGGGCAGAAGTATGGAAAGAAATGAAGGACGGCAAAGAACAGTAATTCAGAAGGATTTGAAAGACAATACTGAGGTAGTTTTAGGAATGCTTCCACAGAGCTCCTCTCCTGTGAAGGGCAGCATGGAAGAAAGCACAGAATTGCTTATACGAAAATTTATCTAGCTAAAAGACACTCACATGTCTGATCATATCTTCTGAGTTTGGCTTAGACCRCCCATTTTTACTCTGATTTATTGGGATTCGGGGCTATCTAAAGGACTTTAATACAGCACTTAAGCTCAAACCTATGAAATGGTTCTACCTGGAGAAGCTTTTTCCTGTCTTGTATTTAACCACATGAAGGCAGGGCAGATTCGACCTCCAGGCGTTGCTGTATTTTGCTAAGCTCTTTACAGTGGTTATCTTCTTGCAATTTATGTGCTGGTGGTTCTGGAGCTTTTGTTCGTTAACTGTTCTCTTTCCTTTTTCTCTTTCAGTTCCTGTGTACCTAACCATGCTATTGAAAGGCACCAAGGACACTAAGTCTGCACAGATAAACTCTACCCAACTGCTCTCACAAAAACTGCTGTCCTTCGATTTCAACTCGTGCTGTCCCTAGAGTCACTACTGACTTCCAGTTCATCTCCMCTGGATGAGTATGGGTCCTCACAAGCCCCATAGACCTGGGGCTTTGTACAGGAGTCATTTGCCCAAAGCATCCCACCCTCACAGCAATATGGTARTGGTTACAAATAACCTGCTCTTTCCAAAAACAAGCAAGACTCACTAAAAGGTATTTTTACCACCTGGTCCTGCTGGCATGTGACACTGGCTATGCTACAAGAAGTCCATAACGCTGTCATGGCACAGCCAGTCCTCACAGGAACAGCTGATCCTCTCCAGAAAGCGCCTACCCCTGCCTGACATCAGGAATGCTCACAAATCCAAAGGAATGTGCRGAGTCTGAAAGTTTTGCCATTAAGTTGTTGCCTCCAGGTGACAATTTCTTTCCTACTCATTTCTTTGCTAGGCTAATTCCCAGAAGTCTTAWATCAGATGCATATTTCCTTTATTTTTTAGTGACCCAGAGCCCTTGAAATGACATGGTTTTGCAGGCTGGCAGAGTAGAAAGAAACAAGAACAGGAAAAAAAAATAGTTCCCTCAGCAATGGATCTACTGAAGTCCAGTTTTCCATGGCTCTGTATCTCACCAGATTCTGTGATACGTAACAAGGTATCAGCTCCAACTTCTCCCTTGGTTGACATATTCCTATTAATCCCCCTTCATATGGTGTCTCCAGGGTACTGTGAATAGTAAACTCATACTGCAGCCTTTTTATATGATGGAGGCACAAACAGAGTCTCTTTCTTCTATGAAGCCAGTAATTTTCATTAAGATTGCCGGGCCTTTCATCAGGTGTGGTTGATATCAGCCAGTGGAATTCAAAAGTCACTGGGAAAGAGTGTGAGAAGCAAGTGCACAGTCACAGACATGCCTCATTTCCCCAAGAAACTAGATTAAAGATCTGCTATCAATACATATCATTGAACAACCATTTCCACTAGGACAAAATTATTCAGACTGTATCACAGAGGCAGGCTCTCAAAACGTACACTGTGCTAACTATGCACAATCAATGAAGAAACCACCAGCTCTGGGCTCTGAATTAAAATGCACATGAGCAWTACAAAAATCCAGTCTTTTTTTGCAGTTTCAATTCATCAGTTCGAGTAGGGATGAGCGTACTTTATTTTTCTCCCCAGATGGTTGGAAGCCACAAAGTAATTTAGCAGCCTGTGTTCTTCTAAAAAATTATCATGCTTTTTCTTTCCTGGGTGACTACTATCTCCCTTGCTGACTGGTTTAATGGTACTAAGAGTTATGGAATGATATTGTTCTTATTATGTGCCTTTTTTATTTTTAAATTGCATTTTGACACAGAGTCTATCCATTCACAGGTCTTTAAAGAAAAGGTTCTGCCCAAGTACCTCCAATATCTAAGTAACAGAATGACTGTGCCAGTCAGGATATAAGAATAAGCTATTGCTACTTGGAAAAGACACTGAGAATCAGGTGCCTTTGGGATGCCAGTATTCATTTCTAATCCTTTTATTCTGACATTCTCTAAAGACATTGCCAAACTACTTCCTGACTAGTGAGAGTAAGTAAAACTCTTCAGGAGAGGTTTTCCTCTGGATTTCAGTCCTAGACTAAAGCCATATAGACAAATGATGATTTTAAGGAAATGTTCTTCACTAAGGCCTCACCTAAGTGTTGGCATCCTTCTGCCCCCTTATACATCCAGGAGCACTGGGACATCGCTGAGGCTGGTCTCATTAAGGGGAGGGGGAGAGAGAGAGAGAGAGAGAGAGAGAGAGAGAGAGAGAAAGACAAATGGACAAGCGTCTCTCTGCTAGTAAACTAACTAGTGTCAAAGTCCATCTGCAGGCACTCAATCCTTTACAACATTTAATTGTTAACACAGTCACTGGAACGGTTTTGGCTTTTGCCAACTAGCATTCTCCTAAGCAAGTCCTTGGGAATTAACACATGTGATAGCCCGTTGCCAAAAAGCAATTTGTACCCACTACATTTTTTTGGGAGGCTCCAAGAGTTTAGCAATATAGATGTAGGCAATTTATGCCAGATGGCTTCAGTGTCTGAGAACTGTCCCAGGCACATTTAATCTGCTGGAGTCAAGGAAGTCCATCAGTACAAGGAAACACAGATGTACAGGCTGTTCTGCACACAGACATCATGTACTCTTCTCCTGAAGGCTCTCCATAAGGATCACACATTATAGGAGAGACACTGAAGGAAGACAGAGGATAGAGAAAGGAGTGCTTGCCTTCCGCAAAGATGTCATTGCTTGCATCTGCCTACTTGGGGATACTGGGGACAATTAYTTTGATCCCACTAACACTCACTCCAAATTGACTGCTGTAGCTGGCAGATTTCAGGGTAGCAATATCAGGAGTGCTCTGATACGAAGAGTACAGTATGGAAAGGAAAAAGTAGTACTGCAGAAGCACAAGCCTGCCAGCCAGCTGCCGTTCATCCAGGTTCCAGGCCACATCAGAGAATTCAGTTTATGCTTCTATTGACAGAGAACCATTTGAAGAAGTTCACAAGACAGCAGAATACATTTAATGTGATGGTCATCATCTTCCCTAAAACAWAGAAGATTTGAAGCAGGGCCCTCAAATTTCCTGGCTGATGCCAGGAGACCTATAAACACAATAATGCTGGAGCTGAGCATTCACTATTTTTCCAGACTATGATGAAATCTGTTGCACTCTCAAGTGGACAGTGCAAGAGGGCATGTTACTCCTGCAGCTCATGGTCAGCTGGAGACAATTCCCTCTAGGCACAGAAAAATCTTACCATAACTAGCGATGTATACTGCAGCCAGCCAAATAAGACCTCCCCAACAAGCTCGCTGCTCTCTATGGCTGCCCACTGCACTACTACACCTAAAAGCAGGAAGTGAGAGGTGTGGACCTTATCTCCAGCATCAGACAGTGACAGAAGCCTGAAGGGTGATTATGTCTCAACATGAACATCAACCTCATAACAAGAGCCTCATAACCTCATAACAACCTCATAACTCTTCCCTTCAAATATACTGAGCCTCTGAAAAAGCACAGGAGTAGGTTATCTGCTTCTAGCTTCTACTCAAGGATATGAAACACCTAAGCACCCCCAAAACAGAAACAGCTTGACTGCTCCAAGCAGTATTTTCATGCCATCTCTGGAGTCTCCATCACTGGAGATATTCAAAGGTTGTCTGGACATAGTCCTGGGCAGTCTGCTGTAGGCAACCTGCTTGATCAGGGAGGCTGGACTAGACTACCTCCAGAGGTCCCTTCCAACTGCAATCATTCCATGATTCTGTGAGTTCTGCAACAATATCTAAAAGCCACTAGAGGTACCCATATCATCTCTGCCATCCTCCACCAAGAGCTCCAGAGATCTAAAATACCCCAGGAAATACAGCTGGAAGTCATACTGTCCCCTTGCAGACAGCAGCTACTGAAAACAGTCAGTAAAGTCTAAGCAGTGCAAATCAGGCAACTACARGCCTTTATTTTTTTTCCTTCTCTGCCTCTGACTTACAACAGGATGGTGAGCAAACATTTCACTCTCTGATTCCATCTTTCACACATGATTTGTTGTTTATCTGTTGGGGTCATAAACTCTTCACAGTAGGGATGTTCTCTTAGAACAGTTTAAAAAGCAATTAGCACATACTTAGCACATAATAGAAAGCCCACTGTTATTTAAATGCAATGCAATTCCATGATACACATCTTCTCTAAAGRTTTTTGATTATGCCCCTCTCTTTCCAAATTCACTTTTTCCTTTGGTCCTCTCTCCATTTGCCTTAGCCACAGAGGACAGTAAGGCAGGCTTTGGGGAAAAAGGTATATTTAAAGATGTACCCCTGTTGCAACAAAATCCTTTTAAATTTCTGATTGCTAATTACAAGCAAATACTTTGATAGCAGTGAAAATAAGTTAACTATCCTCCTCCTTTCAAGGCACAGTGTCAAACTTGTCACTAAGTATGAATGCACATCTTAATAGTTTGATCACAATCTGGAATGAATAGGCTAAGAAGAGGTTGATGTAACTGAGCACAAGAAAGCTGAAAACATTATTTTACTATTTGGGACTCAATTTCTATTCAAATTAATGTATGGTGCTATAAATATCTTATTTCCATGAATTTCAGATAATGTGGGAAGCATCTGAGACATCAGTGTTGGGAAAGAAGCATCTTTGCTTCCTTATTGAAGCAAAATAGCTAGTGACATTTCCATTTTCAAGCAGAGGCTCCAACCAAGACCCTGCGGGAGCTGCTACTTTTTCCTGCCAACACTTTACATTCCTTGGGGGATTTTTAGCTGCTGACCACTCACACTGGAAGAAGTGCTACAGAAGCTGGCAAACCCCCATAAATCTGCTTTTATTAACTATATTAGATTCACACAAACAAGTGAATAGAACAGAACTGAGCTAATGAGCCAAATTCAGCATTGCTCTTACTGGATTTTACACCAGAAAAAAGCACACTTCCATAATCTAATCTGGTGCATGCATTTGCAGGAAATATATTTGGTTGTTTGTCTTTTACGTGGAATACATTAGCTGTCTGAATGTTGCCATGATGCCCTTCAARGTGTTTTTGGTTTATCTGACAGCGCATTCAGGCCCGCAGCAGCATCCAAAGTTAGAATCTGCCTCAGTTATACAGCCACAGCCTTCCATCGAAGGCAATAAATGTTTTTTTTTTTTCCTGAATGTGCAGTGCTTTCTTAGCTCTAGACAGATGTGCAAGGGTATAGTATATGCTAAAACTGTTTTCTCAGAAATGAGGATCAGTGCTCAGAAATTCTGCTCAGATTGAGAACCAAAATTGGAGATGGGTGAGAGCAGTTCCTCTTCTTGTTGTTGTGCATTTTTTTTTAATACACAAGCAGAAAACTGCCTCATTCCTCAATCACAGCAGTTTTAGCAACCATATGTTCTTCAACAAAATCTGACAGAAGATTTCCACTGGCACAGACTTCCATCAGAAAAAAAGCCAGACTGAGAACACCAGCTCTGTTTACCCAATCATGCTGATTTTGGCAAAATTTCTGAGGGAAGATAAATTCTGATTTTTAATCAGCTCCAGTATCATCTGTTGACTCATACGCAAGAAAATGAAGAACGGAAATCTCCTTCTTTATAGATTTACACACATTCTGCATCCTTTGTGTAAAAAAATGTGACTGAGTAGAAAAAAGGATCCTGATCCTGATCCGTATATGAGACTTGAAATGGGTATCTCACTACTATGAGGGTGAATCTCTGTTACTGCTGTGCAGGATTTATATATGGATATATACACACAGCAGGGGCATGGGTTGTTTCTATCCATGTTGGCGTGCTTAGAGCAAGGGCAGCGCTGGAGTAAAACTTCAGGACTGGCCAATACAACTCTGCTCTCAAACATTTCCAGCAAAACTGTGTCAGCTAATGCATCACTCAAACACCAGCTAATGCACTGCGTTATTACTGAGAGATGCAAAGTCTCTATTCCTCCATTAGCCACATTAATGCACGGACAGCCTGTATTACTGGATCAAATGCTTAAATGTCTGATTTTATGCAGAAGTTTTCCAACAGGTGCTGAAATTTGCCTGTCAGAGTGACAATTTAGTGCTGTTATGAGTAGGACTGAACTTTTGTCATTAGTCTCTAGAAATAAAGACAAGAGCCCTGGTTTATAGAAGTAGCCCTCGAGATCAACAGACTTGAACCTGTCAGAAATCTACACTAATGCAGTGTAGATTAAAATTTAAGAGGGAGCTGTTCATTAGAAGAAACAGCTCAGACTCTACAGATGAAGTACTGTCCCTAGGTCAACAACTCCCGAGCAAATATTCTGCACCATTAACCATCACTGTTAATCTCTGTTATTAATCTGAAAAAGCATACTAATTAAGAAAGTAAGAARATGACAGTATATGAAACAGGGGATATTTATTCAGGACAAATAACAGAGGGGCCCAGAGTATTTTCCCTTGCAGCAGTGGCCCAAAGGGTGCACAGCTTTGGAGAGCACAGAAGGGCACAACATCAGCGGCGACTCTGATGCCGTCTGCCGTGAAGGTTGTGACTCGAGGCTTTCACCCTGAGAATCCAAGGCAGCACTAAAGTGAGCCAGGCAGGTGGAGACAGCCCTTAACTTTTAACCTAGCCTAAAACCAAGAATTTTCCCAGGGAAAGCCAAGAAGGACAGTGTCCTCAAATGCCCCATCAGTACTTGAACYGGCCAGTGCTTGAACCCTGCCTGCTCCATGGGTATCACTAGCCACATAAAAACGCCAGTCAGGAAAGCCCATGAATGCAAAGACGAATTTTACAGCCTGAGCTAATCCGTAATTTCTAGCGTACCAGTAGCAGGCTGAATTATTACTTTAAATTATTTATTAAACAAAGAAGACACATAATTCCTCTCAAAGGTAAAAACCTCACTGACRAAAGGAAGTAAATCACTCATTGCTTTTTGGACCRACAGGTCTGCAAGGTGTCTCACAAATCCACATGACATCCTTGAGCTTTTGATTTTATGTTTGGGTTTCTGAGTCTGGTAAAAAGATGTTAGRAAAAAAAATCATATGTAAACAGAGAGCCCCCAACTGATTCTTTCTGAGGAGGTTTTTGTGAATTTCCCATCTCTGCTTTTTCTAGCAATACTTCATATACATAAAACATGCCCAAAAATGCAACATTTCAGGAAAAAACATGGAAAAATCTGTTGTGTAAAGCAAAAACCTAGCTTCTACTGGACTGCTGCCCAGCTGCTCAAAGATAATTTAGGCTCCTGAGTCCCAGTGAAGTCAATTTGTTAAGACCTTTGTTAATCCTAGAATAGGACATTTTCCCGGTACTTTCATCTGTAGAAGCATTCAGTGTTTCTCTCTCTCTCTCACTATGTATTTGTTGGATGATCAGACTTTGAGGCAGATCCAATTAGTCTTTTTGTGACCACCGATTTTCTCTTTCTTGGTCTTAAGCAGTTTTAATTCTCAGCACGAGCAAGTCTTATGTGGGGCCATTTGTCCATTTACAATGAAGCTGTGACAAAATTTCTGCTTGGGTGAACACGCACACTTCCACCGACCCCAGGAGCATTTTGATGGCAGATTGATGCCAACAGGGACTTTGGCCACACGTGATTTTCACAAACCAGTGCGATTTTGTTAGCTTTGCAACTACCGAAGTTGCTTACTCCGGTACAGTAGGCTGCTCACAAACAGCAGAGGATTTCTATTTGGCAGCACTTCAAGCCATCTTTGGACAGCTGTAATCAGTGAAAACAGCCATAGCTTAGAAAACCTGTATCTTTATGAGGGAAAGTATTAGCACTCTTTGTTTAAAAAATAGTAATTCAACATGCTACTGGTAGGGAAACCATGGAGCAGGCTGGGGTACAGACCACCTTTACATGAGCAACTTTTGGCCCATCTCCTGTCACAGAGCAGAATTGCCCCAGCCCATGGACAGAGCATCTGTGAACTTGACARAGGGAACCAAGGTCCTTGTCTTGGTCTGCAGCAAGGAAACTGCGCAGGATCTAGAATCAAATCACCATACACCCAGCTTAGTMCAATACAGCAAGATTTTCTCAAGCTCTGTCTGTTAATCATCTTCAGTTCACATCTCCTAATTTTCTTGAATGAGAATATAAGCATATATACATAGCATACAAAAACTTTCTCGCATGCGCACTTTTTTTAAAAAAAATTCTCTCTTCTCTCCCTTCTCCAGGGCACTGTGAAAGCGGCTAGTATTCAAACACCACTTCCTCCAAGCTCAAGAGCGGTGCATCCCTATGAGTAAGAAGTGCAGCAAAAGGGGTGGGATACCTGCATGGGTGAGCAAGGAGCTCCTGGCCAAATTCAGACAGAAGAAGAAAGTACACAGAATGTGGAAGAGGGGACAGGCTACTTGGGAGAATTATAGGAATGCAGTCAGAGTACGCAGAGATGCGGCGAGGAAGGCTAAGGCCCAGTTGGAATTGAGGCTGGCAAGGGACATTAAGGACAGTAGGAAGGGCTTCTTCAAATACATCAGCAGCAAGAGGAGGACTAGGGAAAATGTGGGCCTGCTACTGAATGGGGCGGGGGCCCTGGTGACGAGGGATACAGAGAAGGCAGAATTACTGAATGCCTTCTGTGCTCCAGTCTTCACTGCTAAGGGCAGCCCCCAGGAATCGTGCAGCCTGGACATGAGAGAGAGAGTCTGGAGAAGGGAAGACTTTCCTTTGGTTGAGGAGGACAGGATTAGAGACCTTCTGGGCAGGCTAGGCATCCACAAATCCATAGGCCCAGATGGGATGCACCCACGGGTACTGAGGGAGCTGGCGGATGTTGTTGCCAGGCTGCTCTCCCTCATCTTGGAAAGGTCCTGGAGAACAGGAGAGGTGCCTGAGGACTGGAAGAAAGCCAATGTCACTCCAGTCTTCAAGAAGGACAAGAAGGAGGCCCGTCAGCCTCACCTCCATCCCTGGAAAGGTGATGGAACAGCTCCTTCTGGAGGTCATCCCCAGGCATAGGGAGGAAAAGAAGGTGATCAGGAGTAGCCAGCATGGAGTCACCAAGCAGAAATCCTGCTTAACCAATCTAATAGCCTTCTAGGATGGAATGACTGGCTGGGTAGATGAGGGCAGAGCAGTGGATGTTGTGTACTTCAGCAAGGCTTTTGACACTGTCTCCCATAACAGCCTCCTAGAGAAGCTCAGGAAGTGTGGGTTAGATGAGTGGACAGCGAGGTGGATTGAGAACTGGCTGAAAGGCAGAGCTCAGAGGGTTGTCGTCAGTGGCGTGGGTCCCATCCTGTTCAACTTCTTCATCAATGACCTGGATGAGGGGACAGAGTGCCTCCTCAGCAAGTTTGCTGATGACACCAAGCTGGGAGAAGTGGCTGATACACCTGAGGGCTGTGCTGCCATTCAGAGAGACCTGGACAGGCTGGAGAGCTGGGCGGAGAGGAACCTCGTGAGGTTCAACAAGGGCAAATGCAGAGTCCTGCACCTAGGGAGAAATAACTCTAGGCACCAGTACAAGCTGGGCGCTGACCTGCTGGAGGGCAGCTCTGCAGAGAAGAGCCTGGGAGTGCTGGTGGACAGGTTGACCATGAACCAGCAATGTGCCCTTGTGGCCAGGAAGGCAAATGGTCTCCTGGGGTGCATTGGGAAGAGTGTTGCCAGCAGGTGGAGGGAGGTGATCCTGCCCCTCTACTCAGCCCTGGGGAGGCCTCAACTCGAGTCCTGTGTCCAGTTCTGGGCTCCCGAGGACAAGAGGGACAACGGAGCTACTGGAGAGAGTCCAGCATAGGGCTACAAGCATGATCAGAGGGCTGGAGCACCTGCCTGGTGAGGAACAGCTGCGAGAGCTGGGCCTCTTCAGCCTGGGGAGGAGAAGACTGAGGGGGGATCTTATCAATGTGTACAAGTACCTGAAGGGAGGGTGTCAGAGGGACGGGGACAAACTCTTCTCAGTTGTCCCATGTGACAGGACAAGAGGCAATGGGCAGAAATTGAAGCACAGGAAGTTCCGCCTGACCGTGAGGGGGAATTTCTTCCCTGTGAGAGTGACGGAGCCCTGGGACAGGTTGCCCGGAGAGGTTGTGGAGTCTCTTTCTCTGGAGATCTTCAAGGCCCACCTGGACACAACCCTGTCTACCATACTGTAGATGACCCTGCTGAGCAGGGAGGTTGGACTAGATGATCTCCAGAGGTCCCTTCCAACCTTACTGATTCTGTGATTCTGTGATTCTATGAAAGGAACTTCAGAAGAGATTAACAGAAGTAAGTGAAAACCAAATAGGTTACAACTTGAGCTTCTTTGGATGGAAAGTGGTGTTTTGGCTATAATGATAAATGGCTTTCTCTTATAAAAGGGAGATTTTTTTCATGACTTTAATGTATAAATAAAGAAATTGCACAATGAAAAAATAACAAGCATATTTTGCTTAGGATTTTTCAAAGGTGATATGCAGCTATGCAACTCTGCTGAATAAATGACCTGATTTTTTTGATGTGGGAGACTAATGACTTTCTGGAAACCATACCCATCACAGAGGGGATCTCAGATTGGGAACTGAAACCCCTCAGACTCTGAGACAGCAGCCAATCTGTGCATATTTTGGCCATTCTAATTACCACCAGGAGGGCAAGATTCAAACTGAAAAGCCAACGAGAATAAACAAAGAAGAACAGCTTGACAGAGATCCTCATCTTAAGGATAAGCAAACCCACCACAACAGCTGCTAAAAATAGCAGCACAGGCTGAACTGAACTGAAACTATAGCACAGCCTACACATTGAGGGACAGGCAGAAATGGAATAGCTCTGTGATCAGTCAGGATCAACACTGTTTATCTACCTCACAGAAAAAAAAAATGTTTCCCCATAACACAACAAAAAATAAGTAACAGTTTAGTTGAAGTGAAGAAAGGCACATCATTCAGCATGCAACTTTCCAGTACATCTGGACATCCAGTGCATTTGCCAGAAGACAAATTAAGCTAAAAATCAAAATTACACAGCACAGCCCTGATTCTCCGTCAGGCCTGAGACCTCTTGCAGAGCCCAGGTGAAGAGAAGCAGCCTTAAAAGTGGCGCAGGAGGTTCCTCTTCAAACAGAATGCAGATGAGATGCTCCCTATAGTACTTCATGCAACAACATCTATTTGCCACTGGCACACGAAGACTTTTAACATGAAGCCCTGGAGATCAGAATCTTCACTGCTGGAGTCCTGTGGCAGGCAAGAGCGGCAGAAGCTTTCTAAGATGGAAATGCACCAGTGTGAGGTGCATGAAATGATATGGATGGAAGGTGGCTGCAATGTTTGGCAGCTACCCAGGGAATGGGCACGGTCCTCCTCCGAGGCACAGTGCTGGCTGCAAAAACACAGTGCCACAACTCCTCTTTGGCCTCAAGGCTTCACGTACAAAGGGAAGAGAAGGAAATGGTTTTGTGCCGAGAATGAAYGACATGTCAGAGTCAGGCTGGGATTTAGGCTAGGGGAGGCCAAGGTTTGAATCTCATGTCAATGTTGAACTCAACTACTCTGTTGCAGCTAACATCTGGTTGTAGCAGTGGATTCCTGGGACGATGACAGCTAGTGCCAGCTTGAACAGTCTTACTGCCACTTCTATTCCCTGCTCATCYCTGAGTCTCCCTTGTGGAATCTGGCTGTACCCAAAGACCAAGGTCAAAATACACTGCACATGTAACACTTACATGGTCTCTASAAACTCTGCCCTCAAGCACAGTGTGTAGCTATGATCTTAAACTCCATTAAAGTACTGCTGGCTATCAATCCATGAATGTAGCCAATACACAAGTAAAGATAGCGCACACGAGTGGTACATCACTGTAGCCTGCTTGTTTTGGTTCGATAAAACATGCTATTCATTCTTAAATGATGCAGGTTTCTCAATCTTCTACATTTCTCAACCTGATATCTTTTTGATCTTTATTTGAAGGAAAAAGTGGCTTTGCGGGAGGATGGTGCCTGGCTAGGCAGGTTTTGTTATGTTTAATGTCATATTTCAAAGTTCTAAAAATTTAAAATTCATTTCAGGCTGCAGTAAAATAGGCTGATACAAGTCAGTGTGCAAAAAATGAAGTGCACATGTATTCTAACAACCCGCACTGCACTTTTCACCTCAAACAATGTAATACAGGCAGTAGAAAAATAGGGATGTGACAAATGCACTGAGAAAAAAAAGCCAAAATCTAATCATAAAAACATTTTAAGGAGAGGCAGTGATTGCAACAGTATGTAGGACTCCATGTAAACAAAATAACCGGACTTGAATGAGGAGACCTCATTGCTTAAGCCAGATATGTCTGCTTTCCCATCTGCAAAAGGTGCTAGTGACCTGAGCTCCTTTCTGAAAAAGCGATAGGCAGCATTTTTCCCATAGCGGTTCTGCRTGTCAATGCTCCTGATCTGTGTGAAATTTTAAAATATTTTACAGTATGTACTCACCACAAGATTTTTTTTGTATAATGAAGAAACTTAATAATGAAACAAAACAGTCTAAAACCCTAGATAAGATGAATTGCCTTACARAAAATTAAAATCTGCATAATAGGATCCTAAAGCTCTCATTTTATTCCATATGAACTGCCTGAAAATTAGYATGAAACTGCCTAGCCCATCAGGAGACACTAAGAAATGGGACATCTTGAATTCTGGCACCTCAGGGCTCCAGAGGAGGCTGCCACCCACTCCGGATCTGCACATCACAATCTTCCCCTGAGCACACCAACCTCCTCCCCACCGCCCAGACAACCGAAGGAAGAGGATTCCTTTCCTTTAAAGCATGTGGCTAAATGGTGGTAATGCAAGAAACCAAATCTCACCTGTGTTTTASGCATACTCTTAACCTCCCTTCCAGTTCAACCCATCAGGTAGACATTTAGAAACATTTAGTTTCTAGACTCCATTGGCTGTGGCCATGAAGCCATGAGTAACTTAGCTCTGTCAAAACTGACACTTTTAAATCTCTGAGGACTAAAAAAAGTCACATAATTCATCAGCCTTACACCTCACACATTTCCAGAGGCAGTAGCAGTGAGGCTGATAGCAATTTCAGACTTTGGTTACAAAATACCACCTCAGCGCCACTGTGGAGCGCAGTCCTGTTACTGTATGTGGTCCCCAATTCTGACTGCACAACAATAACATTACAAATATTATCCAGTTTTCTGAGTTATTTTTTAAAATAATACAAGTGCAAAATTCAAATGGGACAATATATACCTGAAACCTTGCTCTAAGTGTTTCATTTGCATAAAATGGGTTAGATTTTGGTCGTTAGAACACAGAGGTAAGAAACTGCACATTAAACTGTTGTTCCTGGTGACTGTGGATACCCCTAAGTCAAAATCATTCAGGAGCACTTTTAAAGGGCAATAATGTTTGAGGTTGCTTAAATCAGCGGAAGCTAGGTGCCTACATTTACAGAGATGTCTAAGCCTTGGCTCAAAGCAGCAAGGGTCAGTGATCTCCAGGAAGGCAGTAAACCAGAGTGCAAGCACCTTCCTTCCCTCAGCCAGAGGAAAAACAGTTGAGCAGAGTTAATTAATATAATTAATTAATTGAAACCAATGAAATCCATTCTCCAGCTCTTCCACAGACTGCTTAGGAGATCCAGGGAAAGTTAGGTAGGCTTCAAAGTTACTTGGCCTAAGTTTCAGGAAAGCACTTCCTAGAACTCTCAAAAAACAAGCAAAAAAGCAAAAACAAATAAATAAATAAAAAGCAAGAACTCCCATTAATAGAAGACACTTGAGCAAAGACCACTAGATGTCCTGTTGACTACATGAACGACTAAATGTCTCTAAAAATCTGGTCCCAACTATCCTTATTTCTCAGTTCCACAGTCTGTAAAACTGAGTAACACTAACCTAATCTAATAGTAATCAGTAGTTATCTGAAGAAAAATCTCATTAGAGATTCTGAGGAGCAGAAGTACTACAACAATGAAGTTCACAGAAATATCCTAGCTGAGAGCTGCCTCCTCCTTCGCTGTTAATCCCTTCCCTTCTGAGGATAATGCCTCTAAAACACAGAGGATAATGCCTCTAAATTTACTAAATTCTGGTAGAGATTTGAAAATAACTTTCCAATGCACTCATATTTTCCACCAGAGTTGACATCTTCCCCACTTTTTTTTTTTAACCAATTATACTATCATTTGGCTATACAATTACTTTTAGACTGAAAAGATATATTCTTTAAAACATACAACTAARCAAAAATAAAAAAAATCCTCAGTGCAACAATCCAAAGCTATCAATTMGAAAGGGAGACTAAAAGCTGTATTTCTACCAAAACCAACCTTCCAAACATTTGCTAGTCTCAAAGGTCTAAATAATTTAGAATTGATTTCCTAAATATGAATGGATGACGCTAAGATTGATACAGTAATAAGAGCTGATAGCAATACCAACGCAACCTGACTTTCTCTTACCATCAGCCATGTGTTGGCTTAAGTCCAACGAGGTTACAGCAACTCTACTAAGATGAATGTCATTATGTTGCCATTAAACTGATGTTGAGGGAGTGCAGAATGAGCATTATTTTGAATACACAGGTAAAAACACCATCTTTAGTTCTGAGAACAATAAGGAAAAAGATCAGCTCCCCATAAAATATATGGCACAGAAAGTAGAGTACTTTTTAACACAGGATCTCATTATTGATTAAATTTATTTAAAACAATGTTTACAAAATGAGCCTCAGCATGGCTAGTAGCTGACCAGCTAATGTTTGTAGAGTGCCCTACAGGGCTCCCAAAGGACCCTGCAGTCCAGACTGAGGCTGGTATCGCTTTCAATTACAGGGAAAGCATGATTTAACCTTGCCTGCTTTATTGAAGCCTGCCTTCCACTCCACATAGAGATTCATAAATCTTCCGTGCACCGATACCAGCATTTCTGCAACCCTCATTCAACCATTTCARAAGGATTGGCTTGGCCAGCCTAACCTTTCAAAAAAGGATATCTCCCAATTCACGCRAGCATCCTTTCTCTAACGGTCCAGACAACAGGCTCTTTCTACACAAATTCATCAAGACTGAAGTGTACACATCCAACTACTGTAGTCCTATGATTACCCTAATCAGAGTAACCCAAGCTTTTCTGAAACCTGAATTTTAGGAAAATGAAGCTAGTCATTCTTCTGGAGCTCTAACTGCCCTGCCTTACATCATTATAGATATATCAATCTCAGGTATGTTGATAACAATCTTATTCAACCCTCCAGCCTGACCCACAAGAAATATATTGGTGCTTGGAAAATGGCAGGCAAGAATTTAATACTACAATTCTTCCTGCCTTTTCTTATACATGCCAATGAATAGTATGTTTGAGATGTCCCAGGATCTGGTGCTGGCAGACAGAACACAAGACCCATGGGAAATTCATACCTTCTTGGAGCAGCAGCTGGAATGATATCTTGCACATTTCAGAGAGTACCAGGTGAAGCTAAATCTTTCCCCTAGATTACTTGTAAACTAAAATTACATGCCCAAATTTTGCTGTTTTAAACCTTAAGCTGATTCCCATCACTCAAGAGTCACCTTACAATAATTATCCAGTAAGCACAGAGATACACCCTCAGCCTCTCTGAAGACTCAAAAACATCTTTGCATCACTTTGATGGTGTTTTTCCATCTTTTAATGCAACATCTCTGAAGCAATATTGGCTAGAGACTTGGTCATTTTTTGCTTGGGGGGGGGAATTCTATTAAATGAGAATGGAAACCTTGGAAATTACACTCAATTTCATGCTGAAGAATGTTGTTGTCACGGAAGGTAGCTAAACACATAGAAAAATGTGAAGACCCMTTTATGTTTATTCATCAGAAGGAAGCTAACAGTTTTAACTATGCACTAGTACCTTTCCCAGTCACCAAAATCATCTTTTTTTTTGCCATGTACTATCACTTGGACTCTACTATATTGTTGACAGGCACATACATACTGGATTTCAGACTCTTTACGGGACAGTGGATTGCTTTTGTACAGCACAATGTATGTCTTTGCATTGATAATGTTTCATTTTGTCTTCTTATTTTAGCATTTGGACCTACCCAGATGCTGCTTCAACTTGTGCTATTTCTCAGTTGGACACAGTCAGTGTTTCTCTGATCCTATAAACTTGCTAAGACTGAGAGTAATTGKGGTGGGATCATGTTGTAATGCCCTAGCTTTCCCTGATTCTTCTCCATTTCTAATGCCAAAGCATGGAGAGTATATAAAAGTGACAGCTTATAGCTAAAATATTGGGTTTTTTTTCCTTCTGGATGATCTCCATATCAAAATCCAAATCTAATAAATGCTTACAAGGAAGGTAGAAGAGAGGAGCTTTTAAGTAAGAGTAAGTGATTTGTGGTAATGTCTCTGCAAACTATAATTTAAAGTGCTGGAGGCCTCATTTTTGTACAATCACTAAAATTTTAAGTACCGGGAACCATAGTTTTTCATTGCTGGGTTCTTCAATAAACTTTATGGTTATATTCCAAAAAAGCTTTAGAGGCTATTTTTCCATCATTGCCCAAGAGATTTAGGTGTATTACTTCTAYGATATTACTGGAATTTAGGCTTGGAGATTCTTCCTGTGCTAAAAAAAAGAGAGACAAAAAAAGAATCATCTCTTACGGCTAGTCCACATCAGCTAGCRATCAGAATTTCTCTGTTGCAAAATATACACTGTAAAATATGATGAGGCTACATCAGGAAGTACTTGAGGAAGGCTAACCATTGGAGGTCACTTACAATATGCTGCTGTCAAAGATAGTTTTAACGGAGGTATTTTTATCATAATATTACGATGGCGCATAGCATTGATTACTTTCCATTAAAGTCATAAAAAAGCACTGAAGTTTTCTACTGGTCTGCAAAAAGACAAATAAACAAACCCCCAAACCTTGAAATATTGCCATAAATAAAGAGTTTGAGGGTCCAGAAACAGAATATTTCCTCTCTCCATCCTTGGCTAGTAGCACAATCAGTTCCACAGTGCTCATACACGGCAATGAATTTAGGTGCATTTTCTAAGTGGCCAGCTTGAAATGCCTTCTCAAAAGTCCAGACTGCAGTGATGAAAAGCCATCACTGTCTCTTCAGTGGTTCACTTGAAAATATCTGTTTCAGCATAAGTCAGTCCCTCAGTGTCCATAAGCTGGATAAATCAGCATGGTAGTAAAAAGTAACTTATAATTGTTGCTGTAAATGGCYTTTACGGGCAACAATTCACACAAACAGTTAAGAAAAAAGCTCAACAGCCCTTGAATTTTCCTTAATACATAAAAGGAAAATTATCACTTAATCATTCACAAGAATTAAATTAAGTTTGTTAACCGGAATATTCAATGCCCTCCCCTAGCATGAGAAACAGTAGAAGCACAGCAGGTATACGGAAGAAGCAAGAGGAAACCCACATGAAGAAATAAAAGACAAAAGTGAGATTCAGATATATTCAGCTGTATTCATCTACAGTTTTAGGGAATTATGTTCTATGAAGATAACTCTAGTGATTAAGKTGGGAACAGAGAAGGACTTGGAAAATTCCAGGATAGTCCTGATCTGTTGGAGAAAAGAGATCTGTAACAGTGATGAGTGGCTAAATTCAGAGTAAGTGACTGAAAAACTTCAGAGGATTTGGTCAGATATGAAGATTGTCAGTGAGGGAACACAGCATGCCAAGGAAAATGTACTATATTGTACACTTTCWTTGGGCCCCAGATACAACCCTGATTCACATTAAGTAGTATCCCAATGACAATCAGTGGGATTGYACTCGGAAATCAATGCTAAATAGTAAGAATAAAAGGTGAAGACTAAAGAGCTTGGATTAATGCATGGCCATAAACCAGTGAACAAATTTAAAAAGTAAATGCTTTGATGTAGGAAAATCTACTCTCTAAATAGAGAGCTTGTAAAATTGAATGCCAGTGTGCAAGTAGCCTTCCTAGAGAGTGCCTCAATAAAAATTAAAACACTGAAGCGAGCCCCTGCTGGTGGACTCTTCCTGGACTTGTTACTTTTGAAAACCAATCCAATCCTCTGTTTAGAAGAGCAGAGCAAAATCAGCAGCAAAGGCTTCACGTAAGGTCATTATCCAGCAAAATCTGATTTTAATTAAAAATAAATAAATAAATAAAAATAATAATAATAAAAAAGAAGCACACTCAACTCTCCAAACACAAGGCTTTTGGGGATGCTAAAGGAAAGTTCAAGAAAAGTCAAAAGCCTACAAGCATAAACATCCAAAACAGAAAAAAGCATATGGTGTATCTGCTGCCCTCAGTAGCAGTAAATTACCAGCAGAAAACATCTGTCTGCCATAATTCTAGCCTCTTCCTAGAATTCCAATTTAAGGTGCCATCTGCAAATAAGCAAGTTTGCTGAGCTCAAAATTTTGATGTCCAGCCCCTTTTCAAYTTGCAGACACAGCCAAGAGGAGCACAGCACCTACCCCCTTCACCAGTCCTCAGTCCTCTCCTCTGGGGCTCTCACAGGAGACAGGCATTGCGTTCGCTGCAACGTRTTTCTTTCTTCCTATCTGATGGCACTAAACATAGAAAGGGCTATATATGCTCTTTTTCTCAGTACCAAGTTTTTATAATTTTRACATTCTTCCCTTCAAGTGAGCTTAAATCATGCTGTGCTCCCCCCTCTCCTCCACATGCACTGTGCTTGCAACCCAACTTGTTCCTTTGGGTAGGTTTCCCAAAGGAATTTTTACAGAGAAAGGTTGCACATCACAGTATAGGGGTTATGCATCCTCCTATATCTCCATCCTTCCCATGTGTTCTTTTATTTGCTGCAAAAGGAGAATATGTCCTTAACTATATTAATGTTTGCTAAATTCTCCAATTTCAAACGCAATAGCTTAACCAACAGTATGGATGGGAACCCCACTGAGTGGGTTGCAAAGTAATGTCCTCCACCAAAGAGCTCACAGACTGCCCAAAGCAAGTGTTTGCATCCTTATTTTTCCAGAGAGAGAAAACTAAAGCATGAGCAGATTACTCACCCCAGTACAGTGGAAGTACCAATGACTGCTGTGATTTCACAGTAGACCCCAAGACCTTGGCTACATTGAGAGGTTAAAAGCAGTCTTGGCATGCTTTTTGGATGGTAGCAGCAGCATCTGGCCTTGAAAATCGGCTTGGATCCATGATAAAATAACAATGTGAAAATGTAAGTCCTAAATCACTTGCCAGAGATCCCACTGTAACTCAAAGCTTAATCCAGAAATCAGGAAAGTTCTCTTTAGTGCTAGTACAATTGTTTCAGCCAACTTTCATCTCTGGCAACACCTTGAAAGGCAAACAGACCTATCCATGATCAGACAAATATGCTCCTGTCAGGACTAACTGATAAACAAATTATTTCATCCACAGCAGAAACATCCCCAGGTGTCAATCTAGTTTTAAAGTGGGCATAAAAATAATTTATAGATTATAAATATCAAATTTTATCCAGACTAGGATGATGAACACTGCATCAAAATAAATATATAAAAATACAAAAATAAATTAATAAAGCTAAATGTCTTTCCTCTGCTTACTTAATAACATTAATATAGAAATAATCCAAATGAGTTCAGTGAACAAGAAAYTGAGTCTGAAGTTAAACCCTTCTCTTCTTTTTCTCCATAGCCTAGAGGACCTTTGWACTCCCACTGAAGTCAATAGCCTCAAGTGATCCATACAGCAATTACAGCATGATATTGTTTCTACTTTATTGGGAAACAAAATAATTGAAATGCTGAAATAAATCTTCTTCCTATTATTTGAATTAAGTGTTTAAGTACTGCAATGGCTAAGCTAATTTATTTTGCCCATCAGCCCATTGGTCTTGGTATTATAAATTAACCCCACAATTTTGAGACCACATCTAGCTATCTAACGCCTGAAAACATCATTTTGTTTAAGCACATATCACAATAAGATCTTTCTTGAACTTTCAATTAATCTGTCTTGGTCAATTAAAAGTTAATATAGAATGGTTTGCTGTTAAATGACATTGGCACTCACACATTTACCCTGTCCTACACCAGTTAAAAAGCCATTGCACGTTTCAGTTATAGCGCTCAGAGCTCCRGCTGCGTTTTTAAAGCACCAACTGTTAGTTAATTTTGTTAGCATAAACACCTAATAAAATTTTATGGTGTGTTCAGCTCTCATTAAAAAATGAAAAACAGCAGCAGAGATCAGCACCCACAAACAAACACCGAGCAGGACGGCTGTAGCCTTGCGGAGTCCCCAGAGCTCACCCGTCATTTGGGCTCGGGGATGGGGGCTCCTGTGCCACCTCGCACYGGAGGGCGACACAGAGATGTGGAGAACTAAACCCCAGACAGCGCTGRAAACTCCTTGAGCTCTACATAGTCCCACCGTAATGCTCCTGGCAAATACTTACTGGGGAAAAGCAGCTTTTTTCCAGCTCCTTTCTCATCTGCCCTCAGAAACCTTAAGACAATGGTTGCCCTAGGCAGAAAGACACCCATCCGCTGGGTATCTGCATTACAGAAAAAAAAAATCACTGCTCTTTTTTGCTCTTTTTACTCCCTGCTGCCCAAAATACCCTAGAGAAGGAGCTCCATCAACACCAGAATTGGTGCAGTCTGCTTTTCTCCGGATTACATCTCGTGGTTGGACTCTTTCAGGTTGGGGAAAGCATGACCCTGACAGGAGTTTTTTGACRGTTAGAGCATTTATAAAGTCAGTCTGGCTATCTCTCTTTGTCTCCCTGTCTTTCAAAGGAACACTTGAGCCTTTCACTGAAGTTTCTAGCACTGAACCTGCCATCAACCTTCTTGAAAAATTTCCTGTTAATGGAAGCCTTAAGGGACAGCTGGCACTAAAACAGTCCCAGGAAGCACTCATGGGAATATGTCCAGTATTAACCAACAAGAAACATCAGGTTTACAGGAAAAACTCTACAGAAAGCAAATTCTACTGTCTGCAATTATACAAGATCTGATCAAGAACTTCCCACAGTCATTACTCCTAAAATCCTTAAGGCTGAGTTGCTTGAACTCTTAAAAAATTCTAAGAATCTTCTTTCCATTTACATCAATAAAACATCTCTCACTAATTTGGTGATTTCACTATCTAGTGTCAACTGAAAACTTAGAGTGTACAAAAAAAAAAAAGAGAACATGATGAAAACAGTTTCAAACACCTCACCTTAAGTTCCCTCGCACTTTTTCTTGGTTTACAGCCCATCTTTTGACAGATTTTGCCTTTCTCTGCTACTTTGTGAAAGATCTCACAGAAAAGATAGGGGATACAGAGGAGGTATAGAAAATGATAGAGAAGAAAGAATTAAATCAGCTCTACACAAATGCCACTCAATGTACAAAACAGCATCAGTTCCATGAGTAGCAAAGCTAATGCCTGGCTTCCTAAAGGACAGAGGACAAGTCTATAGATTTCTCTCCCTCCATTAACCCCAGCTTTCTCCTAGTGACACCTATACTGGGCACGGGATAACACGTTTTACAGAGAGGGATATGCTGATGAGCCAACTGGCTCTTACAACGCCAAATGGCTAATTTTGCCTTTGCCTTTTTCTTTTCTATGGCAGAGAAAYAGTCTTTCCAGTCTTTCTTCTCTGCCCTGCCTGCAAGTTCCACAAAATTTGAGATCATTATTATTCTATTAGGTTTGGTAGAAATTTGTCAACAGGCTCAAAAAATACAGATTAAACCAAGACTTTCCCCTTAGAAAAATCAAGCTAAAACAGAATAATAAAGACTGAACATCTCTGATTTGCCAGTTCCACTGAACTAAGGTATTACGTCTCTTCGTCCCACCACGATCTTCTCTTGACTGCGTAAAACATTTATGCTTAGCACCTTACTTCAGCATCTATAAAACTAGAGCAATTCTTCCCTTCTCCAGCTTGTGTCCCTATTGTCAGCTTAAACTGTAAGCTCTCTGAAGCCAACGCAGTRTCTGACTATACGTCCAGCAGGACTGTGCCTTGATCTTGGCTGGGACTTGCACCCAACACTGTATTTGATAACTCTGAAAGGCTAATGCTTTGAGATAGAAATGGGATTGCTAAGGGGCTGCCTATAAAGTGACACTGGAGGATGGTTGGCTGATCATGTTTTAAAGCCCTGGCAGCTATAGCAAGTTCTGCTTTAATACATATTAGGTGTAGAAGTTAACCTTGTATTCCCACCAGAGTACTAAAACTGGATATCTTGAAAATATACAGCTTAGCTGTGCCCATACATGGAAGCTTACCGCACACAGTAAAATGCAGTGTGCCAGTAAAACTGAACTTGTTTCCACTGCAGTTAGTAATGCACAGAGCTGCCCTAGCTCCTTAACATCATTTTMTGCATCAAGGAGTGTTAGCAACGATGTGGTTCTACTGCTACCCTAACTTTAGCGGTATTGAACTTCTCTGCATCTGAACCAACATAAGAAAGAAGTAATTCAACTGAAATGAATGGAACTCAAATGGGGAACAGTTCCTGTGTGGGAAAACAGGATTAGACTCACCTAGTGTAGATGTAATGATCTCTTACTAAAGAACACATTAGGAAAAAAAATCATAAAAAACAAACTTTTTAAATACCCTGTTAAAAGACATCTTTGACCTGTTGACAAGAGCRGTACAAACATTGCCCCTTTAGATCAGCGCAACTACTTGCAAGGATTCTGTGCTATACAGACACTATATGTTAGCAATTTGCTTTTCTCCTGGGTTGATTTTGCTCTTTTCAAAATTATAGGAGAGTACCCAGGGGTACAATCAGAACTATCCAGCTTAATTCAGTATACTTTACTTTAACAAAGACTTTAAATTACTTCATTGAGTTGTTTTTACACCCACTTTTCTTACACACTGATATTACTAATTAGTACAATTGTCTCTTTTTAAAAAAATCTGTCCAAATGTTTTGCCATTATCTTCAGACATTCATTACTGCAGACAAAAAATGAGGTTACAGTTTAGGCGGACATCCCAAATTTCTGGGTTTTTTTTTGATTCAACATGCTTTTCTTAGCATCTACATACTTAATGCCAGGATATAAAGGGTGGCTGCTGAATATCTGCTATAGCCTAAAATGTGTCCTGTTAACYGCACCTAGGAAATCCATAATGGAAAATTGTACCATTTGCCCATTTTTATTTCAATGTTATTTTATTTGACTATATTGCCAGAATGTCTCTCATCACTTCTGTAGGGACAAGAAAAACCTCCTACCCGCACACTAGGAYCTGAATCAGAAAAAGCTTGGCCTAGATCCTCAAAAAGATGTAAATGTAAATTTATGTACCTAATATAAGTATCCTTCAAAACACAGATATGACTATGTGGGTACTCGCCAGTGACATACTACTGAGGCCACAAGCTGTGTATCAGTGTATGTCTAAGCAGCTGTACCAACATCTCACAGGTCACAGAGTTAGGACACCTGACCTAGAACATATATACTGACCATGTCCACATAGAAGCGCTACCACACCGTATTCATTCAAAAATACAGCCAGAGAGAAGTCAAAAGAGATGAAATCATCAGCAGCATTGTGCCAACAATCATTATGTACTAATCTACCGAGGACCTTGCTGTTCAAATCCTACCCTCTAGATCGGGCATTTCAGCCAATGGTTTGGCTAAATGCATTTTAATATAAAATAAGGAGATAGTGCACACCCATCTCCTCCAGATCCTTRTCCTCAGGAGACATCAAGGCTCTCTTTCATCTTCCCCACTCCAGAGAACATCCCTGCACTGATCTGGTTCATCTCCAAAAGAAGAGACGGGAGTGCTCCTGCTATGGAACTGGCTGTCTCCTGGCGGTTACGGCAGTCCCTGAAGGATGGGTGCTGGTAAGTCTGAATCCTTATAAGCACTTAAAAGGACACCAAATCTGCAGATCTTGCTTCTCGGGATACTTGTTTGCTCGCTGCACCAAAAGGAAGCCCATAGCCAGCATTGTTTCTAAAGAAAGAAATGACTCTAAATGTTTTCTGCTCTCCCAAGATAGAGAAAACTGGAAGTCCCAATGCAGAACAAAGTGCCCCCTTAAGCGTCTACTTAGTCACTGATCTAAGAAAAGAAGTGGAACGCAAGACACAATTTCTGTGGCTTATATTGGCTGGCAAGGGGCTCTGGATTGCTGAATAAAAGCCAGGAGCCGCAACATGCAGGGCTGAAATGCCTAAGTCCCCATATGGAGTTAGCCCTTATTAATTCATTCAAGAAATCTGTGGAAATGTGACAGTTGGGAATTGAACTTCAAATTCTTATGCCAATATTAGAATAACTGGACTCTCTTTACAATAATATCCAATAATTCCCACTTTTTCAATAATACGTAATTACAGTAATATGCAGGGTCCAAGCCTGCTCCCAATCCCCTCAAAAGAGGTTGCTAGTTTTGTATACACTCTTAGTAGTAGGAGGGCTCAGTATTCCTAGGTACCTGAACATGTAAGAATAACCAAATGAAGCTTTTTGTTATGGTGCTGGACTGAATCCTGTTCATCTTCCTCCCACAGATTGTCTTAGAAAAAGCAACGTGACTAGTCACAGGAAACAAAAAGGAGCATCAGGACCTGTATCTACACAAACTTATTTCTCAAAAGTATTTATCTCTAACCAACAGCAGTCTTTCAATAGCACCAAGTGACTCCTCAGCTCTCCCATGTTGCCACCCCTTTTCTACTGTAAACCTCCWGTTCTCCCTGCACTCCCTCTTTTCCTTGATTCCTTCCCAAACTTTGTGCAGCCTGCAACAGCCAAGAGGTAGCCTACATTGGAGCTACATTCGTATTCTCACTGGCCTGCTGGGACAGGATGAGTGAACGGTGATACAGGGTCATCTCTTCCTGCTTCTCCTTCAGCTCAGGTATTAAATATTCCCTCTCTTTAAGCAACTAATTCCCAGGGTACTTGTAGAAAACTGTAACACTTTTCCTCTTTTGTCAATTTTGATTAAAATTGGACAATGAGTTTAAAAGTTATGAGATTGGGAAAGTCAGACARACACTGATCAGACAAATTCTGGAGGTTTGGGGGGGGTTGTCTCTCTTTGTTTCTTTTTTTCCCCAGAAAATCAGATATTAAATGTCTCACAAGTATCTTTGTGCTATAGAAGACAGTGCGTCAAAGAACTTTGCTATCTGCCTCTTGTCCAATTCACCATGGACCTCTTTCAGATCAGTTGTTTATTTTGTCAACCCTGTTTGGTGTGATCTCATTTCTGAACTCTGCGCAACTAAATCAGTGATGCATTGCACTTTCTGCGTTTCAATTAAAAAGCTGAAATCAATCATGTCAAACTTCTGACTTGAAAAATATATTTATTTTCAATGGAAATAATATCTGCTTCTTCCAAAATTTGAAATTAAGATGAGGATGCCTTCAAGACAAATACAAATGTATCAATTATCATGTGCTAAGAATATTTGCATTTGAGCCCCATCTTCTCTTTCTGTATTAAGCACTGAYAGGTCAGCAACTTCATACATTGAATTATTACTGATATGCAATAATCTTAGCTCTTCAATCCAAAATTCAGATAAAACCAGAAAGAGCAAAGGAGGCCCAATACTGAAATTACATGCAAGATCCAGTGAAAACGTTTAATTTAAGGGGCTCAGTTTATGTGAAGAGGTTACGGGGTTTTAAATATATGATTAGTCATGGAGCTGAGTCAATAATTTCAGCAGACTCATCTAATCTGTGTATGTGCTTCCACAGCCCTCATGTAGCATCTTTTAATACTCATGTAGCCTCACAACAACCGGGGGGAAGAGGAGGGGGGGTTAATCCTAAAAAGGTCATATGAAAAGAAGAGGAATAACTGTGTCTGCTTTATGGAAAGAGACCTGAAGTATGAAGTAAATCTGTGCTTTAGAATCCGCATCTAGTCTCTACTGACTAGACAAGAAGTTGCCAAGCAGGTGAGCAGCAGCAGCACTGGCATTTCAAACAACATGACATCAAGTCTAGAAGAGGGAACATAAAGCCAGTATTCAGAGGTTAAAAAAAAAAAAAGAAAAAAGAAAAAAAAAAGGAGAGAGAGATACCAACACAGCACTGTTTCTGGTAAAACCTAAGTTCTGCATTTCCTTGAGGTATATCCCATTAGCTAATACGGAAACACAACTCTCTACAAAATTCTAGCTTCAAGCAGGCACTTGCAATCTTTGTAAAAAACAGGCAAAAATACAAACATTAAAAAACACCCTGAAGAGCTACAGAAGAAAYATCATGACAATTGCCTAAAACAGGGCGCGCACACACTGCAACATAAACTGAAGTTGGATTGATTTATCAGTGCTGTAAGGGCAAACATAAGGGCCATGTTCATTAATATCAGAAAAGGTTAGTGCRAATTTGAGGTGGATCTGGTGCGAGCACCCAATTACATTCCTGTTGAATTCAGCAGAGCGTACAATAAGGTATTTTAACCTTTTCTTAAGAAAGAAAAAAGAAAAAAAAAGAAAAAAAAAAAAGAACGCTGGCTATACAGAAACAGTGTGGCAAGAACCGAGAGCAGCAGCTACAGATCCACCTGCTCGCACGTAACATACCGGACCAATTCTTCACCCGCGGAACATTTTCACGCCTCCGGAGCGGCGGCGCGAGTTTGGGCCGTCTCAGCACCCGCGGCTGCGCGGCCGCCGCGGCCGGGACGCCCCGCGAGGGTCCCTGCGCGCGGGGGGGAGCGGAGCGGAGCGGAGCGGAGGCGGCACCTGCCAGCCCGAAGCGCTGCTGCGGGATGCCCCGGACAGGCAAGGAGCCAGCGGGAGACGTCCGAGCTCCGCGAGGGGCGGGCGCGGCGCGGGGCAGCGCGGAGGGGGGAGCCGGGCTGCGCGCCCCGCGCAGATGCCGCTCTTACCTTGGGCCCTTTGCCGCTGGAGCAGCGGACGTTGTTGGTCACCCCGGCCGTCTGGTTCATGCTGGGGCCGCCGGCAAACTTGGGCTGCGGGGCGGCGAGGAGGTGCGAGGCGACGGCTCGGCGGAGCCGCGGCGCGGGAGGAGCTGCGCTGCCCCCCGCGCGGAGACTTTTCCCCCCTCTCTTCCGCCGCGATTTGCGCGCTGCCGGCGCTTCCCCGCTCCCAAACAAAACCCGACACCCCCCCCCCCTTTTTGCCTCCCCCGCCCTCCG
>NW_028186612.1:913782-972898 GCF_003343005.1 Rhea americana
CCCTCGCTGCTTCTTATTTTTCTTTTTTGTTTTTTACCTCACCCACCCATCGGCAGTAGGAAATTGGGTGAAAATTTGTCAAGATTGGGGTGGGTTTGGTTTTTGTCCCCCACCCCCACCAAGTGCAGCTACTCCAGCTGTTTCCACTGAAATAAAAGCTTGCTTTCTACTCTGATTCTGAGCAAGATGTTTATTGAGCACCATCGAGCCCCAGGACTTGGGTGATTCTATTTCAAGGAGGAAAAAAAAAACAAAAAAACAAACAAACAAAAAAAAAACCCTGCAAAATTGATTGCTTTAGCAATAAAAATTCAGCGTTTAAGGAAAGCAACAACAATAACAAGTCCATGTTGTGAGTCATGATCCAGTGTCTGCTATCCCTCTTTCACCCCTCTGCTTCAGCCTGTGAGCACAGGTAGTGCCTCTCCTGTTCTTGCACCAGAAACTTTGCACAATTTAGCTCCCAACTATGGAGCTGACAAACTATGGGGGGGGAGGGGAGGGGGACAACCAAAAAAACTCCAAAACTGAAGGTCTCTGAGTAAGATTTGTCTAGCCAGCCTAAAGACATCTGCACTTCATCTTAGCAAATCTGTTTTTTTAGAGGTTCATCTATCAGAACAGGTTGTTCAACACATTTTCAGTATGTTTCTAAAAGTGCTTTAAAATCTTTGAATTTCAGAGATTTCTGGGTTTCAGAGATCCCCASTTGCTCCATTTCTGAGGGTTACGTACTTTCCCAACCTTGTATAATAAATAAATAAATAAATCACTATTCCTTCCCTAGTACACCAGGGCCCTTAAGGCCGTTAGTTTTGCTATGGTGTCAGAGGTTCCTTTGCAACACAAGGTACGTTTTGATGCAGTTCCTCCTCTACCTGCTGCTCTAAGCAGAGATTTGCCTGTAGTCTTGTCAATGCAATTTCCATCTTTCTGCCCTAGTCCTGCTGCCACTGCCACCTTTATGGAGTAGGGAACTTCACAACAGAAATATCTTGCTTTCCCATTAACCACAGCTCAAGTCCCAGGAGTTCATGTCCCGTCACGTACTTACCTGGTTAAATCTGCCTAGAACAGATTCAGTGAGACAGTCCTGGAGACAGGTAGCACAAGAAACTGCTCAGTTAAGAGCTAAAAACACAGTTAGAGCCAGTGCTCTTTAAGTTTGAGGCAGGGAAGAGGTCTCAAAGCTGTAGTGTGTAGTCTAACTTCTCTCCCTAGCATTAGAGCAAACTGAGGCTTTGAGAAAGGCAGGATCAGACACCAAATCAGCCATTAGATAAGAAAACAGGTCCTGCAGGGGAGAAAACATCTTTTTGTGGGCATCCCTTCCTTGCTGGGGAGCTCTCATATTGTAATGTCCACGCTCTCTCTTTAATCTTTCAGTCGCTACTCCCCTTGCTTTATTAAAGTGAGATTAAATAAATAATTTAATAAATAAATCTTAGAAGCACTGCCATTGAGACCCCTCTACCCCCACCAAGGAAACAGCTGAACCATCAGACATGCCCAGACCCCAAAACCATACTACTCTTCCTGCTACACACCTCTGGTAGCTTTAAGTCTTAATCAGTGTAAAAGTTTACTGCTCTGGCTGCTTAGTTCAGTAGTTTGGGTTTCATATCTTTCCAAGCAAGGTAACTACTAATAAATCCAATTATAGCCTTGGGGTTGCATAGCATACAGGCCCTGGCTGCATTATATTCTCTCAGCGTGGTTTGTCGCACCAAGACACGCGGATAGCCCTGGAATTATTTGCAGTTGTACAAACATGCAAAATTGCCAAAAGAGATTTTAAATAGGTGGCAAACCGTTCCAGCTACTACAGGGAATGGGTGAAAAATCTGTTACTTTATCCCATCTCTTAAGCCAAGTTCTTTATAGAAAATAAGTAAGATCAAAGAATTTATTTCTGCCTATACATTTCTTTCTCTCCCACTGCCACCATCCCCTTCATATTACACAGACTGATCAAATACTTTCCTCTCAGAAGACGGGGAGGGGGAGGGTTTTTGTTTTGTTTTGTTTTGTTTGTTTGTTTGTTTGTTTTAAGATTGCTGCCACCCTGGAATTATTAACAGGATCAAGTTAGTCAAAGACCTTCTGGCTGCACCCTTAAGATGCTGGCATGGAGAAGATGATACACTCTGCAGAGCTCCCAGCCTCAGTGAAGCCTCTTCACTTACAGGTAATGCAAAAGCAGGCACTCCCCAYTGCATATGCTGCACCTAAATGAGAGTAATTCTTATCCTTGATCACTAGAGCGTTCTCCCATGCTGCGCTGGCAGGTTTTGTCCTCAAGCAAACCAGGATGCAAAAGACACTGCTCCACTACCCTTTACGAGAAGCAGTCTCCCTCCACAGCCAGCCTATCAGAGTAGGCAGTGAGCCTGTTTTCCCCTAAAACCAAGTAAAACCAAATAGCCCTGAACTTCACTGCCAACTAGGAAACTTCCAGCTCAGCCTGGAGAATTCACAGGAGGTGGCATTTGCTTTCAAAGATACTGGTTAGCATGTTGACATCTACTAACCCTCAAAAGGAGACTCCTGAATGTACAGTCAAAGTGCAGCCGTTGAAATCTGGGAGGAACTGATTCACTTCCAAACTCTGCCCAGGCCTRCGTACATGATCTTGGGAAAGAGCACTATCCTCCTTTGCCCTTCGGTGCCCTTCCTGCGCGAGGGATAATCACACCTTTGCCTTACTTACATATTCCCTCAAGCAGGACTTAACCATGCAGTCTTTCAAGTTACAGCCTAATTTGGCCCTTATTTCAGTTAGGACCATCTAAATACTGTAGAAAAACAGATGCAAARTCATCACAGTCTCTTCTTTAAACTTTTATATATGCAGAAAAGAACAGACAATGCATAAAATGGCACAAAATTTTAAAGTGCCTATGAGAAAAGTGATTTATAGATTAGTATTTGTAGACTGTTCAGTGAGGCGTGAAAGAACAACAACATACTGTCATATGAGCAGCAGCATATAAACATCCCTTGGCATTTTACACTTTGAAAAGGATTATACATAAGCTCAGCTAAGAACAGTATTAAAAAGGAATCTCAGTCATACTTTTTTGAAGAATTTAGTAAGAGCGCTTATCTGTCTTCRGAGCTGAGCTAAAGCTATGCAAGACAGATACAAGGAAATTCATGAAATCATGACATAAGATTTTAAAAACAATTTTAAAGATAAAATTATGACATAAGATTTTTAATGTGTTGAGTGCTTTGAGTTCTTCAGATTCATATTTAATGCATTAACTTTGCAAAATTGAGGGAAAAAATAGAAGTCAAGAGCTTCATGTATTTGTCCTGAATCCACAAGCTAAGGCTTTCAGTATCAAGTATCACAAAACCTCAAGCTAAAACAGCAGGACTGTCAACACTGTTAAAATTCACCTAGTTTCAAGTTCTATTTCAGATTAAGACTAGGATCTTTGAAATATCTCCCCATGTTTATAAATTCTTCCCAGGAAGAATTGCCCATTTTGAGCAGTTCTGTGAGCTACCTGGGTTTTCACAATAATACAGCAAAGATGTACCACTTTTAATTTAATTCACTGACATTTTCAGTGAAAAGCTGGCCTAAGGTGGTCTAACACTCTACTAATCTGCAATTTATGACATCATTTGTGATGTAATCAGAAGGGTACATCCATTTTGCACAGCTGGAAAGCCACAGAAAATCTAGTGAAGACTGCATGAAAGTCAGTGTTGCAGAAATCATCAAGATTCACCTTGCTCTCCATCTAAGAAGAAAATTGTGATTAAATACTTGATGCTTGGGAAGATGAGTAGCCAACAAGCAGAGAATGTGGAGAAGTTGAGTGCGTAAAAGACAAGGAAGATGTGAAAATTGAGACCATGGAGTGCTTAAAAAAAAAAAAAAATCAATGCAAGGATGGATCAGGAGTGAATGCAAAAAGCACAGCACGGGAGGCTATAATTAGATGATTGAGTCATAGCCAGGAGGCTGACTGAGCTTTTTGAATCTACTGAAGTGGACACAGTTAATGCAGAGTTTGGTTTGATCATTACAGTYCTCATGATGGCATCACAGAGGAGGTTCACATTCTCATTTGGTCTCTATTAAGGCAATACTGGTAAAAATTCACCAGTACACATAGGGACTCCTCATCCTATGGGAAAAACACAACTGCAGACAAGGTAAAGTGTCTTCCATTGCAGTGCTGGGAGTACTAATACAGATTCAGCAAAAGAGATTAATCAGAGCTAATGTAGCAATGGGGAAAATGCCAGTTCAGAATAACACTGATGTTGACAGTAAGCCTCCCCAGAACAGAGCCATCTACTTGGACTGCCAGGCTTTGTTAGTAGACAGTGTTCAAAGTCCCCCAAGACCTTGATCATGAATGGGAATTAATGCTCAGAGGACTATATCAGGATATATACACATTGACTATAATGGAGCCCAGCTTGATCTAATCACCCTCCTCTCCAGTAGGGCAAATAAGTCTGCTTGGCACTCCATGTAGCTGCAGCTAGACAAATTTCAGTGCTCACGCAAGTTCATTTACAGCTGGCTCACATTATCTCTACATTACCCTGCAGTCTGCAGCACTGACAGATTATAAAAGCTTTCTTGAAAGAAGTTAACCAACTGAGCATCTCAGAAGCAAGAGAGTTTAACATCATTCTCCTCCTAGCACGATGACAACAGCTTTTGCTCTAACCAAGTTTGTCTTGTCTCCTTAACTACATTTTACAGCTCTTTTACCTGGCTTATTGCTCCCCCAAGACATGATGGCAAAAACATTGAAAGCAGCAAGCAATACCTTCCACCACAGATGCTGGACCAGTCTGACAGCTTGTACCCAATGCTGCACCAGTCTTTCCCCACCAGCTTTTCTCAGCCCACCACTGTAATTCAGGAGGAGGAAGTAATTCAGACATTGAGCACAAGCACAGGATCTGGGATCTGAGCTTTGTTTTCAGCTCTGCTGCCCATCTGCAAGGCAGTAGGCCATCTCACCTCCTTCCTCCACATTTTCTTCCAGGTGCATGTCAGCAGAGCAGCACTGGGACTATAAAAATCCTTGCAGCATAAACAACAGGCAGAATAAAGGGCAATGGTGGAACTGAACCATCCAAATTAAAAACCAATCAGCCTCATTTTTGTGCTTTGCTGCTCCCACAGGCTAAGTTCATCCAGCAGCAGGGATGCACAGAAAGCCACATCTGAGACACCCAACCTGTGTCCCTTGAAAGCCTACTCTTCCCCAGCAAAGAAATCAAGGTTCATTGGGCTAGAGAGCACGTGTTCAAGAGGATCCTCATCTACAGTCTAGCATTAAAGTGCTTTTGCTTAGTAGTTCTTGGTTTTGTACCTGCTTCTGGAACTGTTCAGTATTTTATGTTACACAGCTGCTGGGCAAACACCGCTTTAGCCAGATGCATGAACATAAGAGTCCCAGGTGAATGCCCAAACTACTAGGAGTGTTTTAATYATKACWTWATWAWGTMATRATTAACTCATTCCATTTAGTCTGAGGTCTTCTTATCAAGGAATGTTATTCATCAGTACTACTCTAGATCTCATTCTAATTTGTTTATACTTAATGGCCTTTCAAAGACATTTCTCCACATTACTCTCAGGCAAAACTGTGTGTGCCTGTGTGCACATATGTATAGATGAGATATTAAATCACATCATGATATACCACATGCTACAGAAGTATTGCATAATTTATACAGATTATAAACATAAGAAAAATCATCCAATAAACTGCYATCAAGAGTTCTTGAGGCTAGATTAAGGCCACACTAGGCCTTTTCATTTTATAAATCAATGAGAAAATTTTATTCAGATCTCACCTTTGCAGCAGCAGCCCGATGTTAGAAATAGATAAGTGAGCATATCCACACCGAAAGTGAGAAGTATCTGTAGCCAACTAAAAGCTCTAATGTTACCTTCTTTTTAATGGTAAAAAGGGAGGGATTTCTGCAGTGATGCCATAATTCTTTTGCCCACAAGGTGGTGCAACATTTTGGCTGCAGACAGCTTGGGTGACATGTTTAAAGCTCAACAACTGCACTTGTGCAGGTCCTCACCTAAGTGTTTTGAAACTTCAGGTCAGTGTTGATAGCCTTCAAGTGTACAAAATTTATTAAATATAAAAAATGCTTTACTCCACACTTCTGTTTAGGCAAAGTTTCTCATTAGAGCTAGGTGAAGGAAGATTTTGTTTAAAAAAATTCTTAACGGGTAAAAAAAAAAAGAGGAAGATTGTAAGTTTTTCCAGAAAAATCCATTTTTATTAAGAGTTCAAGATCCAAAACATTTCAGAAAAAAGTCTTACAAAAAGACTGTCATGGTGTATCACAGGAGCTGTATTTCAAATCCATTTCCCTGAGTTCGCTGGTGTACTTCATCTGCATGTTACGAAAGTCAGCTTTCTGAGGAGTAATAGGCAACTCACCATGAGGTCTGCAGTCCCTCTAAGATCCTGGCCATCATACAAGGATAAGGAGACTTGGATCCACCAAACTAGAGGTAAGATGTAACAAGTTTCAAATCACAGCACTAAAAGTTCCCAGCAAAAACATTGAAGTCTTCTTACAGCCCCTCTTAAAAGCAGAATTTGGGAGCAAGGCAAAGGGAATCTACAATACACTTGGTGAGTGGAAAACAGTATTTTTTTTCAGTCAATTTTGGCACAACAAAAATGAAAATTAAGGCTTCTTGAGAATTTTATGTGAGCTACTTTTTAGTATGAAGGATGTACAATACAGACGCACAGTATCCCTCAGGCAATTGGAGCATTTGCTTAGATGGAAAAGAAATAGCAAAAAGATGTTTTAAGCCAAAAAAAACAGATGAGTGATTTTGAATGCTTCAGTTACTGGAGGACTGCCTGAAAGACCTTACTCATTTTCACAAAGCTTTAAGGAGCTTTCACTCCTTAAAATCAGGCCCTTTCAAAGATACTTACACTAGGCTCCTAACGAAATCAAAGAGTTGTTTTTAAATRTACTGTATTTTAAACTATTTGAGCAACGTGCTGTGGAAATCAAAATAGAGAACGAACACCGTATGAGCAAGTAGTTTGTCTTGGTCTGTACCATACTAGCCCTATCTGGCAGGGTCAGCCCCAGTGCTTGTCTGGGCAATCCCTTCTGATCTGAAGGGACTTCCACCTCCCTTTACTCTCCCATTCTCCATTTTGAAAATTCAGTGATGAAGAACTGATTTGAAAGCATTTTCAACCCAAAACTCTAAGCCCAYGCAGTCTGTTGAAACAGTTTTGACGACACTGATGTAACATTGCTACATTTACATTTGTGCATTTGTTACAGTCAAAGACCAAAACCCTCTAACTCTGTTAAAGCCTGCCTGTGAGTATCCTATTTATCCCAGAACATGCAGTTCAAAGGTCTAGCTTTTACAAGAAAAGAGATTTTTTTTAAAAGGTATTTAAACTGAAAAACACACTGAGGTGAATAGAAGCGTACTCAAATAATCTTAGCTCTGACCTGACCAAGCTGACTCTAGCCAGTAAGAACTACACGGAAGCATTTAATATACTTCAGCTTATTTTCAGCCAGTTTTCTGTGAAACAGCAAAACTCAGACTGAACCTTAGGCTAGGACCCAAGCTTAGGGTCCTGTTTCTGTTCCCAACACAGTCCCTATATGCTGTAAAGGAGCCTAAGAGCCTGGAAACATTTTTGGATATCACTGTAGCATGTTTATGAAGCTACAACTGCTTACACTGTAGGACAGCTTAACTGCGCAGGAATACATACCATCTTCTATCTTCTGTTTCTTAAGCACTTTATCTTGCACTTTTAGTATAAGTTTTATTACCTTCCACATAAAAGACCTTATAATTATAGCAAGATACATTGCTGAGTTACTCCACCCCCAATCTGTAAAGCAGCAACAACAGAAGAGTTGCTGTTTACTACTAAGACTTTGAAGCAAAAAACAAGGATAGGAGAATCATGTTGGCAGGTGTAACCAAAACACTAAAGACAGCCCTAATACCAATGTTCTACTTTGCAAAACAAGTCCATCTGCAGAAAAACAGCGATGACCGCTACAACCTAAAGGRCAGAAAAATCAGGTGTAAATGAGGTGCATTAATTTTGTGCATAAGGATAAAGCTTAATCAAGTCTTCCTCTGCCCTTCAGCAGAAGGGCACGAGAGYGCAGAATTTAGCCTTGAATTCACATTTTTGAGCAAATTTTGCTGACATACTCCACAGGGAGGAAGCAGGCAATGGAGCAGACTCAGGATGGCTCTGCCATGCAGGAGAACAGGATCAAAGAGCCTGTTGCACAGACAGGGCCGCAACTCCTGCTCTCTATAGTGCATTTGAGGTTTGAGATAGACCCTGAAAGGCAGCTGGTGATGAGCAAAGTTTCATTTGCCAAAATCTTTTTACTCTGTGAAGTTCATATCTCACAAGACCTTTTGCGGCTCCATAGTTGAGGACTGGCCTCAAAACAGTTCAAGCACAGGTTGCTGTGGCAAAGCTCATCTGTCCATCCACTAAATGTAACCCTGTTGTCTTATGATCTGTTTGTTTCTACTAAAGTCTTTTTTTTAGCTGCATGTTAGTTAAACCTGGTCTGTACTTAGATAACATGGGGCTCTGAGCAAGGCTGGAGCAGGGCCCTGGCTCATTTAAGAAACAGTAAGTTCTCTTTTTTTTTCCTCATCTTCAGAGCTCATCCCTCAGATTCACCCAGCTGTTACTCTCCATCTGGCCCCCATCTCACCCCAGGTTTCCCACCTGCATGCAGAAAGTTACCCCAGGGCACCTGGCCCACAGGAGCTTCAGAAAAGGGAGAGCTGATTGGGTCAGGACTACAGTCCTTCAAAAGCTTGAGGCTGCAGTCGGACATCAAAACTGCCCTGCATCAAGGCCAGCAAAAGAGCAATCACTGCTATAGTTTTTACCAGAAGAATTAGTCACATGAGAGCGTGCAGTAATTAGTGCCTTTTCTAATGATTCCCTCTCCATCTGCCCCCCTTCCCCCCGCAGGTTGTTTCTGGTATCTTTATCAGACTGTTTACAGAAAGAAATTCTTATACAAGCTCTTAAATAAAATTGCAAGTCATATAGGATTTTACATAAAACCTGCTGAAAAGGGTCATTAACTTAAGTGGATCAATACTTAACAACTAGCTACTTTGAAACATAAACTCTGCCTAGGCTTCCCCATATGAGAAATCAATGAGGAATAGCTTGCATTATGAAGCTGTATAGGARCTCAGAAGAATTCATCACAATAACATTAAAAAAAAAAAGAAAGCTTACAATACAAGTAAATTATACTTAATTCTAATTAATATTAAAGGGATGCTATCCAATCTTTTATATCTAAAGCACCATGCAGTTTGTGTAGTTAGACCACATTTGTTATGAGGTTTTTACAGCTCTTTGTTTGGGAAGGGGAGGGAGAAACAAAGTTGATCCTTCTAGTGATAAATTATTCAAAACAAACAAACAAGCAGAAAAAAGTCAATTACAGCCTTAGAGTCAAGACCTATGTGTGGATGGTTCTACAGCAACACATACATGCTCTTGATTTGACAAAGAAGTGAAGACACCAGGGTGCTCTGGCTGACATGTTGTATTTTGAATTAATCAGTTTAAGACTGATTTGGAGGTATGTTACTAAGATGATTGTTACAAATACAAAACTCATTTTCCTCCGTAAAACTTAGACAGAAACATCTATCACTAATAATCATTGCAAAAAACAGGAGTGAGTTTTCAGGAGAGCTAAGTTCTACTTGTTATAAAAAAAAAAACAAACAAAACAAAAAAAAAAAACCCCACTGTTCCTACTTTTGCATTCTTTTTAGGACAAATTTCTGATAAAGGCATCTCAGAAATGAGCTTACGGGATGGTATCAGAACCTAAAGGACAAGTGAGGATTTCACMGAATCATAGAATTAGTAAGGTTGGAAGGGACCTCTGGAGATCATCYAGTCCAACCTCCCTGCTCAGCAGGGTCACCCACAGCATGGTAGACAGGGTTGCATCCAGGYGGGCCTTGAAGATCTCCAGAGAAGGAGACTCCACCACCTCTCTGGGCAACCTGTTCCAGTGCTCCATCACTCTCACAGGGAAGAAATTCCCCCTCACGGTCAGGCAGAACTTCCTGTGCTTCAATTTCTGCCCATTGCCTCTTGTCCTGTCACATGGGACAACTGAAAAGAGTTTGTCCCCGTCCCCTTGACACCCTCCCTTCAGGTACTTGTACACATTGATAAGATCCCCCCTCAGTCTTCTCCTCCCCAGGCTGAAGAGGCCCAGCTCTCGCAGCTGTTCCTCACCGGGCAGGTGCTCCAGCCCTCTGACCATCCTCATAGCCCTACGCTGGACTCTCTCCAGTAGCTCCATGTCTCTCTTGTAGTGGGGAGCCCAGAACTGGACACAGGACTCGAGATGAGTCCTCCCCAGGGCTGAGTAGAGGGGCAGGATCACCTCCCTCGACCTGCTGGCAACACTCTTCCCAATGCACCCCAGGAGACCATTTGCCTTCCTGGCCACAAGGGCACATTGCTGGCTCATGGTCAATTTGTCATCCGCCAGCACTCCCAGGTCCTTCTCTGCAGAGCTGCTCTCCAGAAGGTCGGCCCCCAGCTTGTACTGGGGCCTGGGGTTATTTCTCCCTAGGTGCAGGACTCTGCACTTGCCCTTGTTGAACCTTATGAGGTTCGTCTCTGCCCAGCTCTCMAGCCTGTCCAGGTCTCTCTGAATGGCAGCACAGCCCTCAGGTGTATCAGTCACTCCTCCCAGGTTGGTATCATCAGCAGACTTGCTGAGGAGGCACTCTGTCCCCTCATCCAGGTCATTGATGAAGAAGTTGAACAGGATGAGTCCCAGTACTGAGCCCTGGGGGACGCCACTAGCCACAGGCCTCCAACTAGACTCCACACCACTGATGATGACCCTCTGAGCTCTGCCTTTCAGCCAGTTCTCAATCCACCARTCTCAATCCATTTCTGTATGTGCTTCACCCAGGACAAATGTGATCCAGAGACTATCTAGATAGTAAGAGTTTTCAGCTGAATTATTACACTGTACAGTTAATGTAAGTTTTAAGTCAAAGACTATCAAGAATGACTCAGCATATACATTTCTTATGGATTATAATCCATAATACAGCTGCTTGGACTATTTGTTTTGCAATATTGACTGCAGTACATTAAAAACAAAAACAAACAAAAAAAAAACCCCACCCAATCTATGCTCTAAGGGCCCACACCAGATTCTTAAAGACAGAGATCTTAAACTAAGCTCCAGAGACCAGTCCCCTCCCCCCCCCCAAACAAAAGTCCCACTGTAAAAAAACCACCACATGCTAAAACCAAAATAGAATAAGTCTTACTGAGAAATCCCCCTATGTAAATGTACCTTCAGGATAACTTATTTTCACAGTTGATTTTGGTCCTTGAAGAGGCATTATCCTTTGGCTTTTCCAGACTAATTAAAAAAAAAATTATTTCTCATGTAGCAAGCAACATAATTAACACATAAAAGTTTACTAATAGAAAAAAGAGACATTGGGGAAATCAAGAAGAGTATCACACAAGCAATATTTATATTTAAAAAAAAAAAGAAAAGAAAAAAAAAGAAACACAGATCACATCTCAGGAAGGGAGGGGTTTGGTGTCTAAAATAGGGCAAAGCTCAGCTGAAACATTTGTTCCAGCTGAGATGTTCATCWCAGCTGTCCTCTATTTGGGTTCTCTAGTAAGGGTTGGTTTCATACTGCAGCCTTTTTCTCAGTGAGGCATTACGGTGGTCTTACTCCCTTCTTCCCCAGACTAACTGTTTTTATAAATCATATAATAAGTCTRAGACTCTTAAGTCTCCATCCAGTGTGGTTAAAAATTGACAGTTCCTTCAAAAGTTACTAGGGATGAACAGACAAATGCATATACACAAGTAGAGACGTGCATGCTGAGATATATGCCCAGTAGGATTACATAGACCTTGTTTTCTAGCAAAGCGGGCTAAAAATGGTGAAGAGTCAAGCATCTATTTGCCAGTATCTATGCCATTTCTTCTCRAGATCACCCACTCCTGGTGGGTGATGATGACAAAGATGTGTCCTGAGTCTCGCAGTATATGATATTAATTCCATTGTTATTAATCCTATTAATTCCATGTCATTAATTACATTGTTACTGAACTAGTTTTTTGATGTGTAATGAAGTCCAACGCACTTTGACTTCCAGAGGCTACTCGAAGTTTTTATTCTTGCTCAGTATTACCTTTGGGGTTATGGAGTAAACAGAAAATTTAAACTGTGGTTCATGTTTTACTAGTTTTTAGGTTTCATATAAAAAAGAAATTATTCATTCAAATGTTACAAGTAAGCCATTTTTAGCTGTTATCTGTGACAGCTCAAGTACAATGTCCAGCATTTCTATGAACTCAATAAACTTGAACAAGTGGAGCAGAGGCTTGCAGCTGAATGGAAAGATCTTTGTACTGTGAATGTCTATTAAGATATAGAAAGTGGGAGTTAAACTTACCTAGCAATCTGTCTTTAGGTTAAACCATGTAGTTATATATTATGACTTTAAGGAAGCTCTGAAAAGAAAAATAAAAACATGAGTAGAGAGATGACAAGGAATAGATTTACTCCCTTTACTTATGTCCGCAGTAAATTGAAATTCAGTAGATTTTTCTTGCTGAATTTGCACACTTTTCTAAAAAAATATAGGTACGAAGGCAGTTTGGATATATCAAAGCATTGGCTTTATATTCTGTTTCAGATAATATCTAGTGTGATTGATAAGAGGGTAATGTCATTTTAGTAGAGTGTTAAATTGGCTTGTTCTTTTTATAAATTTTGGGAAATGGGCAGATGAGAATTTTCTGCCTTCTAGTTGTGTTTTCCTCATGGTTTTGATTTGGCTTGCCCTATAGATTGTTTTTCCCTGGCAAGTAGATTTGCCTAGCATCTGATTCTGTCCARCTAAAATAACGTTCCAATTACTATCTCATCTAACTACATACCTTGCAATTTTCAGTGTATTTATCCTCACAGGTTCTCCYGTTAGAGAAGGGGAATTGAGACACCCGAGACTAGATCCACAGAAAGGCCTCAGAGACTCAACTTTCCCATTCAGCTGGGCTCCTACCTAACTCTAGAGGTAGGTTTAATGTTAAAACTCTTGACGTGCTTCAAGTTGTCCATGTGGGGAGAATTAGTAGAATTATCTGAAGATCATCRAGAAGGTTGGGTTTCTCTGTCTACCTTTCACACTCATCTCACTAAGGCTGGTCTGCAAAAATTCAACATTCGTTGCTGCCTTCAAAACCTGACTTGAGTTGGGAGTGTCATATCTGTCCTTCAGAAATAACTTGCTTGTTGAAGCACTCTGCCAGGATCTGCGGGACCTGTATTTAATTCTTTTTTTTATCACAGAGGATTATAGGTGCATCTGGCACCTTAACACTAAAGGTGAACATGGGAGGTTTATGGGGTTGTTCATGATGGGGAGGGGTGGGAAGCAAGAAAGTCGCTCACATTTACTCCCGTTGCAGCTCGTCCCTTTTGAATAAAGATCCTCTAGACCAAAGATTATGACTCAAGTGCCTGTTAGGCACTCAGCTGCAGTAGGAGAGGAGAAATAGCAGGCCACTGGCTTGCTCACTATCCTTTCTGGAAGGTGGGTAGTGAAGATTTTAATATACTAGAGTGACATTGGTGCCTTGAGACTACTGACTTAACAGATGGCAGGTATGTGTGATACATAAGCCTTGCCACTACTACAGTCCATCCTTTGTATTGATCTCTACTGTATATAAAGGAAAGAAGAGAGCTCAGGACTTTATCCGGAATGGAGAAGGTAATGCATTAAGTGCTTGAACAGTGGAGAGGGCAGGATTTAAGAAACACACCTCTCCACTGCTTCTCTCATCAGCTGGTCCAGACGCCTTCCTATTCAGGTTGTGAACTCCCTCCTGAGCACCCATTTTCCCAGCACAGGAGAACTGGACAACGTGAGGACAACTGTAAGTCTGAGGGCCAAGTATTCAAATGCTTCATGGGTCTTGTGGGTCAGGGAGAGTAAAAGATTTGCTCAAACCTCTAAAGACRTTCCTGGCAAAGCAAGAAACTGGACTTGGGTCAGCAGTCTCACCAGTAGGCTTTTCATCCTGTCAAAAGGAGTCGGTGTAAGAGAGAACAGGCACTTTCCCAAGACACAGAGATTTCAGTAAAAGATATTTTTATATAGGGCCACATTTGTTTGGCACTGCATAACCAATAATTAACACAAATATACAGAACCTTTTCAAAATAGTGCTGACTCCAGCAATACTTATTCTTAATTYGTCTGTAGGATTCACACAAATCTGTGCATTCCTAATTAAAAAAATGACAACTGTTATAACTATAGTTTATCATGAGAGTTAAGACCACAACTCATTATTTTTTTTGTGTGTTCTCATTTTTTCAATGTAGCTCTGTTTGGTCTAAATGGCATTCATGCCCATTATATATAAGAATTATATATGTTACAGGTTGTTAGTTTGTATGCTAAAAAAATAATATTAAATAAAGTAGGAAATGTGTTACATTGCAAACATCTCTGTTGTCCCTCATGTTGCAAGTAAGCATACAGTGTATTCTATTCCAAATTAAACTATGGCAGGTCTCTTTGCAGTGCCTCATTATCCATTCTCCACAAAGAGGTATGGCCCCATCAGTCTTCTGATGAGACGCCACCAAATAAAGTTATTGTGCCAAGAAGCAATCTAGGGAGAAGCTATTACTTGGTTTTCTACAAAAGTAGTTTCCAGGCTTACTAGCTTCTGTTATATAGTAGAAATTGGACTTAGGAGGGAACAGTGAAACATACACTCTATTTTGCAGCCTAAATGAAGGCTGTTAACCCTCCTTCAGAGAGAGCAGAGCTAATAAGCCAACACAATCTTGAGATGCACAGAGCCAGCTAGCAGCTGAAGACAGTGGAAACCAGATATTTATAATAAAAAGGGTTATATGAAACTGTTGTCAAACTCTGTTTCTCAGTTGAATTTCATTGCAAACATGTGGGCCTGTATCCCAATGCATTGTCAGAAGTACCTTTAAAAGCTGTTTATTTACAAGTATATGTAAATCTTATCATATACAAATGGTAGTTTACATGATTTGTCTGCACAGTGGTGGAACTGCAGGTTTCCATGCACATAAATATGCATTGAGGCCAGGCTTGAGATTAGAGAAATCTGATCCTGTGACGTCTTACTGAGCTCTGCAAAACTGAAAACTTTTGTTACCCAGATATTGCTTTCAAGTATTTCAACTGAAATTTYGCCTACAGATTTACATGAGAATAAAATAAGAGGAAAATTTATCTTACTGGATCTTACTGGGGGCATTATTACTACTTCAGTCATATTACAAGGAATTGCTAAATTAACTTATTCTGACTATTGCAGAAAGTGCAATAGAGAATCTCTCTAATGCCCACTCTGATCATCCCAAAATCAACTGCTCTTCAGATTGGGGACACATTAATTGAAGTTAATACAAAGATTCAATCACAAGTAGCATGATTATTTACTTTTGAACTATTTAGAGAAGGAAAAAAAAGGAAAGTGAAGGGGTAGGGGAATTGGCTAGTGTGGCTTGCCAGCCTGTGATTGAGATGTAGTAGTAAAATAAACCAGACTGCATTCTAAAGATATTATTTTCAGTATTTTTATAGATATAGCCAAATTAATTAGATGGAGAGGAGAAAGTTTAATGTAAATTAAAAGCTTTCTAGTAAAGATTTTTTTCTGGTGGGACAGTAGTTCCCATTTCTTGTGGATCTGTGGGATGTAAACAGSAGACAAAACACAGTGAGGGATTTAGAAATCCAAAGTGCAGTTCCTGGCTTTGTCACTGACACCRTGTAGGTGTGTCACATAGACCTCTAAGCTTTATTTTTCCTGTTGAAAAACAGGGATGATGAGATTGTCCTTTCTCACAGAGATTTCAAGATGCTTYAGTAAAACCAAAATGATGAAGCCCATACAGCAATGTACCTACAATGAAAGCACATTCAGCACATTCGCCTGAGGGAAAAAAAAGAGACCTTTTACTCACTTCTCCCTAACTCTATTAGTTAGCAACACCAGATTTCTTCTTAATTATTTTGTTCAGTCTTTGTTTTGATATCCAATTTAAAATTTTGTGTTCTGCAGAACTTGTGTCRTGTATTATCTGTGGCTACATCCACTCAGAGCCTGTGCTCAGTAAAGTGCCTCAGTATTTGTTAGAACAAATATTGGGCCATTGACTGTAACATCTCTTTGTGATAAATCTCTTGCTTTTACCAGAACGACACTTAGAAAATTGTAGCTTTGGACCTGTAAGTTAAGGAGTGAGAAAGTGAATGCAGCTTTTGGAAATAACAATGCTGGAGAAACCGCTCTGGCTTCTTTCAGGGATACCACCTTTCCAATGTAACTGAGGGCAATTCATCACGTAGCACAGAACTGTGGGGAATACTTAGTTCTAACAAGTGTTTATRTTCCTACCTGTCTTCCACAATTAGGCTTGTGCTTAAGGATTTTGTCCATAGGGACAACAATCAGGATCTTTTTTTGGAGCCATGCATGAGGCAATCCTAAAGACTATCAGAGAAGGGTCAAGACATCTGTCTTCAGCCTACAGTGCTGGGAGGCAGGAGAAAGTATAAAAAGGGAAGGAGACACACAAAGGATCAYTGAAGACAGTCTAAAATGTAAAACACAATACCGCATGGGATCAGGTGGTGGTGTGACTAGGCACTGGGGTCACATAACTAACGATGGCCATAACACTGTGCATAGAGCTGCGAGAAACTGCGAGGCCTTATATTCTTTTAATCTGATAGTTTTAAAGATATTGCTTTATCTTTATTTTGTTCTRTAAGTAACTCCCATACTCTGCTTACATGAGCTTCCATTACATCAGTAAGCATAAAGTCGTCTGTAGCAGTGCCCGTTGCTGTGGTGGTGTGGACAGGCTGTGGCAGCTCTAAGGATACTAAGGTCTAAGGACTCTCTCCAAAGAACTGTAGGAACAGAACAGGAGACATGGAGGGACAAACACACACCCACATACTAGCAGACAGCTGGAGAAGGGAAAGAAAGGAGTGTTCGTGATCTAAGGCATCTCTCCCTTTCCAAGAAACTTGAAGAAGCCCAAGGGGGAGAAGGTCGTTCTCCAGAAAAGTTCGCAGAGCAGAAGAGATGGAATCAAGGAACTCGGTGGTTTAAATTACTCTGATCTCAGTYACAGCTTTGCATGGCACCAGTTAAATCTCATCATGAGCTTGTGTGGAAARAAGGGTCCACTGCCTATGGAGAAAGGCCTCTGCACACAAGTCATGCTGGAAAGGAAACCCACTCATGTCTCAGGAAACCCACCCTCTTCTTAGCACTGCTGTAGTGCTTTGGAGTTGGGATTAAAGATGCTGGCCAAGGAGTACTGCAGTTTAACACTCTGGCCCCGAACACTGCACTCCAGCTTCTCTTCTGATTTTGTGAGGACTTCYTGTGCAGTCCTCAAAATCACCTTCATAAGGGGGCACAGGTAGGAAATGGCCACCAAGGTAACAGCTCATGTAGTCACAGAACTACATAATCAAAAGYACAACAGCAGTAAGTCAAAAACCTCACGACTGTGAACCCAGCTTTCTCTAGGAAATGATCTGGATGATAGTAACCTTGAAGCTGACATAAGATTTACAGCTCAATTCCCCTGGGTAATGATGCTGATTACATCCATACTAAAACAGCAAAGTAAGTTCTCTTCTTTCCCCTCTGTAGCGACACTTCACTCACAGCTGTCACAGGGAAAGCCTATGACAGGTCCCTGAATTGCTTTAGACATTCAGTAGATGCAGAGCTCTTTCTAAAGAACAGAAATCTCTCTACAGCTTCAAAGGAGCTGACAGCTGAAGAAAGATGGTCAACTAAATTTTCTGTTGTAGGCACTCCACACTAGGATAAGCCACACTAGGATAAGTAGTGTGATTAAACTGATTTATATTGTTGAAACACTCAACTGCTGTTCTCTCCAAATATGATGAGCACAGCAGGTATTCAACGGCTTAATGAAATGAAAAAAATAATCCTTCTATTGACAGTAATATTACTAAAATGTAAGCAGAGAAATCCCAAATTGTCAATTTAAGGTGCATCACCTTTCATAAATGGCTTTAGTCAAAAAACCTGTGGCTCAACTGACTGAATTTGCTATGATTGGCATTTTGAATAGGAGTCATTTGACCAGCTGTAAGTAGCTACAGTGTAGTTGTGTTTTTCATTCCRGGCTCCCTTTCCAGTCAGTGTAGATCTGACTTACTGTTCAATGGACTTCAAGATGTAGAGTCCATTGACKGTAGTTCAATGATTCTCTCACCGACAAAGAGACATCTGAAATAGATGAATCATCTTGGAAAACATCTGTTTCTCTTCAACTTGTTTACAACTGCACTTGTAGCTCAGGTGGCCTGAGAACYGAGACACCAAGAGTAGTACAAGGACAACTTCCATCCACAAGATGATGCCACAGGTGCCATGTCCCAACTTACGGCAGAAGCCTGGTCCCTTCTGGCAAACATGTGTCTCACTTGCCCYAGAAGTCCCAGCACTCCAGTCACATGGGCTGTGTGCTCCACATCTTTCTGTCCTGGAGGTCACCTGTTAAAACATCATACCCAACATATGGAATATGCCCTGTGACTGGCTGGCAGGACCCGTTCAGCTGGAAGTACATCAGAACAGGGTGCACCAGCCCACTTCAGACATGGAGGTCACCATTTATGACATCATGCACCAAGTGTTTTCATACTTCTCCATGATTGGCCGGGTACCATATATATGTCCAAAAAAGTAGGTTTTAATGTATAAAACATTTTTTAATAAGAGTGAATGAAATGAATAGTTATAGTTTAAATGTGAATACAAAATAATTAACACTTTAGAAGGGCCCCCCACTTCACAAGGCTGCTRAAGAAGCACCACCATGTTTGGGGTGGGGAGAAGTTCACGAGCTGGGTAGCTRGACCCTAAAGGAGAGGGTGGATGCAAACAAGTTGGAGCATGCCTGAGGGCTATGGGTTCTTCCTAGGAGGCCACCAAGTGCCCCCATGCAACCCTCACCACGTGCAAAGCAGACGTTAGTCTTGTGAGCTGCACTGAGAGGCCCTTGCACTCAGGTGTAGCCCAATGGGATAATCCCATAGTGTTACTAGGGCAGACAACGGGCTCTACACGGTGCTGCAGGACACAGGTAATGTTCTTCGTGGAAATGGAAAGCCAGAACAAAACATCAGCTTCAGGAAAGCATGTGCATGGGAACCATGAGAAAAAAGCCCCAGAAGGACTTCCACAAAAGATTGCATGAACCAGAAGAACCAGCCAGTGGACCTGTGAATCACATACTCTGTTTCTAGATAAGTTTCTTCGCATAGAGAAGGTGGATGGTGGGGTGCTCCCCTTGCCCATGGCTGTTTGTCAGACTGTTATGGGGTGCAGGCTGGTGCTATAGGTGTTTCCTTGTCCTAGGCCATGACCTCGTAGGAGGTTTCAGTATAGCAGGAGCTGGCAGCAGTTCCTCACTCACATGGGTTGTCTCTCCCTTGTAGCAACAGGCTCTCTGTGCTGGGCAAAGTCTGCTTTCAGTGCCCCTGGTGTAAACATGGGGAGAAATCGCCAGAAACGGCTTTCATAGGGATATGTGACCCCCATCTTTGAACTATATTTATTTGCTTCATTAGCTCTTATTAAAGAATGTTTTATATATTTYGTATCTATGGTTTTACGGTTACATTTATGTATCTTTATATATTTACATATGCTATATATACACTTATATAAGTATACATATATAAATTGTATCTACACATAAGTAAATAAATAAATAAATATGCATATTGTACATTCCTTTTTTATAATTTTTCTATAAGTGGAGAGAAATATATGTGGGTATAGATATACATATATACATATATATATGTGTGTGTGTGCGTGTGTATATATATATATATATATATATATGTATATATTTAATATATTTTTATAATTCAGGTCTTTCTGGTCCAAAGGAGAGAGGCCAATCAGAGGATGCTCTGAGATCAGGTGCGTATACTGGTTTCAAAAAATGGCACCCAGCCAACCAGGAAGCAGTACGAAAACAGCAACCAGCCAATCAGGGAGCAATATGAAAACAYCTGGCACAGGATGTGGTGACTAATGGGGGCCTCTGGGCGTGTGGTGGCCGAGGCCTTCCTGTTCTGATGTACTTCTGGGCAAACCAGAAGGGGCAGCTAGTCCTACCAGCCAATCACAGGGCTTCCTGAGAACATATAACATGGTGTCTGGAAAYGGCCATCAGCCAGTCAGAGCAGTAAGAAAATGGGTGGGTTACAACGTTTTACAAAACGGAGGCTCCCTGCCATAAAATGGCAACCCATAACGTGTATTCTCATGATCTTTTGACAACAGGGCACGATGAGGTTGCAGATAATTTCCAGCTACCCACTAACATTTGAATTAAAACTTCCAAGCCCGTCGTTTCTGGGTGTTGCAGCCAGCCCCTGACCTCCGGCGAGGCTGAGAACAAGCGCTGCTCTGTAAATACATTGCACAGGGAAGCAGAGGAGCTTTCATAACCGATGCAGCTCTGCGCAACCTTTAAAGGAGCGCATCTGAAATAGCCCAAAACGGTCCCATGCAATCATATTTACACTGCATGTAGATCTGACATAGGACTCATCTCCTTGCAATGATCCTGAACAGGAAATGTGTTGAGGAGCTAGGCAAGATACTACCCAAGGCATCTTACTCATGGGAACCAGTTTAGGACTCAGACTCAGGGCTATGGTACAGGCTTAGCATGTATCCTGAGGCTATGAAGTTGCTATCATTAGTATACATACTATATGTAAAGGCAGGACCCTCGTCCRTGTGGCACAGCCTAGGTTTTATCCATACAGCCCAGGGCTTACTCCTTTAGAGAAGACCAACCCCATCCAGACCACATCACACATGGATCTGGGCTTATTGAGAGATTGTATACGGTGAAGGGACCGAACAGTCTTGTCCATTAAACCTCCAGAGAGCAGTTTCTGGAAAGCACAGCCTTCAAACCATGCCCAAATTTTGTATCAGAGAGAGAGAGGATTAGGGAAGCCCATAACAGCAACAAGGAGCCAGCAAACAGCTAAGTAGTGTGGAAAATCAGAGGTCCACTGCTTGCAGTGCTCCATTTTATAGCTCTTATGTTTAGCAGGATCTCTGGAACCTGAAAGACTGTAGCTAGAMTCTAGTTTCAGCACACTGATAAAAATATAATTGTGAGGTTATTAGATTGAGTGATTTCAGCAGTTCAATCTAGAATATTCATTATTTTAAGTATGTGTTTAAATATCTTATTGAGTCCTTATGCCTTATTCTGAGAAAAACTGCACTGTCTCTGACCAATCTCTGTGCCAATACACAGCACTTCTCCTCATATGCTTTGGCTTTCTGTATTTTAAGGAGAGCCAGACAGCTTTCTCTGGGAACAGCAATGCAGCCAACTATTACCATATGCTGTGTGGGTTCTCTCTTTCCGCTCCTCAAAGGAACCAACAGCCTGGCCTGGCCAGAAAAACAAAACAACATACTTTGCACACACTCAGAAAAAGGTTTTGAAGGTTTTGCTCAGGATCAGAATGAAAATGAGACCTTGAATGTGTGTATGGAAAAGACAATAGAGAAAGCTCAAAATAGCTCAGAACTTGGGCATCAGTGACTCATATTCCAGGTCCAGCTCCACTTGAGTTTCGCTTGGTTTCTCATCTGCCTGAGAAGGAACTTCAGCCTTTGGGACATAAGCTGTTTGAGACACAGAAACAGACATATGTTTTATGTCTCTTGTCTGAAAGTCAACTTTTCTGGACTGGAGAAATGGTTTTGACTAGTCATTTTCTAATGAAAAATCTTTTTTTCCTGATACTTTGTAAAGCTGAATATTTTAAATTATAGCAACTGACTTCTGCACTACCCTCTTTCCTTTAAATAAAACAGTCAGCTTCCACTTACTGATTCTCAGGCCACTGCCGACTTGATCCCACTATCCGTGTACAAACATCCGCTCAGTGACGTCAGTGGGAGTTATACATGTGGAGAACTGAAAAACTGTACCTGTTAAGTGTCTGTATCACTAATGTAAGGATTACTGCTCTGGGTTTCAGATGATGTCTTCACTCCTTTTAACTACATCATCTGCTCTCCCAGAGGATATCATTTGGTTAGATATTTAGCTAACATCAAAGCTGTTCTAAACGTAGGGAGATTTTAAATGCTGAAGCCTACAATGCCAACACTTAACTGAATTCCTTCCCTCCTGAAAAATGCATGTGTAAGATAATGCACTCTGAGCACYGAGTGCGGTTGACTCTCAGTTACTGGAGTAGGAGATTATCCCTGCCAGAGGCTCAGAGCTGACTCTTGCCTAGTGGTACTGTTTGAGGAAGCACATGCATACACAGCTATATTATTTGTAGGACTCAAAATAATGCCTTTTCCTTTTCAGCAGTGCAAACTTGGAATAGAAATCTAGTGRGTATAAAAGTGGCTCTACCTAGTGCAGTTATCTGTATCATGTTACTAGGACCAAGATCTGATCTCCCACGCTATGGTGGTTGCACAAATAACCCCAGATTAGCTGAGCTCATTAGCTCTAGCCATGATGGAACTGAGCTAATTTTGCATGGATAAAGACAAATGCATGTTCCTAATTCCTGTTAGGAGTCACAACCAACCTCTTTGCCAGAATCACCTTCAATATAACAGTGCAGAGATGCTGAGATGATGACTAGTCTCTGGACAGCCACGTTGTCATTTGGAGAGACTGTTGGAGTGACCACTGACCTCAGGACTATGCACTGACTGTCATGACCATGGGAAAGAGGGAAAGGAGAAAAATATGCTTTGTGCTGGATTGCATGCAGGCAGGATGTGGGACTGAGACCTGGGAAGTGCTCGTGAATCACCTGGTGCAGGCATAACCTGAGCGTCTTTACAGAAGCCTGTCTGGGCCCCAGACTGCTGGTTTTGAATCAGAAAAGTCCTTCCAGTTTCAGATGGGGTCTGCCTTGTTAGCTCGGTTATGAGGCCAGACTGCATTAGCCCTGTGCATTTGTGCTGTGCCTTAGCTTGCAAGTCCTCCAAGAACACAAAACACTTAAGAGCACAGTTCAGTGAAGCCCTGGTGACTCCGCAGCAGCCTGCTGGGCCCAGGATCATTGGGGAACGAAAGCAAATAATTTTGGAGGTCTTTACCATTATCTAGTCCATCCCAGGGCACTAGTTCTATCTGGGTTTTCCTGTTATCTGGAGTATCCCAACACCTCAGGTAATGGAGAGGTGACTGTGGTATGATAGTCCCACAGCAGTTAACGAGACTTAATAGTTATAATCACACAAATCTCCAGTTATTGATAAATGGGGGCTGAGTACTATCCTGACATCTCTTCATCCTCACACTTAGCAATTCATTTAGTAGATACCGTTGCAGCAAGCTATATATAAATCTGATGGAGAATTAGAGATTTTCTTTTCCTGATAAATGAACCACTCATTTTATTCTTTCAGCCTTCTAAACTAAGATATTTAGGAAAATTCATAAATGTAAGTCTCTAAATGTAGATTTGCAATTATCATTTACTTACTCTGTTTTTAAAATACATTTTGCACTTAATGCAGTGAGGTGCACCACAGACTAAAGTTCCTGGCAAATGCAATGTATTAATTAATTTTCCTATAAAAATATCTTCAGTAACAGGTCTTTACCTGCATACTAGCAGCACAGAAATAAATTGGCTTCGTTTAGTCTATGTCAAAATGCACGTATCTACTCTATATATGCAAGGCACGTTGAAGGGAATAATTTAAGCAGAGTAACACTTTTGTTTGGGGTAAAAAGTAAGGTCTAGAAAAAAATAGACATCTAATTTTTATGAAGTTACAGCTGAGCTGCCTGAGGTTGCTCACGTAATTTTGCCATCGTGAAGCTGTATTGGAATCTGCTTTTCCAGACAGTTTTCCTGCAGTTCTGATGAAGTTGATTTATGACCCACCTGCATCTACATGTTACATTGGCAATATTAGCCAAGTGTCTTTAGTACATATACGCTCTCTAACTTTCTTGCTTAGAACAAATTGATTTTCTCTATACTTTTACACAGAGTGTGGTCTGTATTCACACTTTATTTTCATTATATATAGGTTAGAGAAAGGAGAGAATGGAATATTTCTTAGATGWTTTCCCTCAATGAGGCCTAAAGGTAAAATTGCCCACTTTCCTCACAGAAAAAGAAATCCTTTTTTTTTTCCAGATTTGAAGGCTCAGAGTATTCCCTGTTCCCAAATTATAGGCACTTACCCAAAGCACCCTAAGCTATAAAACTAATAGGCCAACGATCCTGCTGTGCTTAGTAGAGCAGTAAGATCTAATGACTCCTGCGCTGACTGTAGAAATGATTGGACTCCTAAAAGGTCCAAGATGAATTCCGACCTAGGTGCAGATGGGGCACAAAATTTCTTGCTCACACTACACCAACCAGTACTGTAATTTATGTGCTCTTTCCTTCCTGCAGATGAACAAATGCCAGTCTAACTCTATGTAGCTATGAGGCTATCATCGTGGAGCTCTGCCCAGGTAGTGGTATGGCACATTTATGGGCATATAACATAGGGTATATGCTTCATTCAGGGCTAACAGAGGAAGGGGAAAGGATACAATCCCTTCTCCTTGCTCCTTCAGTAAAGCTGGTGATGAAATGGGAAGAGGAACAGCATACATTGTCCTTTTTCCTTCCTGTAGTAAATGAATCCCTGCTCCTTGGAATTAGAAACACCTAGGCAGGATTTCACTCCTAAGATGCATATGTTACAGTTCTTCAAAGGGCTTGATTGTGGTGTAAGTGGCAGAGCTGCCCTTCCAGTATGGCCAACTAGAAATACAATTAAGGAAGGGAAGTAAAGAGACAGGAAAGTGCAACCACAGACATAAAATGMCCATAATCTGCATTCTGAAACAGGTAGAAAAGAGCGGTGGGGAGGTTCTACGCACAAAATATTTCCTCCAGAGCAGAAGGAAAGAGTCCATTTGTTTCACAGTGTTAGCAAAAGTTGCCACTGAAGGAATCATACTTTACTATTTTTTTTCTGTATTACGCATTCGCTAATCTCTCCTTTGAGAGCTCACTGCTCTCTAAATGGTACCTGAGCCATCCTGCGCAACTTTCAGATGTATAAATTGTGAGGCAGGTGAAAAAAAAAAGAAAAAAAGAGACAATGACAGAACAGAGCAAAAAAAAAAAAAAAAAAATCCTACTGACTGGCACAGGGAGAAAAGTCAACACAAGGAAAACTGCAGATAGACATACCTCGATGGTTTCTTTCTGATTCTGTTGATGCCTGATAATTGACAGAGCTCCACCCTCAGCAGTAAGCTGGGGAAAGAGAAGAGAGAGAGTGCAGTAAGATCAGATGGAGAAGGCTCAATTTCTATTCATTTCAATAATTTTCACCTGCTAGAGTTAAGCTTTTGTATCTTTGCTCTTCCAGCAATGATCAGCAGAGAGATAAGAACACAGAAACCTCAGCTTTACGGTCACACATCTTCCTGACAAAATGCAAGCGAAATAGCAACTTGCTTAATAAGACAGAATCATAATGGATAATGCTGGGAGAAATGGTTTCCTAGGACACCACCTCCGAGGAGAAGGCAGGCTTTACGGTGCCGGCTCAAGAAAGGCAGCGCTATGGAGAAGAGCAGGTCTTCCTTCCCTCCCTCTAAGTCCAACTGCACTGCATGTATTTACTAGTTTTTGTGATCAGTTGGTCTTACTGGTCTTACTGGGAAGCTGATCCCAGAGTGGCTCATGCCCCCATCTCCCAGTGCTGCAATAAAGATGGTTGCACTCCAAGCGGCTTCAAAATTGTGTGTGTTTAGGGGGAAGCCTCAGGAGGTTTGTAGCCCTTTGCTGCCCCTGCCGAGAGGAGGTGCTTATTTCTTTCAGTGGCTAGGCCAACTATGCTTTTAATCTAGGCATCCTAGTTAGATRTTTCACATGGAAAGAGATGGTCAATCTGAGCCTACATGCCCTTTTCTGGTTCAGGCTTTGGTTTTGCRTGGTAACAAAGGCTGAATACCTCAGGACATGGAAAAATCCTGATTCGACCACATATTTAACAACATGCATAATTTTTCGGAAAATGTGTTTTAAGCACTTGTTTAGGCATAGTGTTGGATTAGGGCAAAGCATCCCTACTAGTGCTGGATTGTAACTTTTTTGTTACAATCCAGCAAAAAAAAAAAGAGAAAAAAAAATAAGCATATGAAGAATACTGTTCACAACCATTCCCTTTTGATTTTTCTAATAGGGCTAAAAGTGGAAATAATGGCAGAGATGCTCTTCATCTCCTCTGAAGTAGTTTCATTTCCAGGAGATACACCATTTTTATACCAGAAAATTGGAAGATGCTTTTTTTCAAAAAAATGGGCTAGTTAGTTAGAAAAGTCCTTACAAAACCAAGATACATCTTATTCCAGTATGACACCTTGTTAAAGAAAGTTGAGGTAAAGGGAAGATAAAGTCATGATAAAGTTGCATTAACAGCATTACTGACTCTTAATAGAGAAGATGATCCTAATGTTAGAGGGATTATATGTTCTTCAGAAAAAGAAGGAAATCATACCACAAATGGGCTCAGCTAATTTCAGTTCTAACTAGGATGAAATTCTTCTCTGAGATGCTCTTCTAAGAACAGCCACCTGGGGCAGACAGTACTTTTTCTGACTTAGTAATTATGTCTGACAGTAGTCRGTAGTGGATGCTCAGGTTCAGTAAAATACCGGGATATCTCTTGGATGACTTTCCCTTTAGGTGAGTCCTCCCTTTAGAGCCTTAACTTGATCCAAACCAACTTCTGTGGGCTGTCTGGGTTTTATTTAATGWTTTATTTTCAGAAAGAAAAAGAAACTGAGGAAGGAGAGCTTAAGCTGAAGCCCAGGTTCATGGTTCTGTCACTGTCTGGTCAAACATGACTACTCTGAGAATATATTGTCCCTCCAAGGTAATTCCCTGCTTCGTAAATATTCAACGGATTCCTGAGCACTATGTGAAATGAGAATGACCAATTCCCTGATTAYGAGTAAACAATAAGGCCTGATCATACAGCTATCCCACAGACCCTTAGAGCTCTAAGTTATAAGGTCAGCATCATGGATGCAAAGAACTTTAAACATTAGATCCCCTATTTTGACCTCTTTGGTATTCCTCACCTTTCTAGTTCACACACTAATGTTCTTGTTTAGCCCCAAATTTGTGTTCGATATTAACATTTTTTCCAGAAAGCTGTGCTGATCTCAAGGACAAAAAAAGAGAAAATCCATTATTTACTTTGGGAATTTGTTCCAGTGATTACAGAGCCACATTGATACAAAACATGGCCTTATTTATAATTCAGCTTTCTTTTCTCTTTCTGCTATTGGTTCTTGTTATCTCCTTCTAGGTTAAACAGTCCTTTCAGAAAAAGGACTTTTCCTGCACATTGGTAGTTGCACACCCATAACTGGAGCTGATTCTAATTTTTTTCCATGAACTAGACAGGTGAATTGGTTTGTCCTGTTTTAGGACATTTTTTTCTAACCCAGAAATGATTTTTGTAGCTTTCCTCTGYATTCCTTTTCAAATCACTGAAGTCTGAAATGTGGATTAAGAGCATCAGGAACAAGTTGAATAGATGGGTCATTTGCTGCCCTATTTGGCCTCTGGGGTAACTCTGAGGTAATCTTTTTTTCTTTTTTTCCTCTTCAAGAAATATATCCTTGGTGAAGAAAAAGAAATTTATCCAGGGTTCCAGACTGACTGTGATACAGCCCGGGCATACAGAGTCTGATGTGTGCTGAACACATTAGATTTACTGCACAATGTATGAGACATACATTTCTTCAGCATTGTCTGGAAGGAAATACGGACCCTTGACTATGTGGCAATTAGTTTGCTGTTGCATGATTCAGTTCCATCTTGAAGCCTCTGCTTCTCCGTTTAGACTGRGGTCACCTCAGCCCTTTGCATTTCAGCAGATGTGTAAGTGTTTGCATTCTGTATGTTMATGCTAGAGTAGTTCATGTGTCAGTATTCTTCATCTTTTTGTAGTTTTGATGGGTAAAGTCGTTCTTGCTATTGGAAAGAAGTTGAACTCACTTTCTTTAGGCCCAGTTTTTGGATATTCAAAGTTTAGTCCSTCAGCATCTTCAGAGAGGAAGAGATTTTCTGTGTTAAGGTCAAAGAGGAAGAGACTGAAAATTAATACTGCAAATTTATGGCCTGTAGGTGTTTCAGTCTCAAGAATTTCAGCAAAACCTTCAAAAGAAAAACATATTGCTCCTGCACAGGTACTTGCTTAAGGCTTAACCAGCATTTAGGCTCCCAGTGTGGACTCAGTTTGTGAGCAGCTCAGTGAAAACCTTTTAGTTTTGATATATAAGATACCGGACTACATGATCCAATAATCTATAGCATCTTTAATAGTCTAGTAGTAAGCCTAGAAAGGACTGTTACCAAAGGGACAACTGCATTAAAAATCCTTCTAACTTCAAACAAGATTTGAGATAAGATTTTACAATGTTTACTTATTCCTGATGCTCTACTATTATACAAGTTTTATATTCAGGGTGCTCAGCCCRGTGTTATCCTATGCCAGTGGAGATCTTTAGACATAACCTTATTGTAGAGGCTGCGTACTAGATAACAGTTCATTCTACAAGGCCTACTAGGCAGCCTGTGTATATCCAMTGATACTATACAGTAAGTTCCCCTGTGTGTCATTCATCAGTTTATTTATCTGACCTATTATCTATAGAGCTTCAATATCATTAGAAGAAAACAAAGGCTATATTTTTCAGATAATAATTTACTTGTTACAAAGCATTTAGCTGTCTTTTCTTAGTGGGGCACAATAGTTTTAGAAGGAAGTCAGTAATTTTGTAGCTTAGCACCATTTAGCTGTATGTCCTTCATTTTTAATACATGGATTTTGCAGTACCAAGGTGAATTACTAAATAGGGCAGAGAATAGATGACTGTTTTGAAATCAGAGTAATATTTCTTACCTACTTCCCTAAAGACCTCATTCCTGGAGATCTTTTAGACCTTTTCTGAAAAAGAGGRAATAATTGAACCCAATTGCATTGAGGCAGTTGAAATTCAGCTGCTAGAATAGGACATCTCTTAAATTATGCAATTTTGTTTAGTTATCTTTCAAAGACAGGAGACACTTAACCCATAGGTTTAGAGTTAGGATTTGAAACAAGATCTGCAGGTAAGAAGAGCTACAGGTATCTTTTTGTATGTACCTTTCTCACCCTGGTCCCCATTCAAAGTAAAAAGTCTGAACTTACATAGCTTTAATTCAGTTAATCAGCTGAGTGACTTTGTCATGAAATCCCACTGCATTAGAGTATGGACCYCAAGAATTCATTACTGCCTCAGTCGAATCCCGAAACAGAATACTGTTTTCACAGAAGACAGGTCTGATAGACGATCAGCCGTTCACCTCTGCTTCTGCTTTCTGTTCCACTTTTAAGCTCTCAGTTCAAGCTGCAAGATTTACCTCCAGGTTTTTCAGAAGCATCGGAGCCATCTGGAGGACAATTGCGATTCTCCTTTGTCAAGTCGCAGACCTCACAAATGTGCAGATTTTTCAGCAATAAGAAAGGCAGTAACAGAAAGGYGAAGAGATGAGATTGCCGTACTGCGATTTACCTGTGGAATAGCTACGGCTTCTGTAGACACAGTGCAGAACAGCACCCAATCTTTGATGTATCTGTCCTCACACCAAGGCCCATGAGAGGGAAAGGACCACTGGTGCTATTTCACACAGGCAAAACTGCTACTCAAAGCAGTGAACCACCTTTCATGCAGGAAGACTGTGATGAGTTGGAGATTTTAGCATAGGCCTACAGAGTCACAGAATGGTGACTCAATAGTGTTTTATCAATTAACAGCTCAACAATTTCTCTAAGAGATCTTTGAATTTAGTTAATGGAATAGAGCYTTCTACTAAGCAGTTTATATAACCTATCTAGATTATACGGTCCTTGTACAGTCACTCTACTTAGAGAATTAGCTAATCAATCCCCTGCCCAAGTGACTGAGTGTTCAATCCCCAAACTGCCTATTACATTTTATTTATCCTTTTCACTGTTCCTTTCAGTTTCATYTGGAAGGGTAAAATGCTGGCATGTRRYTTAGGAATTRTTTAAATTKTTTAGATATGTCATACTCCAATGCATAAAAATGCATATTATGTATCAAAAATAYWTTTGAAAAAAGAAAGAAWGTCAGCRTGGTTAAAGAACAAATTAAAGAAAGCTATTAGAAAAATACACCATTTATGTAGCTGAAGTTGCATTCTAAAGATGAAAATAAAAATTATATATTCTATCAGACTGAATGCAAAAACATAATGCAAACCAATACCCATGAYGAAATGTAACTATTACTTTGATTTTGATCTTTTGATAAGTACCTTTCCAAACACATTATTTGAAAGAAGCCTGAAGTGTCCAAAGATGATCAAGGCATAATAAGAGCTCTCATAAAACAAATAGTCCAAATCAGGAAAATAAAATTAATAATTTACATGAAGGACCTTAGACAGATTTCTATGATGTAATTCTTCACTGGAGAAGTCTTAGAGATGATTTCTCCTAATGAAGTTTTGATATATGATGTTCCAGGGCAAACTGACCAAGTAAGCAATAGCAAATCRCAAGACTATATGGTATTCACCAAAAACTTCTACAGTTACTCCAATATAAAAGTGAGCCACTAAGTAATAATTTTTGTTGTTATTGAAAGCTATCTTAATAGCAGAAAAATGAACGGTAGAAAATTAATGACAATTTAAAAGATGGTGGCAGGAAAATCAGGGAATTACTGCTTGGGAAGGATGATATTCATACTGGGCCGACCAGTAGAAGCTGTAATAAAGAACAAAAACAGCAGGTACGTGAATGAATACATAGATCTATTAGAAAAAGTCAACAAGACTTTTGTAGAAAGAAGTCATGCTTCACAAGTCTTACTGTGGACAAAGGACTCTGTTCATATGACAACATTTCCTTACACTGCCTAAAGGCTTTTGACAAACTCTCCCAATAAAAGTCTTTTAAGAAGCCATATGTTGTGATATATGAACAACTAGGTCCTTGCATAGAGAAGCAACTATCTGAAAGATAGGAAAAAAAGACAGGAATCCCAAGGGGGCTGTTAACCAGTGCAATCCCACAGATGGWTGCAACACATGCACTCTTTAAGACATGCAGAAATGATCTGGAGAAAGGTCTTATCGGTGAGGTGGGAAAGCTTACTGATATTTTCTTGTTCAGAGTAGTAAAAGACAAACTAACTGCAAAGAATTGCTAAAGAATCTTAAAGTATTATGTGATGATGTGATAAAATGGCAGATTAAATTTAACACATAAGTATGAAACAATGCACTTTTTTAAAAGAAAGCCCTCTCCAAAAATCTTAACTTTGCATGCATTATGATGGGCTAGTTATTACTATTCAAGAAAAACATCTTCAGGTTAGAAAAGTCATTAGAAAAGTCACTTTCATTGCTTCTCTGCTAGTTGTGTGAGTACAGCACTTAAGAAARGCATCAAATACTTTCTTCTCTATGTCTTGGAGAGGAAAACGGACCTTGGCTAAGGCACACTTTGTTCTTCAAGCTCAGCACAGGATGATCCCAGTCATAATTCCCCAAACCCCCATGAAGGGTTTTGCTCCCAATAGCTTCCAGCCAGGCCCCTCATCTATAACACTCTGGAGCTCAGCATCTGATYCGGCACTGCCCATTGGTAGTGTTTGGTCTCCGGCGCTGTCCCTTCCTACCTCGGCCACAGAAGAGCCTGATAACTTGGTGTGAGTGCAGGTGAGCCTAGATGGTCTTAAGCAGTCAGACTTGCTCCTACTAGCACTATTCTGCTCTGATGAGAGTGTCTAGGGGCCCTTAACATAAATGGAAATCAGACCCTCTGTATTCTAAATAAGTGTGAAGTTGCAGCACGGTTAAAATAATCTAATAGCAGAAATCCAAAGGGAATTTGCAGCTTCCTCCATAGTTGATTTTCAAATACAAACAATTTAAAAAGCAGTAATGTAGCTGTATAATGCACAGCTGATTTACAGTCTGAGTGACAAACATCTTGGGATTTAAAAAATAATCTCTTCCTTTTCAATATCCTTCCATATCCCTAACCATGGTCTGAGAGATGATACTAGCTGCTGAAGAACATTCTGATGAAACAGCTGCTGCAAACAAGTATATTACTGCAGCAAGTAAAGTAACATGAACACAGTGAGGTATAAAATGGCACATTTAGCATTACCATATATATTTACCCAGTCTAGAGCTCAGCCTAAATAATATATAAGTAATGACTCTTTACTGTGTCCTAAGGGAGTACCAGTGGTTAGAGCAGATCATCTTAATTGAACATAATGTCTAGTAGTCCCTGGAAAATTTCTGCTGTAAGATTTCTGCCATGCTACAAAGATGTGCTTGCCTAGGACCTAAGTTTTACAGACATTTGGGTGCCCATATAGTTGTTTTTCTTTGACATTTGTCTATAGATAACTCATCTGAATTTACATGGAAGTGTAAAATGCACACAAATCTGCTTAATACCAAAGCTCTCCCATATAAAGTTCTTCCTTTGCCACCATCCTGTTCAGTTTTTATGTTTGCTGAATCTGGGTGACTGTGATGCCTGTGGGATGTTGAGGATCACAGCCAAGAGGTGCCAGAGAAAGCTAATGTGCAGGGCTGAACAAATGGATGATTTCTGTGACTGTGAAGGGAGGAATGATGTTGGTCAAAACRGCTTACAGGATATAAGTGATCCAAGAAGGACCTACGGAAAAAGACAAAGAAGAAAAAGCAGATACAAGGTTAGCGGGAGGAGAGCTCTTATTGTGAGAGTCCACAGGCCATAAGGTGTTAAAATAGACTGAGGCATAATATCAGAAGCAACATAATCATCAAAGAGGACTGGAAGTGAGCAGAGGCCTAGAATTGCAGCAAAATTTAGTTGTCAGAAAGCATTCTGGGAGAAGCTAACATTGGGTAAAGGATAAATCTCCAAAATGGTTAGGGGAATACAGACTTAAATTCATCTTGTCATCACCATATTCCATGAGTTGAAAGGAGAATGAAATCAGAGAAATGATAAGGTTTTTAGAGAAGCAGGTAAGTACACCCTCAGTAATGTTCTGGATGTGATGGGTAATGGCTTGTAAACTTTGCCTAGGAAAAAATCACTAATAGTTAAGTGATATAGACACTTTTTTTTTTCCTCAGAAATATTTGAATGTTGAAGGAGAGGGCCATATCAGAAAAGAAAGCTGAGAAATGAGGAAAAGTATCCTGGGAAAACAGGATTTATAGATGGCGAAAACAACCAGAAACAAATAGCAAACCAGAGACCTCAAAGTCAGAGAGAGAAAAAGAAGAGAGAATGAAGGAGAAAAAGAAAAGAAGATCATGAGGAAGGAAAGCTGAAAGAGGCTGGAGTTGTTAGCAAATAGTTTGCCAGTGTGGGATTCAATCTGGTAGCTGATATCAGAGCTGAAAGAGCTGACAGGTGCTTTGCAGGAAATTCCTCCAAAGTCACTGAGCCCTCGCTAGGAGAACCCGTGCACTAGCACAGATTAACTGAAGCTAGGATGTAAAACTAGGTTTCAGGAGGACACTGAGCATGTGAGGGGGAAGTGAAAGGAAGCGAGAATGGCGCAAAGCCTCAAAGACAGCAGATCACAGAGGAGAACACTTGGCCCCTGAGCTAACTCTCGGCTAGCATCTTCTGCAGAAGAAAAGCGCCTAACGGCACTTGTTTCTGACACTGTGAAGTGCATGGCATGGAAAAAGGAAGTGAGAGGGGATTATAAGCACAGAAGAGTCATTAGAAATGATGAAACATACCCCTGTTATGATCACATCAGCACCTGAATCACCTAATAGCTTCTTCATTAATCTGTGCTAAAAAAAGAAGAAAAAAAGAATTTTGTTAAAAGAAGCTATTTTTMTGAACAAGCAAGAAAATCACAAGCAAGCATCCCAGAAGAGAGTTCCTGCCCAGAACTCATTGCAGGTTAGTTGTACATCATTTTATATTAAGCTTTGGACATACTGAAGAGGAACCAACTTGTTGCCATTTTACATTTCCCAGTGGAATAATGTTTCTACACTGATTCCTTTCTCTTGACAGCTCTAGTAATACTCTGGATGTGATGGGTAATGGTTTGTAAATCTGCTTAGGAAAAAAAATGTTGCCTTTAGTTTGGTGTTGTGGAAAAGATATTTTTCTTCCACACAGACACGTCTTTGCATGTGGCTGCCAGAATCCATCTGCTTCTGCACAGACACACAGGCGTTAGTGGGGGAAGGGGAGGCTGGAGCTCTCTTTCCTTTCCAGTAACAACAGTCAGCATTTTGAGGCAGATGTTCTCTGAGAATAAGAGTTTAGGGAATAATGAGGACAGTCACCTGCTCTAGTTTGGCCTAAAGCTGCAAGGCTGAAGTCATGGCCCCTCTTTATCTGTCACTAGTAAGCTAAGGTTGCTGAGAACAGAAATCTGTCTTTGCTCCCTTCACACTACGCCACAGGTAGAGCTGGTAGCAATTCTTTTCCTGAGGTCACCAATTAGGCTATGACTTTATCAATTTTTAGTCATTTAGGACAATACTATCAATTGCAGCTGTCTGTCTAACAATGATGGGAACAAATGTTCTTTCTACTGCTCCGTTGCCTCGATCCATGAGGAGAGAAAGACARCTGTTTGTGATGAAGAAGTACCTAACATAATTCCCATGAAAATCCACAAATCTTGCAAAGATCAGACATATGGTTGGACAATGCCAACAGGTTGTTTTGGCCCTCTAATTCCTTCCTGAGCCTGGAAAAGGAGGTTTGAGCTCATGTGGATCGACAAGATGTGCCCCGGAACTCAGTGAGCACCTCTTGATCATGAATGAAGCAAATGCTGGATTCACCACAAGAGGCATTAACACTCCCCTCATCTTTAGCTAAGGGGRCGAACCAGAGGGCAATGAACTGGAGTTCACCCTTTTCCACCAAATCTAAAGTTTCCTAGCCATTTCTTCTTACAAAAATATCACAGACCTTGTTATTCCTGCTCACAGAGACYTAACAGAGCTGTGATAATACTCTGAAACTATCATCAGTCTCAAAGTCCCACGTTGCTGAACACTGCAAAACAGTACGACAAGATCTCTGCCTCTGCTGAAAATCTAGATCTCCCCCAGCACCATTTCCTATTTTTTCTGCTCCTATCCCTCATTCCTTCAGTGGCTGTAGCTGATGCCTAGTGTGTCTGCRTTGTCCCCAGGCCTATCATTTAGTTGTCCTTTAAGTAGTATAAGCTTGTACACACACTTGAAAGGGAAAGGAGTAGTATGCTGAGCTTGGACTTAAGAGATTTTGCTTCTAACACWGATTCTGCCAGCTCTCTGTAAATGGTAAATCATTATTCTTGTACCTCCAGTTCTTGACCTACATGATGAGAGTGGCTTATTACTTTGCCAAGTAAAATATTATTTAAATGGTTTTAAAATAGCAAAGATTCGGAGAAATTAAAATCTAGTTAAAAATGATTATATTTTGCCTCAGAATCAGAACAAAACAGTTGGATCTAATTCTGCTTTTATAGCAGCCTAAACAAGGAATTACAATGGTTAAGAATTAGTATGGAAAAGATTATGGTGTAACTTTTTCTTTTATTCTCCTTCCATAATGCCTCTGTTCACCATGCTCCTAGGCCCTGCCCACCTCCAGGTTGCCCACCACTTGCATTACGCTATTAAATTAAATGTTGATTTCCCTGAGGTCAGCAATGTCTTCCCTTCTTCCTTTATAGCTCCTCGCATAATGGGACACAGCCTGAGTGAAGCTGTAAAGATGCAGCTTTGTAAAGTACAGTGCAAAGTCAATATCAGTAGCAGCAATATCACATTTTCAGTCCCTCTTGAGTAATTGCTTAGTAAGAAAAGAGAAAGACTGGCTGGCTTTAAGGCCAGAAGGGACTCTTTGTGAACATCTTGTTGAACCCCTGTATAACATGAGGCTAGAGTACAGCCTTGTTTTAATTTCTGCTTCAGGAGGAATAGTTTTGGCCAGATTAGAACTGGTTTGGGGAGATTTTCTTTTTGGTAAAAAGTTGCCTTTTTATGTTGCTAGAACACAACCATGTATCTTGGTAAGAACAGACTTAAGCAAAACTACTCCCTAAGTCAGCTGGTTGCCAAAGGGYGCACAAGTCTGTGTGCACATGCACAGGGAAGCACTAGGTGAGTATGAGTGCAGCTCACAGTGGTCAGTGAAAAAACAGTCATTTCCAATTTCTAATATCAGTTTTCAGCTCACGCTGATATGTTTGTGTTTAGGCAAGAAGCATCACAAATGCAAAACATGCGATTGTGGTCATCTGGACTTCCCTGGGACCTGTAATCTGTATTTGGGTGCTTCTGCTGGCTTCTGCTGCCCYTATATGACACGAGGCATCACACAGCTGGGGCAGGGGGCTGAAGTTACAATAATACATATAACTACATGTGCATGCGCAAGCATTTCTGTTGTACATTGTGCGTTTTACTGCTGCTTCAGGTGCGACTACGTTCCAGTAATTTTTGGACATATAAAAAAAAAAAAAAAAAAAAACAGAATGAGAAAAGCTGGATGATTCGCAGATCATGTAACCAGTAGGATAAATAACAGATGGGCAAAGATAATCTTGGAGTGGAGGCTGAACAGTGAAAATGCAGTGGAGTGATTTAAAGATGAACTTGCAGTACAGAGCAGTCCCCTCTGGGCCCACTCTCAGATCCCAAGTCCCTGATACAGTCCCTATTTACTCTAACAAGGATTTAGAGTGAAGAGCCGTGGGATTAAGTTCTTTATGAAATGTAAGGAAGTAAAAAAGAAAGAAGACAAGAAAAGGGCCTTTTTAATTCAGACAAAACACCTGGGCCACCCATTTAGAGAAATAGCATGTGATATTAATGCTTAAAATGGAGTGACAACCAACCATTAAATCTGCAGCAAACAGGAATAGAATTATTTCAGAGTTATTGAAGTCAGCAGTGATCTAAATGGGCATGAAATGAGGATCTAAATGAACGTAATATTGCTTTCCTTTCCTTTATAGCCATGACTGCAATATTCGAATCACCAGTATGAGAAAGTACCATGGTTTCTGGAAACAGAAGCCACATTATCCAGCACAGGGAACCTTCTACGAACGAGGCTATATGTAGCAGGCAAGAAAAATGCCAAGCAAGGAGCCAAGGGCAGTGTAAATGGCTGTTCCTGGGCTTTGTTGTGAACTTGTGTGGCTTCTTTGCTGTCTCTCTCTCTCTCTCTTTTTATTTTTTCTTATTTTTTTTCCTTACTCTCTGTAAAACACACTCCCTGGAGAAAGCAGGATTTACCAGCTAGCTGAAGGCTCTCTGCTATTCAAGCTGCCTAATTAGGAATTAYGTCACATCAATTCAGCTCAACCCCCACGCTGGTGGATTATAGACCATTAGGGAGTCAGATGAGACCACTAAGTCTCAATTCACTTTGAACATTTCACAGATAGCTACTAATCTCAGTCACTCTGCTCTGAGTGAGATACAAAGCAGGGTCATATCTAATCTGGTAAAATAGCAAATCCACTGGCACTCTTTGCAGGGTAAATTCAGGATGTGTGGGTGAAGACAGGTGGGCTTTTTACACTTGCATCTAACAGTTTTTTTTTTTGTTTTGTTTTTTTTTTTAATCAGAATAAGTGTGTCTGAGCAGAATCTCTCCTGTACACTGACAGCTGAGAAAGATATACAAGAGTTATTGGCTGTTTGCAGGGTGGCACTGTAAGCTGGATCCTTTGAATTTCATTCATTTCAATTCCCTTTCCAAACAAGAACAATGAGGCTCATTGCCCACAAGTTTACTGCTCARGTCTGTAATTCAGTGTTAATCTTATTTACTTGCTGAAAGTATGAATCTGCTGACTCCTCAGAATTTGAAGTTGAATGGATTCTGTGAATGTCCCTCCCCACCAAGAAAGGCTCAATTTCTCTCCTYGGTTACATCAGTGCAGCAGAGCTGAGCTGAAAGTGCAAAAGACCCTTCCTGTAGTATTAATTGCAGGGTTTCTGAGTACCTGTAGCTTCTCTGGAGTCTGCTCTGCTGCCTCAGCAGCTCTTASAGAAAATGAGTCATGAGAACAAGCTTAAAAACATTTCTGACCCAGTAACTACTCTCAGATTTGAAATTTAATCTGGAACCAGGATGAAAACATTAGCTCAGATTTTTTTTTTTCACCTTAAAATARAATAGTTTGAAATATTCTTTGTTTTCCTTACTGAAATATTTTGTCTTGGTAAGGTTAAGGCATTTGGTTTAGTTTAATCAGAAAATAATTTTCAGTTGTTATTTCAAATTGTATGTTCTGTCACACATTATGATTTAAGAGTTGAAGAGTTTAAGATGCTTCACTGAGAAAAGTGAAGCATCTAACTTTATAGACAAAAATAATCTACAGGCATAACAAAAATTGTCACTGAAAACTGATTAAGCTGATACATTCTCAGGGAAAAGTTTTGACAAACTGAGGTGATAACATAAATTTTATATCAAATACTTGATTCTCAAATAAATTGCTGRCCAGCTCCAAACTGGCTACACTTTGGGTCGCATTTGACACTTTAGAAGCTCTGTCTGCAGATCTAGCACAAGAATTGTGAATCCTTTTGCGGGTTTCTAAAGGTGATGTTTCTTCATGAAACCTATGCGTTAGGAACRGGCGCTGCTAGTGCGAGTCTGCTCCAGCATGCAAAGTAATCAAAAGCATGGGGGAGAAGGTTCAGTTTGTGCTCTGCTGCAGCCAGTTCRGAAGTCATTGGACAAATATGCTAGGGACTCATTTTTAAAAGAAATTAGGCACTGCTACTTTTCCATGGGATCCATGTGTATCAGATACCTGAATTACTTTGGAAATCCAGGTCAAAGCCTCTCCATGCCTTGCTTGTAGAAAAGAGGTAATAACACATCCTTCCCCATAGATTGTTTAAGGATGTYAAAGGAGCTAAAGCTGATGTGGTGTTTGGTTGCAGTGAGGAGATCTGTACATTTTTCAGGTTCATCCTTATTCACTAGCTCAACCTATGAGTGGTGGCTGGGTTGGAAATTGGGTTAGAAACCTGAAATTCTGTAATACCTGTTCCTATTCTTATACCAACTTATTTATAGAGCAGTCCAGACAAGTTAAATACCCTGGATGCTGGACAGGGTGATTGTCACTTTACTGCTAAGGCGTAGCACGTGTTTGATGCATTACACCTGCATTCCTGATTTCTCCTCCTGCAAAAGCCCACCTAGTAGCATTCTGTGACCACTTGTTTATTTGGTTTCCCAGAGACATTATGGAATCCCTAACCTTAAAGATATTCAAAACCTGGCTGGATGTTGCCCTGGGTAACCTGATGTAAGCTTTGAGAAGAGGGTTAGACCAGTGACTTCCAGGGGTCCTTTCCAGCCTAAATTATTCTATGATTCTATTCACACATTGCAGACTTCTGGTTTGCCTTTTCACCCCTTGCTTTGACATTTTTTAAAAATAAGAGGCCTTGATTCAAAATCCATTTTCATTTTAATCTGACTGCTTTTATTAAACATTAAACCATTAAAAAGACTCCTCACATAAGCATTTTGTTTTGGATCAAATACAAGATTTTATCCAATGTGACATTATTTTTACTTTCCTGGTCACAGAGCCTTTGGCTTTCAGCTAAAATTCTTCTTGCCCTCTGCTTCCTGCCCCATTTTTCATTTTGGCTTGTGGACTGAAAAAAGCCAGATCTTTGCATAGATATGCTAGAGAGTAACTGTGCATCTAGAAAAGASTCCAGTTAGAGACAAAATTTTGGAAGCTCGCACGGTTCCTTCTCTCCTGAACCAAACTTGACTAACCGAACACTCCACGGCATATCTCCCCAGCCTGGACACCCACAAGGAATATGACACAGATCTACTATCCATCCTGGGGAATCACTGATGGATTTGTGAGTGAACAGACAGTTTTCCTTGTCTGCCGGTGGTATTTCTGTGATGAAAAAGATCATTTCTGACTCAAAGCAATTTTATTAGACATTTCAGATTTGATCATGACCTCCCTGCAGATAGAGGCCAAACTCCCCTTGACTTTAAYGGTGTGAATTCACTGTCACGAACCGATTGGAGCAAGGACTATAATAGCAGCATTTTGCTGCCATCCCAGGGTTTCTCAAAGTTGTCAGGATAAGAGAGGAAATCCTGCCAGGATTCAAAGAGCCATTTACTGCTTCTGCCACTTTAATCTCATTGTGGAGATGGTGGAGGAAGCTAGTGAGGAGTAGAGCAAGGCAGATCCAGGTCTTTCCATTTTCTGATAGCTTTCCTCCATTCTGCAAAATGAATATAAGCAATATGCTGATACAATTTACCTCTCCAGTGACATGGAAGCTGTAGCAGGACACATCTCCTGCAAGTGAGAGCATACTTGGTTATGTTGACAAGAAATGCAGCCTCTGAGAACTGGGAACACCTCCAAAGCACTCTGTTCAGCTGCTAGACCAGAAACAGAAAAGTTGGACTGTACAGACTTAAGCAATAAAGGTATACTTAGTGACTTTGATTATTGTTTACTTTTTTCCTCAGGCTCTCCTATCTTGATATTAATATTCTTTACACCATTCCTCACAAGAGAAAGAACAAGTCAAACTGGGGAATATGCTTAAATATCGTTCAGGAAGTTACATGTTAAAGGAGAATTTTTCAAAGATTGAAGCAGCCGTGATGTCTTTAGATCTGAACTGGTCCACAGTGAAGCACCTGAAGAGGCCAGTCTCAGCATCTGCAAGTCTGGCTAGGTATATACTATCTCAAGGCCCAGATTCAGCAAGGTATTTAATCATGTGCCTGAACATTATGCCCCTGAGTACTCCTTCTGGACTTCTTCAACTGTCCTCATCCTTCTGAGCTTGCTCTTGGACATGTTGCTACATCATKATGGTCATGTGCTGTAAGGGACTTAATTAGATAAGGACTTCCTAGAGGTTCATAGCTGAGCTGAGTGCAGCAGAGGAGTCAGCCTCTGAAATCAGTTCACTCTGTGTGATATAYCTTAGCTTTAGGTATCCAGATTCAGAAATCTTGGCCAGAATAGCACCAGCTTCTGTTTACCAGYCACAGAAGTGCATTAGCATCTTTGTTATCAGTCATTCTGAAAAATCTTTCTCACTACGCTTTGATGGCTGTAGCTTGAAGAGTTCATTGGCTTTGTAATAAAGCATTATACATCATAATAACATTGTACATCATAAAAGCATTGTACATCATTGGACAAGAGGCAACAGGCACAAAYTGAAACACAGGAAGTTCCACCTGAATATATGGAAGAATTTCTTTACTGTAAGAGTGACAGAGCACTGGAACAGGTTGCCCAGAGAGGCTGCGGAATCTCCTCTGGAGAAACTCACAACCCGCCTGGACACGATCCTGTCTAACATGCTTTAGGTGACCCTGCTTGGGTAGGGGGGTTGGACTAGATGATTTCCAGAGATCCCTTCCAAACTCAGCCATTCTCTGATTCTGTGATAACCAGTTAACTCAGAGAGAAGGGTAGCAAGGAGAGCACTTGCCAAGGGGATGGAAGAATAACAGCCTCCTCTTGCCACTGCATGGGCCATTCTGAACTACTGTATTTGTAAGCAGTGTGAYGGAAAATCGGGGGCAAAGGGGGCAAGATGAAGAATGAAATGACTCCTGCGACTGAAAAGTCTGACCGCTTTCAGAAGGGAGCAGATCCAGTTCTAATGAGGCAACATTGGCTTATGTTGGATAAGATAGGATAGCTTTAATGTCAAACACAAGGTCTGTGAATGGACTGAGATTTACCAGTTTATAACAGTGTTCATGTAGTGACTGTGGTTTTCATAAAATAGGACCAGAAGAACTCTTTTTTAARCACACTGCAAAATGAACACTGGCACTACATAATCAAACAAGTTTTCTGTACAAAGTTGACATAAAATAATTTTACATTTATCAGCTCACTTAATTGTAATGAGTCTAAAACTAATGAGCCTTACCTCTAAACTCCATTTAAGACAATRTTTAATTGCCTCATTTTAATAAATTTTGGTAGAATGGTGAGTATAACAATGACTGAACACTCGATTACTACCTAAGCTAGAAAATGAAGATATACAGTATTAACAATACACRCAATCTGAAAAGCAATTAGAATCCCAAAGGTAGAATAGGCAACTCACTTAAAAATAGGGTAATAAAAAAAACTGTCTGATTAAATGTAAAGCAAAAAGATGTTTCAGAAGCAAGAGAGCTCATTGTCTAGGATTTTAGTTTAGTCCATTTCTAGTTCCCCCCCTTTYTATCTGTGACGTGTTCAAAGCTTGSCAACAACAGTGTCATGGGAACACAAGAGAGATGAACAAAGAGCGATACATTCATGTTGAACAGCTTGTGCTGTACAGAATGGCTATATTAGATGTGTTAGAGAGTTCAGCTTTACCAACAAAGATGGAAGGGAAATGGCAGATCTGGAAATTGAGTGTCGGAAATGAAAGTATAGAAACATGGTTGCCCCAAAACCCCAAGGGAAAGCTAAGAACAGAATAGCATTGTACATCAGAAAAGCATTGTACATCTTTGGACAAGAGGCAATGGGCACAATCKTTGCTTTACATATGTTCTACACTTTAGAAGCACAGTGGTTGTATGCAATAGCCCACTGAACTGGTGTRCAGAGGTCCTGGATCAGCTCCTGCCAGCAGTCTAAGGGGAGTCACTTCACTAAAAAGTGTTCCCCAGTTGTGTTTTGCCTATTTTCATTGAAAGCTCTCTAGAGCAGAACACATCTCTTTACAAATGATGTGTTAGAGTAGCTGTTGACTCCTTAGGACATCACTGACATGTCCCTGACTGCACCAAGCATATCTCATGTGGGGAAGCATCTCTCAGCACTTGCTTCCAGAATATTTTATTGCCGTAWCCCTCAGAGGTGAATATGTTTCTTCTCTATTATTTTTATGTGTACATATTTATATTACAAGAAATAATATTGATTCAGTGTGGGAATGTTTACATCTATGTTGCATATGACCTTTTTCATCAGACAATGAAGAAGCTTCATTTTCATTCACCTTCTTCATCATTCAAGCAATGAGATGTATAATATTAAACTTCTGTTTGTGCCCCATTAAGAGAAATTCTATTCTTTCAAAAGCATAGAGTTACTGTAGATGGACTGTAGCTAGTAGGTTGTACAGAAWCAATGTACTACCTCTCTCTTTGATTTTTGAATGATTATATTCTCCAGCACTGCAGACAATGCAGTGTTTGCATCCATCAGTAAAGCTGCTGCCTGAACTCAGGACATCTTCTGATCCATTTTCTCTTCCTTTGACAAATCTCTTTTCTTGGCAGTTTGCAGCAGTAAATTTCCATTTTTTCAATTCCTTTTCTGTTTCTTGTTCCATGACTGATTGTTCTCTGTTTATCTATATTTAATCACATTCACCATTTGATATTACTTCAGAGTCCAATTTCAAAGCTCATTATCATTTGTTGATCTTTAGCATAATTTACAAACCAGAAAACCTTGATTTCAGAATCATTATACTCATTGTTAATACAAACAATAACAAAGCTCATGTCCCACAGCTGGCTTCTACAGAGTCTCTGATGGTGATAAAWTTTTTTTTTTAAAGAGACTGTTTCTAGAATTAGCCTAATTTTTAGCACTGCACTAATATCTCATGGCTCTATAACTCTGCCTCTTAGATGTTATTTTAATTGGAAACCAAGGAATTGAATTAAAAGCTTTATGAATATCCTACCCAGTGTAGTGTTCACTTTCATTATGGAAGCCTTTACRTTGACAGTAAAACTCAACATGTTCTAATAAGCTAGTGATGCATAACCCTCTCAATGAAATCATACGAGTTTTCCTACATAGAGCCTGTATTGCGTTGTTGTGTCCTTTAGAACCCGATCCATTCTTTATACCACTACCCACCAGTTCCATTCACAGAAGGTATGGTGTTGTTCTCAAGCAGCATAAACCTGTGGAGGTTTTATACAGGATCACAGATGCAGTGTGAGCAGAGTGTGAAAGCCCTGATGATGGCTGCTATTGCTTTCTCTTTTTTCTTTTAGTGTGGCTGTYCAGTGGAACTGGTGTTCTGAACAAGTGTTTGCAAGATGTGGACCTCTTTCACTGCTTTTCATTCTCCATTTTCTGAATCCCATCAGCATGGGCATGTGTATCCTGGCTGGAGCAGGTTGCTCTTCTAATCTATTCCTTATAACAACTCTAATTCAGCTGAACTTGAGATGTGGGGAGTAAGATGGATTTTATGTGTTTTGGCTTTTCTGTGTTTTTTTGATTTGGGGGCTCTGCCTAGGTGTTATAACTACTCTCTTTTTTTTTTTTTTTTTTTTTTTTTTTTAAGGAGATGTAGACATTTTTGATGTATGAACTAATGAGTAAAAGTTGGTCAGCTTTATCTCAAAATGAAGATAACCCTATTAATCTTATTAGCTACTTCAACATCTTTGAAGATAAGAATTGATTCTTAAGTCCCACCAGAGCTCACCTGTGTGGAGGGGAAGGTGAAATAACAGAATGAAACTCAACAGCTTGGAAAAGCATTACAGTTTACAACTCTATAAAGAAGCTCTGGTGTATAAAATGCAAAGTAAAAAACTGTTCAGACTCATGTTTGAAACATTCTGCCTCCCCCAGTGCCCCAGGTCATAGTGATTACTCCCAGCAGAATTCAGTCTTATGCAATCTATTTTATAGAAATAAATGACTAAATGATTTCTCCAAGGTTATACCTGGAGGTCAAGGCAGAAACCTAAGCCCCCCATTTGTGCACTGATGAAAGGGGTGATCTAAAGTGAGATATGGGAGTGACTGAAACCCAAGCATATTGGAAGATGAAAGAGGTAGATGTTAYTTCTTCTGTCTCTAAGTAGCTTATGCAGTCTGGTTTTAAGCTGTGCTTTCACCCAGGCTGACTTCCCAAAAAGTATTTTCTTCCCATGGTTTCCATAACTTCCCAAGAAGAGCTGMTGTAGTCAGCACTTGGTCTTAGAGAGGAACGCTTGAAAGGGCAACAGTAGAACTGAATTTTGAAAGGGCTAAGAATTAATAAGAATCACCTTCTCAGATGCTCATGACATTTTATATTTCTGACAAAAGAACTAGGACTACCAAATATATTCCTTAAAGTGGGCTAACCTAGCTCATAAATAAATAGGTAATTCTAAGGAAATAATTACAAGCCTGTCTCTGGCCACACATCGCTTTTGAACTTTACTCCAACCACAGTTAAAGACAAGATTATGGATGTATTTAGAGACAAAAAAAACACAGATTATTTCCATGTAAATAGATCTTTCTTATTTCCAGATCTTAAAAAAACAGTTCAAAACAGATGGAGGTAATTTYCTTTCTAAAGGACATCTCTAAGAAGCACAGGGTTGTCTGTTCTCCACCCTTTGCAGTGAAAGGTAATTAATCATGCAAGCTGCCTGAAATCCCTTGCTGAAGGCTATGTCCTGCCACTGTTTCCGGATGGTAGAAAGCCTGTCTTCATGGCCAGCCATGAGACAGAAATGAAGGATATCCAGTGCAACTGCATTTCATCTTCAGACTATTATAGGATTTCCTGAAGACACTGACAAGTGATATGGCCCTCTCAGTATCCGTGTCTTCAKGGGACTGCTATTCATTGGTACTTACGAAGCAGTTTAGTTGTTTAGAGGGTGAGAACTGTCTTCTTYCTAGGCTGAATAGGTGTTCTGAGTTTACAGCAATTGCAGGAGACAGTCTGGGAATGTGTGTCTTTTGTGAGGACCAAAATAGCCAAGTCTCAGATGTTTTTTTTCATGCATTATATATATTTTCTAGTTAACTAGGCATTCATCTCATATAGCTTATGGACCGAGCTAATCACTCTTCATAGTCACTGGAGAGACCATGAGTGTTTTTAGGGCATRATTAATCATGGCTAAGGTGGTGTTCTCTACCTCAGCCTGATCAGTTGCTCCCYACCATCTATCATCTACCTTGGCTATATCTCCATTGACTAGTTCAAATACTGATTCTCATCACGATGTTTCACCCTCACTGCTTGATTTTCTGAAGAGCTAAACACCCAACTTACTGAGATGTCATAGGCTTATAGCTGAAGCAGGATGTTTTAGTGTTGATGAGTGCTTAGCCTTCTTGTAGGGTTAATCTTCTCAGAACCCTGTGACTGAGGAGATCATGAAGGCAGACAGAAGGAATTCTGTGAAGTGTTCATCCAGGCCACTTTCCCCTGGATGGACTTGTGCCAAGTAGGAGTGTCCAGTGCCACTTCCTCTGACAATGCACACTGGGTTTCACCCAGTGAAACCTCCAGCAAAAYGATGGGAAATCAGAAGCCCTGCCTTCAGAGCCTCCCCTTGGCAGATCCAGCTCCCAATATTGCTCTTAAAATTGAAGGTTCTTTTCCCCCAGAAAAGACCAGATGAGAAGGTTCATCTGGATTTTTGATTCTCTTAGTCACTTCAAAATCAAAGATCAGGTCTGCAAAAGACCATCAAGAAGATGAAAGTAGTTAGGATGGAATAAGCCTCCTTCAGAGTTACTATGCTAATCCCATTATAAAATTAAATGCATCCTCTCCAAAGCAGGCATGATATTCTGCACCCATGAAAGTCAATGGGCATTTTAGATATGCTTCAACAGGAACAGGTTTTGGCCTTTACTCTGTTTTAAACATTTTTCATGCATTTTACTAATCCGGGTTCTCTTATTTAACCCTACTGAAATAAAGAGTATTTGAAGAGAAGTGAAGTCTAACAAACTGGTTTTCCTCGGTAAAGAGGAGGAAAAACCCTGTGGATTTTCAGAAAGTGTATCAAAATGTTTCAAAACAGCTGAGAAGAGAGAAACATCAAAAGTCTGAGATTTAGAGATGTTTAAAAGCTACAGTTTTTGTGACTTTCACTGATGTTTTAAATACTCAGAACATCTTGAACTGGCGTAAGAGTTAACACACCATGCTTTCTATCACTGTAAAKAAAATATTCTAAAACTCTCCATTTTAGGGAATTATTTATATTCCTTATATTTTATATTGATCTTTACATTGCCAAAAAAATGCAAATCTAAAACTGCACTTAACATAGATTATATATTTGTCTATCTTTCCCTGACTATTTTGTAACTGACTTTGTAGGAAAGTGTTTCTGTTTTCATCCTCCATCACCTTTGTTATTGGGATCTAGGTCTTACTGCAGACTTGGCAGATACTTCAGCACTCCAGATCTGAATTCTGCAGACTCAGAGATCTTTTTCTTGTTTTCCTAGATTCATTCTTGTTTGAGCTGTGGTTCGTTTCCTAAGAACTAAATTAATTAGTCTTTGATCTCTTCTTCTTCCCACACAAACCATCTTCTGATTTCAAGATCTAGTTTTCCTTCTGGAGTTCATCCTATGGGGCTGCACAGAACCTGTGCAGCTGTGGGTTGGGATAGGTAGGGACTCTAAAGCCCTCAGATCAGGGCTGAGCAATAATCTTGCCTAACTCCCCAGAGTTTTGATGGCAGCTGGTCAGCAGAAATTCTACAGCATTCCCTCTGTGCTAGCTGTGCAAGATATTGATAGTTTCTGAATACCTACAAATGCCCTTTTAAATCCTGGCCTGCCAGCACAGTCTATATCAAACGAGTTAAGATGTCTGTCCTACAGATGTTCACAGCCAAACCAGCAGGGTGGAGAATGATTTCCTTCAGCCCCGATCTGCAAAGGTGCTTAACTCTCCCTGCTCTACACTGGAATTAAGTGCCTAAATGCTGCTACAGATCTGGAGTCCTGGTTAGAAGAACGCTAGCTAAAGAAGGACAAGTAGTGTGGGGAGCAATAAGGGATGATCAAGGATAGAGAGCCCCTGTGGCAATGCGGAATAGTTGCAATCTATTTCTACGCTTAGTGTGAGGCCACAGGCATAGAAGGCAGGGCTTGTGAGTCACCCCCAACTCAGTCCCCTCGGGGAAGCTCCTGCTGGGAGGAATCCACTAGCCCTATGGAAATATGGGGAAATAACCTCTCCTCACTGGGCTGCGCCAGTAACACTCAGCTCACTGCTTTACCTCTGCAAACCATATGGGTTTCTGAGATATGAAAATGCAACTGAGCATGTGTCAGGAGGAAGTGAATAAGCCCTGAATTTATTGTCTGTATTATTTCATGATTGTTTGGCTTCAATCTTAATACTTTCCTTAGAAAGATTTACAAGTAGGAGCAGAGATGAGTAGCACAGAACTGAGCAGGGCTCAGCCAGACCCCAAGACAAGYGAGCGATTTTAGAGAGATGCTTCCACACTCTTCCTGATTCATTTTGATGAGAGTTTTTCCCAAGCAAGGGGGTGACAGGATGAAAGCCATTGGTGATATTGAGCAACCTTGAAACTTGCACTACATAGCAACTGAATACGAATATGGGAAAGAGGAAAAAGCCTCTAAGAGGCTCTTCGGGGGGAAAAAAATCCACAAGTCTAAGACAGAAATATTCAGTCAACACAGCCTGTGAGACAAATCCTGATGCAAGGAGTTCTGTTATGTTCAATGGGCTTATTCTGAAGAGTCAGGGCAGAAGAATATGGGCCCAAGTGCATGACAGTTTGCAGCAGCTCAAGGATGATACAGATAATTACAATTGCCCTTATGTGCTGCTACTTACCTGTAATTAATTCATAAAATAATTATCACAAGAGTGCTGCTCTAGTTAGATTTCTCATTGAACTTCAGTAGAGAGTTCTGCTGCTGCTGAATGCTAAGAGCTAAAATTAATCAATATGAAATAAGGGTTGCCATAAATACTGAATGGGTCTGATTCGCCCTACATATGGTAARGAAAAAGGAACTAGTTCAGCACTAAGGGAAAACTGATTAAACTACATGGAGTGGCAAAAAACTATAGTGAAGATGCCTTCTCCCTCACATTCCATTTGGAAATTTGGGATGAAATAACTTCTGATTGGGCTTTTCCTGTTATATGCTGTCAAGTTGTCCAACTTTAAGCTCATGAACTGAACATTGACTGCTCACAAATCGAGCAGTGGGAGAAATTAGAGTTTTATTTAAGTGAAAAGTCAAAAAAATGCCAAGAAAAATTCAGTATCATTTTTTTGCTTAGGAAGATTTATGTACTAGACTGGGATAGTGAGCCACAGAAAGGGCTGCTTTCCATTTTATCAAGAGGTGGGATAGATTGAAAAGTATTTACGGTATCGACTTTCATAAATATTCTTTCTAATATATTCATATCACTGCTATCTGTGTTTGTTCGACTTTGCTTTTGCTGTAATGACATTGCTTTACCTTTTCTATCTAGTTTGACTTTTTTATTACTGATACTTCATCTGCTTCTGTTTATCAGCTTGTATTTTTCTGTAGAGCTAAGTGACTATTGCAGGACAAATTCAAAATCCATGCTCTGACAGCTGTCCTTCTCCATGGGGACAAACTGYATTTCCTGGGCTTTGGAGTATGTGGTCATCTGTCTCCGGAGCTCCCACTTTTTCCAAGTGCACAGACCATGCTGCACTGTGGGGAGGAGGATGCTCCCTGCTCCTCCTGCTCACTGCCCCTGRCACTGCTCTAGATCACTTGTGTTCATCCATCCTGCTGAGATAAAGGAGGAGAATTTGGAGGAGGCTGGGGAGGGACAGGACAAGGCAGCCAGAGAGAACCTGGCCAGGACCAAACTAGCAACAGGGCTTCTTCATCCCTTGCTGTCCTCCCCTCCACAAACTTCAGGCAGTCACAGTTCTRTAATTACGGCTCCCTCAGAAGCAATATTGTTTTTTGTATCAGCTTGAGCTTTGTTGACGGGGTAGATGCAGGCTGGTTCCAGGAGGCATGGCCAAGGCAGGCAGTGAAATCACATTACATGATGTGCAGACACATCTTGCACTGGCCAGAGGTTTTGTGTTGGAGGGCAGAATTTTCCAAATATCTCTTAGGGCTTTTGCAGGCATCCACATGCCATGCAGCACTTCTTCAATAAACGCAACATAGTCATCAGTCCATCCGTGTGCGTGCTACGGAAGGGGAGCGTGCATAAGCCATGCCTGCAATATCCAGTTAACACATCCGCTGGGGAGAACTGTAGGAGGTGTCCAAAATGAATGACATGTCTTTTTGTCTCAAAAGTGCTGAATATCACAAGACTCTTCCACAGCTCATCAGCCAGACTTAGAGTTGACTAGGCTGAATATTTTCCCTTTCTCCCAGATGATTTATGAACACACAAACAGCACAGACCTTGATCGTGATTCTTAATGTAGAACCCCACCTTTTCCCTCTCTTCAATATGAAAACAAACTATTCATTTCTGCTCTAGTTCTTAATTAATTAATTTAGCAATAGCTTAATTTAATTACTTTTAGTAATTACTATGAAGTAGGACTTTCCCTCTTATCCCATGAGAATTTATTTTCTTCACGAGTTTTTGCTGAGAGATTTAAGGTCTTCGAAGCTGCAGGTAWTGTACAACCAAACATTCTTTATATTCTTGCTCATTGCCTTATTGTAAATAATCCTACTAGATTTATGAAGTATGTTTTTTTWATATAGAAAGGACATTACTTCTCCATAATATCTTTTTTTTCATATAACTGTTTGTTAATTTTACTCTTTGTTATATGTCAGCCCTTTTTGCCTCATACAGAAGACATAGTCACTAATCTCTGGATTCTTACATCACTCTTAATGCTCTTTCTAAAGACTAGTGTTGTGCTTGCCACTGGGATCGTATTTCTATATTAGAGAAATGCCATTTCTCCAAAAGAAAGGCTCAGTTAAACAATACTTAGTGATTCATCAGTTTCATATGTGAGCGTTATCTGAGCACTTGAATTAATATCATCGGGCTCTAGCAATTTCTCCCTGTTTAATCTATTACTTTACTCCTAAATCTCCTCTATAGATATTTCATTTTGAGACATTTCTTCCAACTCTGCAGCTCTAAAAAGTGATTTTGGTATCGAATCTCCAAGCCTGTAGTGAACCATGAAGCAAGAATTTCATTTTAYTTTTGTCTAAAATAGCTAGTACTTCACTATCTAGTCATGGGTAGTTTATGAATATAATAAGAGGTAGCAATTTTTCAAACTATTTTCTCAGCTTTCGTTACCTATAATAAAAAGTTGGAATAAAATGAATAAAATGAATAAAACATTTCAACAAGTCTTAAATAAATCCTTCCAAAAACTATTAGAAGACTCTATTAAAAGAGTGGAACTGCACACTAATTTTTGAATATACATTTGTGGCAAATTGTTCATCTTCTGGAAGAAGTACTGATTTAATTATCAATCGGTTTGGTCCCTTCAAACTCTATCCTGGTAATCATCCTTAAACGTGAAGCCTGAGGCTCATTTTCCCTGCCTGCACACTCCATGGTGAGAATGGCCTGCTGCTTTCTGCAAGACTGTACCCAAATGATACTCTCAGGAGGGTGGTTTCTGGTAACAACAGTTAAACTGAGGGTAGGCTAGGGGAACACCAGCTTTCCACRAGTCTCACCTGTGAGAACCATCCTTGCATTTTTGAAGCTGTTGTACCTGGCCCTTAAAATGACATGCACCAGTCTGTCCCAAGTGCAGAYAGTGCTGTCATATGTGGATCCAGCCTTTACGAAAAGGTACGCCGAGGCTTCGCTCATCTTGGTGTCTGTCTTGCTCCAGCAGCAGGTGGTGGGAGTTCTGCTACTGGAGTGAAGCCAGCAGGAAACAGGGGTGGGCTCTACCTGGCCACAAATGTCTACAGGCTGGACATGCAACAGGAATCATCCATCTTCTGTTCCCTTGGGAGCTGGGGTGTCATTTATCTCATCGTAAAAGAGAGAGGCCTAAGGCGATGCTTTTACTGGGTCCAGGCTTGTTCAACTTCTTCATCAATGACCAGGCTGAGGGGATGGAGTGCATCCTCATCAAGTTTGTTGATGATACCAAGCTGGGAGGAGTGGCTGATACACCGGAGGGCTGTGCTGCCATTCAGAGAGACCTGGACAGGCTGGAGAGCTGGGCAGAGAGGAACCTCATGAGGTTCAACAAGGGCAAGTGMAGAGTCCTGCACCTAGGGAGGAATAACCAGTACAGGCTGGGGGCTGACCTTCTGGAGAGCAGCTCTGCAGAGAAGGACCTGGGAGAGCTGGTGGATGACAGATTGACCATGAGCCAGCAATGTGCCCTTGTGGCCTGGAGGCCAATGGTCTCCTGGGGTGCATTGGGAAGAGTGTTGCCAGCAGGTCAAGGGAGGTGACCCTGCCCCTCTACTCAGCCCTGGGGAGGCCTCATCTCAAGTACTGTGTCCAGTTCTGGACATGGAGCTACTGGAGAGAGTCCAGCATAGGGCTATAAAGATGATCAGAGGGCTGGAGCACCTGCCCTATGAGGAAYGGCTGCGAGAGCTGGGCCTGTTTAGCCTGGGGAAGAGAAGATGAGAGGGGATCTTATCAATGTGTACAAGTACCTGAAGGGAGGGTGTCGAGAGGATGGGGCCAGGCTCTTCTCTGTGGTGCCCAGCGACAGGACAAGAGGCAATGGGCAGAAAGTGAAACACAGGAAGTTTCACCTGAATATGAGAGAAAACCTCTTTCCCTGTGAGAGCACTGGCACAGGTTGCCCAGAGAGGCTGTGGAGTCTCCTTCTCTGGAAATCTTCAAAACCCGCCTAGATGCAACCCTGTCTAACATGCTCTAGGTGACCCTGCTTGAGCAGGGAGGTTGGACTCCAGAGGTCCCTTCCAAACTCAACCATTCTGTGATTCTGTGATGCACATGGCACGAYATGGTCAAAGAGCCCATTTTTCTTTGTTCATGGAGGGAGCTCAAGGCACATACCTTGCAGATGAACCCCATCTGCCTGCCTGTGACTCCTCCAGGAACAGCGTGAGCAACTATCTCAGGGTCCCCAGACTCCTTGTTGGTATAATAGTTAAATTTTTCAGCCTRGCTTTCACCTGTCCCCTACAGGAGCAGAAACTGGGAATGGAAGGGAAAGCAGAGGAGAATTTCCCTCAGCACTTGAACCCATGCTCTGCTCTCGCTGCCTCTCGCAGCGCRGTGTAGGCTGCCCTTCACTGGGCATTGCAACCGCATGTCCAAAGGCGAGCATACAAGCGGCCTCTCCCCAGGCAGCCTGCCAGGCAAACAGATGGCTGTGCAAACAGACTAAAGACTGTGAATCAACCCTGGATGCCGAGGGCACAAGTCAAACAAGAACATTTAAAGGTCTGCCCAGACTGAACTCAGCCATCTGTGTTAACAGAGAAGAGATGCCATTCGGAAGTAGTTCTCAGGATTAAGTAATTCTTATTAATGTTACTGTAAGAGAAGCCCCAGTTAAGAGGGCTTCTCATTGTATTTGAGAAGCTAAATGTGTCTCATTCTGTGCTGCTGAGAAAGAAGAGGCCGTCCTTTTCCAGAAATAGTAGTCTGTGAGGGAAACAGCTTTTACTTCGGGATAGCTATTTATCTGTTTGTTTCTTTTAAGAGCAATYAGATCAAATCAAAGTAAATCACTCTCTAGATCCCGGACGCATCATTATACTGTGCTTGATGCTGCTCCACACAAAGAATACAGCATCATCTCTTGCAGAAATAGCTGGAGGCAAGCAAGTACCCTCTGAAGTCAAAAAATCTGCRCAGTGAAGCTAGCAACACCTCCTATTAAAATTGCTGATGACTCACTTCTTATCTAAACAAGAAAAAGTGAGTCTTTGGAAAGCAATGAGCAAATTGTCTACTGCTTAGCTGTGCTTTTTGGCCACCGGGTCAGAAAGGTGCTAAAATCTGTTACAGAGGATATTTAATTCACAGACAAGATAATTCCCTGACCACTCAGATGAGAAATGACTCGTCTCTGCTTAATAACTTTTGCACGCATACTCTTTCCAATTTTGACTGAATTTTCTTCAAAATTCATTGTTTAGAAAATGTCTTTAGGTTTCTTTTGAGCAAATAAAGCTATTTCCCATCTAATATGGGTTTTATTGTTATCCTAATCCTAACTCTGCATTAGTCATGCCCTGACTGCTTTAAGGAAAACAAAATAACCACCATTTTATTACATTTTTTCATTGCTTTCTTGGACTCCTTTTTGACTATAAGAGTCAAGTATTTCAGCATTTACAAGAAATACATAATATTTTTTAATACGCATAATCAAAAGGAGCACTTGTTGTAATTAAAATTTCAAAAGAGTTTCCATAATAAAGYAACCTAATTCCCAAGCATAAAGTAATGGATTCTGTTTGGATTCATTGAATAACATTGTTCTCTGATAAATAATATTCCTTTATAGATCTCATGGGAACAGTCATTTGAATGGCTGAAGGAAGATGTTTGTACGGATGTTCAGAATCATTTATAGAGTGTTAGAAACTTGGGTACATAAACACATCATTAACTGCCTAGAGATGATTATTACAGCTTTACTGCCAAGCAGGTTACATAGGCAAGTGACAAAGGTCCTGGAGAGGCCCCTGCTGTGACACAGACTTTGTGCATGTGCTTGCCACCATCAGCTGGAGGTGAGCTCCACAGGGATGCTTAGGTGCCTAACGGCTGKTGTTTGGAAACAGCGGTAGGTACCTACATACCGCTGTAGATCCGGGTGTTAGCCACTCTGGGGGACATTCCTGTTGCTCATGTTGGCTGCTCCAGGTGAAAAGTCCAAGTCTCAAAGTCCTGTTGCTGGTTAGATAGCTGGTGGGGAGAGATGGGTCTCTCCCATCTCTGTTTTCTAGCTGCAAAGCAAGCTGCCAACGGGGTGAAGCTCCTGGGTGTGCCAGCACTAAGACAGCAAGGTAATATATGGGTGGGAGCTTTTTCCCTTCAGAGCCCACGGTAGGCACATGGGCCTGGTATGGGCAGCAGTGGCAGCTGGCAAGATCCCTTTGTATTTCTCTTTGATGACGCAGAAGAAACAGATTTTATTTTCTGGCATCTCCTRCCCTCCCTCCGACACAGCTCTGCTTGTAAACAGCTCGATGGCCAAAGGCTACTGGGCACAGTCCTTTCCCCACCTTACATGGGCTTTGCCATTAATTTTTATATTCCAGGCACTCACACTGCCTGATTTCCATGCCTGCCTGAATCACTGTTCTTGCCAGGTATGTGGCAGGACGCAGGACTGTATTTATCAGCACACACACAYGCACACTGCCCTGCCAAGAGAGCTCACTCTGGCTGCCTGAGCAAGGAGCATGGCCATCCCTAAGTTGGAGCTGCAAGGGGAAGCACAGCACTGAAATGCGCTGCTGGGGTCCTTCTGAGCTCTGCAAGGCCACAGCTCAGCTGCAAGGTGCCCCCAAAGCCCCACACAGCCAGGGGTCCTGCAGGAGCTGAAAATGTAGGACCCTCAGTGAACACGGCAGGAGAGGAACTGGTGGAAAAATCCCTTCAGAAACACAAGGTACAAACCATTTGCCATGGAGTTGCTTGATTTACTGTTTAAATAAAGCAGAAGTCTCCACTGRGGCATGCCCAGAGATATTCCTAATGCACATCCAAAGGGAAGGAGAGGGAGAGATGTATAAAGGCTCTCAGCTCTGCAAATACCACTGCTAAATGCAGCAGCTCACCACCCGTGGTGGGCTGAGATAGCAGCAGACCCTTTTATTGGCGGACATCAGGCTGCCCACCAACTGCCCATGCAAGGAGGTGGGAGACCTCTCAGTAGGCCAGGAGCAAACACTATTTTCCTTCTCCCAGCAACCATGGTGGCATTTATAGCTCAGAGGGACTGCCTCTGGGCAGCGCTGCCTGAGCCTGAGCACTGCAGAGGTGCTTGCCACCAGGTTTAGGGGGAATACTCTGTCTCCAGCCAACTCTGTCATCTATGGCATGAAGAGGAAGGACAAAAACACAAAACAAAACTGAACGCTGTTAATTTAGACAGAAGCTGAAGCAAAGTGTGTAACCCTGGTCAAGCCCCCAGTCATGGAGGAAGTTATGACTGAGATGTAAGAATACCACGTGCTTTTGGTCAGTCCATGCCATGTTTCCCCCTCATTTTGGCTCTCCAAGTGGCAGCAGGTGGCTCCACTGCTCAGGCTTGGCCTGGGTTGCAGGAAGGGAGCTGTGATGGCTTCAGGCCTTGGCTGAGAGGGGTAGGTGTCTTTTGCAGGAAGTTGGCTCTTGCAAGCTCCTCCAAGCTGCACAACCTTCAAAGGGTGGCCCAAAGGCAGCTGACCTGTGGCTGTAACAAACCTTTAAAGGGTATAACGCAGCAAGTGTAGACCTAATGCCCACAGTACATTTGTGTTCCATTAGGAGAAAATAAAACAAGGAATAAACTTAAAAAAAACTCTCTTTCCCCCCCCCCTCCACTGGCTCCTTTTTCTTTCCATTCTGCAGGCAACTTGTTATGAAGAAGGGGGTACAAGGTTAATGAATTTCGACCTGTTTAGTCATGAAGACTTATATCTTATATGGCTTAGAGCTAATATTGACCAATCAAATGGCTCCTCAAATCCTGCCCATTTTATAAAAATTAATCATATCCTCGTGGCAGCCCAGGTACAAAATAAATTTTGATTTACGACTATACTAGAATGATCAGTATTTTATGCTGATCATTAACAGTATTCCACACCAGAGAACTGTTATATTAGAAAGCAGTAAAATGGTGTGTATCACATAACGATATATTTAGGGACCACACAGAATACCAAGGGCTTATTGAATTTGTGTCTAAGGGGGACATTTCTTAAATATATAACCAGTAAAGTGGGTAAAACATGTATTACTTTCTGAAGTTTATTGTACTAAGATGCAGTTGATGCCATAACGATCTTTCTGACTTTTGTAGTGTAAGTGATGCTGATCCATGTATATGTGTTGACCATCTAGAGGGCTGAATACTGAGATTAACTGCTCTTTGGCCCATGGATATCACCAGAATTTGCAAAGAACAGTAGTCTGAGTAAATGTAATTTTATTCTTGCAGCAGAGCTAAGCTTCTAAAAATATACACTTAGGAGGGAGGCTTTTTGTTATTTACCTCATTTCAAAAATCATTTCCTGTGTAAGAGTTTAACAACCCCAATACTGGGAATTTTCCAGTGGTTTTATTAGATTGACTTCTAGTTTAATAATCAAGCCACAAGAATACAGTATAATTATCATGGAGGATAAGTGTGATACCCATAAACCTGGGAACTCAAAGAAGAATACCCTCCTAAAATACATGTGTGCATGGATGTGTGCTTACACGATACCTGGATCCTGGGGAGTACTGATGAAGGTATTCAAGAGAAGAAAGTTGATGGTGCATGGTCTGGCAATAAATGCCAGTCAATCATCCCACATAAGCAACTGCAGACAACTGAACCAATAGCACTGCGCAAGCTTACCTACCCTTTCATTACAGTGCATTTAAAATAATGCACTGAAAAGTGCAGGAGGGCGGGATCGTACAAAAGGTCAGGAGAGTACTTTGTAGGCTGTGCGGTTGTCCTGCCATGCTGCTCTCTTTGTAAGTAATATCTGAAAGCGTCAGCATTTTATGCACGGGCACAAAGCAGACAGCTTTTGAGAGGCGGCCACTTAACCGAGGTGCTTGAATGAAAGTTGAGCTTTCAGCAATCTCCGTGCAACTGCCTGTATGCTGACCTCTCTGGAAATAGTACCTGGGATGTGTCTTTTGTGTGCTGTTGTTTTAGCTCTCTGAAATTTCATCTGAGATGTTACTTTTCTTGTGGCTGAATCAGGCACATACCCCAGAAACTGAAGATGTAACCAAAGCACTGCATTTCAACTCACTATTTCTTTTAAATTCCTAGACCCAATAGCTGTCGTTAAAAGCCAGATCACTTGCATATAGCTTTCCCTCACTTTTATCATAGGACTTTCATTAACTTCCTGAAGTTAAGACAGATACAGAAATTTTCAGTGCAACAGGTCACCAATAAAGTTCATTTCTATTATATGAGATCTTCTAGGAACCAGAGCCAGATCAACACCTCTCCTCTCAGCTCACTCCTCTCTCCTGTTGCGCATGTGATTGTGTAAGCACCAAACAAGATGACAATTTCTGCCTGCAAAGTCAAATCAATCTGGGGTCAGAGTCACTCAAATATGTCAGCTTGTGGCAAATCAACGTATTCAAGCTAGGGGAGGGGGGGAAATCCAAATAATGCAGAAAACCCCAGACACAATGCAAAYCTTCAAAGCAATGTAGATCTCCTCACACAGTGACATCTGCTCACACAGTGGCAGTTCTGCTCAAGGACGAAATGGGGTTAAATCTGCCAGGCTTTCAAATGCCTGTCTTTAGCTTGCTTACTTGTATATCACTGCTGTGTTTCAAGATTTGTTCCACAGAACTGCCTTGAGTTTTTCTTCTCCGGTCATGTGTCCAGAGCCTAAGTAATGTATTTTCACCTGTATAGTTTTCAAGAGCTATTAAGGAAAAAACAAACAAACAAACAGAAAACCTATCAATTATTTGRTTGATCACTTACAGAGCTGGCATAGAGAGAGGAGATGGCTACCTGAATGCATTATTTGTTTTCTTTTAAACATAATTGTGATTGGGTTCAAATTTCTTGGATGAAAGGACAAAAGCACTCAAATTAATGGTGAAAAAGTTGGAAAGGGAAGAGAGTTGACAAAGCACTTTAACAACCTGCTGCTCACTGAAAGGCAGCTGATAATGAGCTCACAAACTTGGGCCTTGCAAGAGCTCATCCGTGAAGGGGGAATGTAAGAATTGCTTTTATGAGTTTTAAAAAACTCATAACTTTATTCAGTTCCCCTTTTCACTAGCAAAATAAGTTTAATTGCTCTTCATGGGTGAGGAATTATGTTTATTCTAATGTGATTCATTTTTGTCTCCTGTTGAAGAGTTTCTTTTTTTTTTTTTTTTTTTT
>NW_028186612.1:972919-1036596 GCF_003343005.1 Rhea americana
TTTTTTTTTTTTTTGCCTTTTGTTGTGCATCTATCAGCCGTTAGCATGGTGATAAAAAGAGAGGAGGAGAAAGCTGTCACCAAAGCCCTGGCAAACCACTGGTATTTCATTCCWCATTTCCACTTTTCAGGTTTGTACTGTGCCATTTTTCCAGCAGCATGAAGGAAATAAGCAGTCCAATTCCCTTTGACAGTCAGTGAAAGCTGAGAGCCTCATACACATTTCACCATGACAGGCTATATAATTAAAAATAATTATAACAATGCTAGGGGATTTTAAGCATCCAGCAACAATCAGTCTTCAACCTATTTCTGAAAATTTGGCTTTTGCAAATAGTCACTTGTGATAGCTACTGTCCTTGCTATGCTAGCTGGATGCTCAGAAGATGAAGTTTGTTCAATTTGTAGCCATTCTGGAAGGTTTTGTCAATGATTTTGTAAGAAAAGATTTCCCAGAAATTATGTTGTCTGAACAAGTGCTGCACACAGTCTGCTTTGGAAGGGTTTCTCAGATCTCAAAAGGAAGCTGTTTGTTAGTGTCACACCTCGCTTAAGGAAATGAAACTTGAAGGGCTCTCCTCCCTCTTCCTGAAGGTGGTCTTCGAGGGAGAAGCACAAACACTGGAGTAACAAAACTGCTGTGGCCACTGTCCCCATGATTAGGATGTCTTTCCTTATGAATGACAGTTTGTCTTTGCATTTTTAATGTTAGCCATCAACATTGGTCACATCACTCTGTTAGAGTCAAGATTTTATAATTYGGGCTTGCTGTGAGAAGAAGCAGAATATCTGTGCTGTGAAAAGAACCAGGAGCAACGTCATAGACCAAAACCTCTTTGTACTGAGTACTGATAAAACTCCCTGAAGAGGAGCTCCTTGTCATTCCTAAATTTCTATAATAGTTCCCTGGAGACTTTGGTATATACATCCCTAGACATCTGGAGGAAAAGAAGGTGATCAGGAGTAGCCAGCAYGGAKTCACCAAGGGGAAATCCTGCTTAACCAATCTGATAGCCTTCTAGGATGGAATGTCTGGCTGGGTAGATGARTGGAGAGCAGTGGACGTTGTGTACCTTGACTTCAGCAAGGCTTTTGACACKGTCTCCCATAACATCCTCCTAGAGAAGCTCAGGAAGTGTGGGTTAGACAAGTGGACAGTGAGGTGGATTGAGAACTGGCTGAAAAGCAGAGCTCAGAGGGTTGTCCTCAGTAGCGTGGAGTCTAGTTGGARGCCTGTGGCTAGTGGAGTCCCCCAGGGCTCAGKACTGRGTYCCATCCTGTTCRACTTCTTCATCAGTGACCTGGATGAGGGGAYGGAGTGCMTCCTCAGCAAGTTTGCAGATGATACCAAGCTGGGAGGAGTGGCTGACACACTGGAGGGCTGTGCTGCCATTCAGAGAGACCTGGACAGGCTGGAGAGCTGGGCGGAGAGGAACCTCCTGAGGTTCAACAAGGGCAAGTGCAGAGTCCTGCACCTAGGGAGAAATAACCCCAGGCACAGTACAAGCTGGGGGCCGACCTGCTGGAAAGCAGCTCTGCAGAGAAGAGCCTGGGAGAGCTATTGGATGACAAGTTGACCATGAGCCAGCAATGTGCCCTTGTGGCCAGGAAGGCCAATGGTCTCCTGGGGTACACTGGGAAGACTATTGCCAGCAGGTTGAGGGAGGTGATCCTGTCCTTCTACTCAGCCCTGGGGAGGCCTCGTCTTGAGTCCTGTGTCCAGTTCTGGGCTCCCCACTACAAGAGAGACATGGAGCTACTGGAGAGAGTCCAGCGTAGGGCTATGAGGATGGTCAGAGTGCTGGAGCACCTGCCTCTGAGGAACGGCTGCGAGAGCTGGGCCTCTTCAGCCTGGGGAGGAGAAGACTGAGGGGGGATCTTATCAGTGTGTACAAGTACCTGAAGGGAGGGTGTCAGAGGGACGGGGACAAACTCTTTTCAGTTGTCCCATGTGAGAGGACAAGAGGCAATGGGCAGAAATTGAAGCACAGGAAGTTCCGCCTGACCGTGAGGGGGAATTTCTTCCCTGTGAGAGTGACGGAGCCCTGGCACAGGTTGCCCTGAGAGGTTGCAGAGTCTCCTTCTCTGGAGATCTTCAAGGCCTGCCTGGCTGCAACCCTGTCTACCATGCTGTAAGTGACCCTGCTGAGCAGGGAGGTTGGACTAGATGATCTCCAGAGGTCCCTTCCAACCTTACCGATTCTATGATTCTATGATACAGATAGCAGAGCATACTGCAGAATAACTTTGAGAAAGCTGGAATTCAGAGCTGAAAAGCACAGATGAGATGGGAACCTCTATCCCAGGATAAGGAAATGTACAGACAGAAGATGGAGAACAAAACATTGAAGCAAAGAGAGCATTTATTAAGAGCCTGGCAGTTAAAGATGCAGATTTTATATGGTCCTAGTGTTGCTGTCTGCTGGTTGCTTGGCTCCTGTTCCAGCTAACCAGCTTGTTTTGTCCCAGAGATTTCATTTCCTATACACACAGTTTGTCTTATCACTTTCACTTTTTAATTGATGGTGATGGAGAAKTCCATTTCTTTTTTTCTTCTTTTTGCATTTTGGCAAGTTTCAATATTCTTTTCTGCAAATTAACAGGCTGGCTGTTGGCTGAGCCATCGGTTTTTAAGTAAGTCTAGCTGCTAGAGCAAGACAGATCTTAAGAGATTTCAAGTTTAGTGAAAAATACCCTTGTCTTGGCAGCAGCAGAAATTGTGGAGAGATATGGAAGTCCCAATTCACTGTATGTAAGGACCGTATGTAGCTATAAGATTGAAATCTAGTTACATATTCTAACAGGAGTTACCAATGAGCTAAGGACACTTGCTGTCCAAGGTTTGCAGTAGAGAAGGGTAGAGCTGATCAGTTCTTCTGAGTTGTTAACACAGCACCAGTTATCATGGATTCAGAGATTTTCCAAGATCTCTCRTGATTTTTTTTACAACTATGCTGTCTCTAGCATCCAACAAATGAGCATGACAGTCCCCTCTGTAATCCTGCTCCATGGTGCAGGACTGAGCTTTTGTAAGAGGTGCCTGAGCCAGGAATTTGCTCCAGCTCTCACACCCAGGGGAGCCTTTGGGAAGTTCATGGATTTATGGTGATGTGGCTCATCTTTTTAGAATGAGACTGGAAGGAGAAGCACGTAGTTTCATACCATTTTATTTCGCCAAGATTAAGATTTTAATTGTTTGTACTGCTTCTCTCCTATAAACACGTAGTGTAGGCTTCTCCTAAACTAACAATAGACTTCTGTGATCTACAGATGTGTGTTTGCTATGGCTTTTTTRCCAGTTGGTGGAAAAAACCAAGCATTTTTAGGTCATGATTGTAGACATCTTCAGAATAAGATGAATTGTATCCCATATTCCTCTGATTAAGTTTCCAAAGGTCATGCAGGGACCCAAGTGTGAATTCCAGGTCCAGTGCAGAAGTCTGTATTTTACAAGTCTAAATTCTTTTAGATAAATTCCTTGATAATGATCATGGAACAAATATGCCGTTGAATAAGGAGCTCTCAAATTAAGTTTTAGGGCTGCCCTTCTGTCCTTCATAACATGAAGTGAAAAAATATTTTATTTCTTTAATTTTATTRTTTTATTTTATTATATTTCAATGTTATGATTTGAATCTGGAAATTCGGACATRTTCTGACCTATTAATACAGCTATAACCATGCAAACAGCAACGTTGCTTRTAAGATTAATCAAGAAACTGAGATTTTGTTTTAAATTATGTTTCGTTGGTGTTTCTTTAGAGTGCTTGTTTTGCACTGTAAGGTGAAATGTGCTAGGTTAACCGCATTAAGAAAAGCAAATGGAGATTCGTGTTTGCAGGATCTATCTAAATACCATCTCACCCTTGATGTTACAATCTAATGGGATTTGAATAATGTACTGGTATCCAACCTCTGTAAACAGATTGAATCTAAATTATTTGCATGAAGAATTCAAGGACATCACTTTTGTCCTTGCTGCTACTCCCTTTAGCCCAACAGGTCTACAGCTGGATAAGAAAACATTTCTACTTCAAAAATTGATGCAGAGAGTATTTCCTAAAGGGGAACATAATATTACAAGCAGAGTTCAGAGCTGGAAGAGCAGAATATGCAACAACAAAGATCTCACATCTCGAAAAATCTTGACAGGTATTCCTATATGCTGCATTATGTATCTTGCTCTTTAATATATAATTTGCTATAGTATAAATTGGTTTTAGGGTTTCAGATATGAATGAATCTCAGRTTCATTCAGCACCCAGCTGTTGCACAGACAGGTATGGGCAGAGTGATAAAAACTAACYTACTGGGATCTTAACAGAGGGCAACACTCACGTGGGAAATAAATCTCTAGAACAGGACATCCAGTTGCTGTCTGTAAAGTGATGAGAGGCTCAGTTGCAAGCACCCTTGCAACAGCATCTTTGTTGAGATCAGAGGAGAATCCCTAAACAGCTCTTTGCTCAGTTTTATAATCCATCTGGCTCATGGTCCTACATGAACACTACAGCAAATGCATGATCTGTAGCCATCGATTATCTTAAACCACATACAGATATCTCCTATCTTTATACAAAAGTGTACAGTAGAAAAGAACAAAAGGCTGTCTGACGTGACCCTTTCTGCACCCACAGAAGCTGGTTTTGCTGTCTATTTACAGGTCTGCATACAATTTCATCAATTTTTGCAGAAGGAGCTACCTCAGGARGTCTCTAGGTCAGCCATATTATCCACCCAGGGTATTAATCAACATATCAATATGTACAAGTTGCTGGTCTAARCACAGCAAGAATTGCCCAGGGGAAGTCTTCAGGACAGCCCAAAACCCCACCCGGAGAGCTCCTACATCAAGTTGTGAAAGGTTTTGTGAGGAAAGCAGCTAGGCATTCAGTCAATACCCATGTTTCAAGTCAGTCCGTTGTCTGAATTCAGTCTATTGTCTCATCTGTGCAGCTGGGAAGACCCTGGACCATGCAGGGAATTAGTGACCTTGCGTTGAAGCCAGGAGCATTTATGATGTCTGCTCAAAGTTCAGCAGAGTTCTGAACCAACTACAGACTGAAATAGTTATGCAGAAAATCCTCCCACAACCATGGGATTTTCCAAGCAGGCACCAAAGATCATCTCCAGGGCTAGATTTCTGGCTGTTTCTCATATGCTGGCAAATACACGGGCAAGAAGGATGGCAGATAGTCTCTTCAGAAACAGTATGGTCTTTGTTGTTACTGGCAAGATATCAAGAACGATTATGAAGAAAGTAAGAAGTTATGTCAACCCTATAGTTTTATGCAGAGTCATGTAACTACATTAGACCACAGTATCCTGGYGGATGGCAGAATTCATACCTCTTGACTGCACCGAACAGCCAAGGCATGTCTTCTGCAGCAGGTAACTGCAAAACCACCTGTACATAAATCTATGCCCAGTACCTGTTCTTCTGATTTCTGTGAGCTACAGAGACTGAGCTACAAAACCCAAAGCACAGAGTTTTGGTAATAGAGTTGGAAAGACATCATGAATTTTCCAGAGTCACTCTCAAAAACACTGTGACATTCTAGACATAGCATTTCTTCTTCACCTTATGTATGCACAATGCTTTACAGAGTAAGGAAACAGTTTCGAGAGAGGTACARCCAGAAAACTCCAGTCAGGGAGTAACACAAGAAGGAGGTGGCAAAGGGTGAGTTTATGATGCATGAAAACTTCCTTTCTTTCTATCTGAAGGTATATATGTTCCTGTGTATTTCCCAACTTCTTTACTTTATTCCACAGTTTAAATTTCTGCACATTGCTACTAGGTTGGATGATTTGTACTAACAGATTATTGGCATTATTAGTTTACAGTATTAAAAGCTCCTTTAGACCATGACATTTTAATAAAGTGATACATATTTGTTTTTGTGAAAAAGCAAATGTAGAGAAAATGAATTGATCAGAAATGCCTGATAATCAATATCTACTGGTAAGCAGATAAAATAAGTATTCATCTAGACCATGGTGTTTAATTTGCTTCTGCTCATGCATCTTATAGACAATCCATCAGCATTTCACTGCTTCTGCCAGAACTAAAATAATGTCTTAACAACTCAGCTTTCAGACAGGGATTATTCAAGTATTATGTGCAAAGTACATCATCAAAGCAATACTCTTCTGAAAAATATTGTTCAAAATCTTTAACCAAGTCCACAAAATAAAGATTTCTCAGGCTGAGAGCACATTAATGAAAGTTTAAAAATAACAGCATCATTCAAACCTATCAACATTTTTTGGAAGCAATGTCATGGTCTCTTTTGTAATGAGTGTTTAAGATTTAGCAGTAGCACCAGCAAATAGAGATCAACAACTCTTCCAACCCAACCCTTGATCATTTTACCACTGTCTTGGGATTCCCAGCCCAGAAAACAACCTTAAAACAAGTTGATAGCAGGAGCATGTTAATTATTGAACCTTCTTATTAGGTTTGTGTCAGACCTGGTGGTCTTGGTAAGAAATATCATTCTTTATAGTGCCAGGCAATGTATAAAGGACAGAAGCATCATCCTTGTCCCAGATATCTTTCATATGTGGTGCAAGTCCAGTGTTGAGGCTGATTCTGACCAAATGCAGAGGTCTATCATGGGAGTAGAGGCCCTGACATCCTTTAYAGTTACTATAAAGGTGCTTTTAGGATGTGAGTCAACTAAAACAAATATCTAACTGAGATCTGATGAGTTATATCCTGGTTGCACTTATCTATCCCCTTTGACTGTAAGAGTGACTGGTTCAGATGGGAACATCTGAAGATACCCTAGAGACATCCAAAGTTAAGCAAGATAATCTCCACCACAGGTAACTGCAATGCAGGAGTCAGTGAGACAGTTTAGCTTCATTGGTTGTGATCCAAGCACAGCAAAGGCCAAAGAAAATCAGTTTCCAGTCCTAAACAAAGCAGTGATTACAATTAAAAGTATTTGCTATCTCTGCCATGCCATGCTAGATGAGGAAGGTATTTCCTGAATGGCCTACAGGAGATGGCCAAGGGATGAGTGAAAAAGAATCTATCTCCAAATTTGCCCTCAGCCAGCAGTCCCAGGTCACACTCTGCACAGATGTTAGTGATAAGCTCCCCAAAAGATGCCCCAGGAAAAACTGCTACAGGGAATATCAGCCTTGGGGTGGAGCTTGGTGGCACGGCCCCCAAAAGGAGCAGCCTCTGGAGTGCCACGTTCCTCTTCAGTTGAAAATAAATGCTCTGTGCAGTCCTATATACCAGCCATCCTGGTCAGAGAAAGGTATACGAGTGGCTGCTGACTTGCTTTTCTCAAAGATCCATGCAACAGTTACTCGAATCACACTTTTAGAGTGCCGGTCCCCCAGRAGCACTTCCATACTACAAAAATAGAGTACAGAGAGAAAGCTATGGAAAGTGTCTCAAACTAATAAATTTCTGCTGGGGAAAGTAGTAGGGTGTTCAGCTCTAGGCATACTGGGCTCCATCTTCAAGATTGATTGCTCAATTGAGCCCCACACTGGGGAGTTTTCTCATTTCCCTTCTGGCAAACATTAACTTCCTTTGCTTTCCTGTTATATTCACTAATACTAGAGGGAAATATTTTGCTGACTGCAACTGTATTTTTCATGTTAAATTATTCCAGTAGCATGCAAATCTGGTCCTGTAAGATGCTGAGCCCTCTCTGCTCTCTCTGGAGATGCRTAGGGATGCAGAGGAGCCGACAGTTTGCAAAAGGATCACAGGAGCTTCCCGGTTCAAGCTCATTGCAAACAAAACAGGAAAAATGAAACATCCAATTGGCAGACCTGCTAAGCAAATATCGATGCTTATAAGGAAAGCAGACCTGGACATCAAGGTGGTTGTGATATATCTGCAAGAATAATTAGGAACTGAATACATTATTTAACAACCATTAAATGAGCTTGTAAACGTTGTACATGCTGGACAAAGAAAAGAATTTATAATTTTACAAGGACACTCTGTTCTTCAGGTAGCACTGGTGGCTCTAGAAATGTGTTTTGTTGGAGATATCTTCTGACAACTTTCTAATAGACCTTCACTGGAGGGGAAACCATTGTATTATTGTATTTCTTGTCTTGTAGCATTGCTTTGTCTGCTCTCCAAATAAGTGCAATCAAACCTAGCAGACCAGTTAGGTCAATTTAAAAGTGGACTAACATATTATGAGGCTACTAGAAGCTGTATTAGAGCCAAAGTAGCATTTCTCTAATCAAATTTAAATGCTGTCAGTGGCTCTTTACAGGAAAAGGAAGAGTGATTCAGTGATTAGGATGCTAATGTGAGATTCAGAGGCCCTGGCCTGAACACCTTGTTTTATCAGTTACTTTCTGAATGGACAAATCAATAGGAAATAAGCTTTCCAAGATATTCATATGCTTGAAGCTACAGATGAGGGTCTGAATGGGATTTGCAGGTGTTTACTTGCACCTTAAAGCATCCGAAGAGAAACAGTGGACATTTGTAAGTCACGGACATTTCTGTGTACAGCCAACTTCAAAAAATGTTTTAYATCAAAAGAAAAAATGACCTGATACAACTATTCTTTCATTCTCTAAAAATTTTATTTTAAAATATAGAACTTGATGAAAAAAAAAAGAAAAGTCAGGATGATCAGGATAAAACAAAACCTCATTTAAAAACTATCAATTAAGCAAACTGCAACCCAGTGGGCTAAAATTTTGTTTTTTGAGGGGGTTTTATTACTTCTAGAGGTTTCTTTTTAAATTTGAGCCATGTTTGAAGAAAATTTCAGGTTTCCTGAGCCAATATTTGAGGCAAAATAGATGTTCTAGCTTCCCAAAACAATTTCACTTCACTAGTGAAAATGGAGAAAACAACATTCCCTTGCTCCTAGGATTCTGCAAGGATGGTGAATTGAGGACTCTGATACTTGCATAGAAAAAAAYGAATTCCCTCCCCATATGCTGTCAAGGACTCCACTGTCTTTCAAGCACTGCAGCCTTTGGAAGCCTACYGGCAGCAGCTGCAAGCTTCCTTAATTATGGATGAGCACTACATGAAGCTTCCCACTTACAGCAGATGAGACCTTCAGAGATCAGCTCTGCTTAAAATCAACTACATACCACAGCTGAAAGATACCTGCATAGCTTTTTCTTAAAGACTTGTAAAGGTGGAGCTGCACTCCCAGTATTTCAAAAACCTTACCAGATTTTTTCCTAATGTCTAACACRACTCTCTCTTGCTGCAGTCTAACACTATTTATTCCTCTCTATCCACAGAGTAGAGGGAACAGCTTTTCCTCTTGCTGTTTATAATAACGTTTTGCATCTCTTTTTGGCCGAACAGCTCCAGTTAACTCCTCAGWTCTTCTCAATGAGGATTCGTTATCCTTGCTCTCCCCTAGCCCACACWGTTACTAGAGAGCCCAGTTCTGAATACTATAGTCAAGATGAATTTGAACTCTCCCTGCATGGACTGGAAGATTACCTGTGCCACCACCTTCAAGCATCCCAGCATGCCTTTTTCCATGATCCCGTTGAGGCATTCATTGTGGGACCCACTTTTATCTCCAAATCATTTTCTGCAGCAACACTGTCCACCCAACCTCCCCTGGCCAGTGCCTTTTGKGCAGGTGACTACTTTCATCCAAGTGGAACCAGCACTAGCTAGTGCATCTTATTTTATAAACAAATAATCTCCAACTACACATCTGTGAATCTGAGAGCGTGTAGAGGACTTTCACTTTGCCACAGGGTCACACATATGAAATCTATGGTGAATTAATTTAACACTGAGGAAAGCTGGACTGATTGTGTTATTAGTCAGGTATTGCAATGTAGGTAGCTTGCACCTAACTAGGCAGATGCCTGTGTACATATTATTCTGAACTGAAGCGTGTCAGTGATGTTAAATATTATGGTAAAAGCTTCTATCCCACTTGCTTCTCTTCATTTGGAGAAATATTTCCCTGGAATTTCAGTCCTTGAGTGCTTCCATAACACATTTCTAAACACAAAGATTAAAAGATAATACGCTATTATTAAGGACACAGTAAGTAGAGAACTGATTTATAGTCTGCTGGGCTTTCACTGACTGAGAGAAAACAAGTCTTTCAAAGAGGAAGATAAAATATAATCCTTCTTGAATGATAACAGTAATTCCAGAGGAGTCACTTAGCCATTATAAAGTTTCAGTGGTAGCATAAATAAGGTTTCTGAATTTGAGTATTCGTGCCTTTTGGCTGCGTTACTGCCAGACTGTTTAACTCTCCTTTAACAGCAGCAAGCGTGTTCCTGCCGTGCTCAATGGGAGAAGGGGCAAAACCTTCCCGATTTCAAAGCTGCTGTTCGGCRTGATCTAACAGACTAGGTAAATCACTTGGGGGCTTTCCACCTATGATCAGCAGATAACCCAAGGCACCCTTGATTCTTTTACTGGTATTTCAGAAAGATCTGCGTGACATCCCCATGCTGAGCTACGTATCTAGAACCCCCATTGATTTTCAGTGCAAATAGGACTCTGTGTGAATGGCAGGATTACRCTCTGCATGAAGTTACCTTGTGGTAACACCTAGTCATGAATCAGAGTCTCATTATGGTATACAACCCACTAACAGAGATCTTATAGCTAAACTCAGACGTACTGCTTTAAAAGGCTGACAATTCGCATGTACATGCGGAGGCAGTAACGCATGACCTTTAATGTGCTACAAAAGGAACAGGAAAGAAGGGTCRTGTTGCTATAGCAAACAGTCCAGGTTGATGCAAAGATTACTTTATATACACAAATATGCACACATTGTTTAAAAAAGCCAGGTCATATGRCTTCTAATAAGGTAGATAATATTAGCCCTTTACAGGTCCCAATCCRTTAAAAAAACAAACAAACAAAATAAACCCCCAAATCAAAAGTGGAGTGGTGAAAATCAAATCTGYTTAATATTCATATAACAAGATAGATTTGAGATACTGTTTTTTCAGTTYTGATCTAATTTATTCATAAAGCAAAGTTTGTGGGGAGAAGGTAGCATCTTTTGTTACAGCAGCTGATTGAGTTTGAAACAACAGACAAGTTTACAGGCTCACAAGCTCTTTGTTGGGTCAGAAATAGGTGCACCAAACTTCAAAGATAAGTACGTGTTGAAAAGGAAAGCTTTGATTTCAGCTGGATTCACTTAGTCGGTTAGAAAGAAAAAAATACACTGTTTGGTACCTGTGGTATAGAAGAAGGAGTATTAGGAAGTGAGATAATATGACAATATTTTCTATTGGAAAGCAATAGAGAAAGAAGAGAGAGAGAATTTATAGCTCATGGAGCATGAGTGGTTTCGATGGGAAGCAAACTGGAATGTGGTGATGATAGGGAAGAATTACAATGTGCCATAAATGCTTATCTCTGTTGAYGCTGTGATTTTTTTCTCCTCATGAGTAATATGTTTTGATTATCATCTTCGGAAAATGCTTTGTAGCTTTCTCCTGAGGATCGGGACTGTGAGAGCAAAATGGAGTGACGGTAAATTTTTTCTTCTATCAGTAATTAGGAGATTTTGTCYTCTTACTTTCCCTGTGCAAGTTCATTCTGATTCATGGAGATGGTTTAGTTTCATCCTGAAAATTTCTATGAGGATATTGTGAAATGGATGAAGTATATTATGTTCTAAGAGGAGCAAGTGTAGGGTCCAAGGATTTTAGGATGCTGTTGTATGGGGACATTTGCAGGATAAGGAGTATATTGACAATCCTTATACACTTTCTTCAAGCATAATCTGATTCCGCTTGGTATATGTTGGTCTGCGGCCTTTTGCTTTTAAGGGTTTGGGGTGCTGATCAAGGCATGGGAAACAATTTTCTGAGAAAATTTCAGAGTTGCATCTTATTTGCATCATCTTTGCTGAATGTCTTTGCTGGTGAACATGCTTTTTGCTTTGTCAACATGGGTACGGTTYTCCTTAGAGCACTGGAGTGATATGCAAGGATCAGATAGCCTGTTACACATTTTCAGTAAGCTTTGAATGACCGCTGGCTTTATGCAGGTGGTTGTGATGGTTTGCAAATTTTATGTAGCATAGTTTTTTGGTCACCATTTTTATGCTGAGCATGATTTATTGAACTTTGGTATAGTTTGATGGAGGATTGGAGCATAGTCACTTTGTCAGAGAAACCAATGAGGACATCCAGGTTTTCAGTCCAGACAATAAAGATGTTGTCTGCGTTTCTCAGAAAAAATGCTAATTAAAGTTGTCTTCATACTATAATTGTTTAAACCTCTTAAGCATTGAATGATGGAGTTGTTGCAGTGTGAAGCCACCTTGGTGCCTATAGCTGCTCATATGATCTGGAAGAAGGGTGTTGATGGTGACTATAAAAAGGATGAACTTGCAAAGTATTTGAGCTGATGTGAGCCTAAGGCTGGTTTTATTCTTGCAGGACCTCAGTGAGGGCTTGGGGCACATTGAACAGGATGCACAGCCACCAAGGAGTGTCATACTGGAGTATATCCCACATGACTAAGGTAATGTTATCAGGGAGGTAGTTTAAGCTGTATTGTCAGCTTAATTTAGCTTCGGACATACGTACTTTTATTTTGGACTGGAAGAAAGGTTTGTTTACCTGAAAGCTTCYCTACTTTGGCCGCTGATGTCAGTCAGTCTAATAAACAATTTTACCTCTTTTCGTAATCCTTGCTTCACCTTGGCACATCAAGCTTCAAAGGTTACTAAATATTTCTACTGCTTTCCAGAGGACCTCTCTTCTCTCACTCCTGCCTCTGGCCCTGCTTTCTGCGGCAAAAGGGACCAGGACCYCTGTGCCGTGTCTGGCCACAGAGCACAGGAGACCCATTCCCAGGCAGGGCTCTTCTCCCACAAGTCCTGACCCAGCCAGACCTGAACCACTTGGCAACTGCTTCCTTCACGCCTCCTCCCCTGTTCACGCTCGGGAGCAATTGTTTTTCCTGCTGTTCACTCCATCCCTATCTCTCCATCCAAATACCCAAAAGGTCCTGCAATGACTATGTGTGAAGATATATAACCCGTTAAAAAACAATAACAATTTAATCTGAAACCCACTACACATTACTGCATGCAAGCCAAGGACACTGATTAAATATATCAAGAGGAGTGAAGGCTTGGATTTTTGACAACTATATAATGAATTGCAATTAACTATGCAGTCACCATTCACAGAAGAATTATAGACTGAGGAAGGAAAAGAAAATGGAACATTTGACAGCAAAATAATTATTTAGATACTGCTATTCAAAGTGCTTTGGCAGACACATAGCAGCTTGTAAGAGAGATGTATGTGGGGGCAAGAAGGGAGAGAAAGAAAGGGAAAACGGAGCTGATGGGGGGGAAGCGGGGAGAAGGTGGGAGGCAATGCGCATTCATCAGGTTTCTGTGGGAGAGAAGAGGGTGATCTGGCATATCTGGGAAGCGCTGGAGGTTCACGCAGACGGCGCTCTGCTTGGGAGGCAGCAGTACCGATCGGTGCCCCTGCCRTAGTCAGCTGCAGCCCCTGCAATCAGCTCGGCAGCAGCCCTAAGGCATGCAACAGGCTCAGCAAGTGCCAACCCTCAAACCAGGCCAGATCCTTAACAGTGCAAACCACTGCGGTATCACCGTCTGCTTACGAGGGGCTCAGCCTCACCCTCACCGCTTGCGAAAGCCCTTTGGAGTCTGCACTCGCCTTCCCGCATCCGCCGAGCTAGCCCTGGGGCTCGACCACAGCAGCCTGCAGCAACCGGGTGGACACAACACTGAAAGCCCAGTCCTCCTGCCGGCAGCAGGGGCATTTTACCCACCAGCAGACTGGGCTCAGAGTTAGTCCTGGGTTTTGGATCCACTGCTCTGAATATACAGTCACGGGCAATCACACGGAGACCTGCAAAGAGCAGTGCAGACAAGCTGGACGTGAAGCCAAAGGGGGAAAAAACAACTTTAGAAAGGGTGAGATACCCTGAGTTAAATTAGCATGATAAAGAGAAGCATCAGAGATGCTTTTAGAGAATGGGAAAAGTGGAAGCAAATCAAGAATGTAATACTGAAAAGAGAACAAAAATTGAAAAGCAGAGGAATGCTGTACTGGATAAAATAGCACAGGCAGAATATAACAAAATAAACCCACAGAAAAAAAAAAGCATTATAATAAAGAAGAAAGAAATTCTCTGGTAATAAGATAGTGGAAACAGGGTAGGAAAAAGAAAGGATAACTAAATCCAAAACAGAGTAACACAYAGGAAAATAGAGAATGTCATTAACACAGTGCTGAAACTTTCCTTTCAGATGGAAAAGGAACACRCTAAATATTGCAAAAGACAAATTATAGAGCAGGGAAAGGATACTACAGGAAATACAGCTATAGAGGCTGAATCACGGAGAAGAGCAAAGCAAGACTGGGGAGGGAGAAAAGCAAAAATTAAAGGCAAGAACAATAGGGCTTTGTACTAAGCACTAAGGGGGAAATTATAGACAAAGAATTCAATTCTAGGAAAAATAGCAGCTGTACAACACAATATGGAGAGGAAACAATGCCCGTAACAATAAAGAAGTCACTTATAAGGAGAAACTGTATCCACAAAAACAAAAACAACAAAAAAGGGATTAACAATATGGGAACAACCGAAGATGAAAATATTTGGGTTAGAGAAAAGGTAACGATAGCACAGAAATCAGTGACAAATCCCAAGCACAGCTTTCTCAGTATTTCCTGCAGCATTTATGAAGGAATTACTAACAGCAGATATCYTTCCCTGCACCTCTAGGAAGGCACAGATTTCTTTTAAGCTTATTATTATTATTATTCCTGGCATTATAGGAGGCTTAATGACCTCAGCCGTGGGTCACGGCTCCATCTGTACTGTGCACGGTGCAATCATTCAGGGCAAGCTCATGGCTTAGAGTCCAGAAAAAGGAACCTAAACTGATCAGCAGGAGAAGCAATAGTTTGGCAAATTTGCTGTTCAGTCATTCATTCCTTCCTTGGAGGAAACCGTGTGCTGCTAAAGACAAAAAACATAATCTAGTGGAAYTGGCTATGGTTTGGACACTGCATTAATTGGGTTCTAGTCTGGCTCAATCACTAGATGATTGTGTAAGTTATTTGTTTATCATTTGCTTCAACAGACGGACACTGCCTGATGAGCAGATATCCCATGCAACCATTAAATGATTTCAGAGGGTTTGAGAATGCTCTCAATGAATGAAATGRAGCACTCCTTTCTAATTTTCTTATCTGGAGTATAATGTTCAGTCCATAGTCTGCAAAGCAAAACCAACATAAAAACAGAGAAAACACAGTTAATTTAAAATATTTCTTAACATAACGTTTATAGCCTTACCAAAATACCTTCAGAAGATTATACCCAGCTTGCACACAGGAAGCTAAATGGCCTGAGGCTGGAAGTGTACCAAACACAGTGTAGAACAGAAACTTTAATGGAAGAATCTGGACAAGGGTAAGGAAGGAACGATTCACAAAATCTTTCAGTGACACCAGAAACAAGGAAGGAACTTTCTTTAGCAGCAAGTGAGAGAGAAAAAGGCAATGTAGAGGGCATAAATTGGAAGAGGACCTTAACATTTGTATTGAGCCTTAGCGCTCCTTTGGGAAGCATAGGAGAAGAACAGAAGCAAATCTGCAGTCTGCTCCACTGCCTACGACTCAGAGACCAGTACACCGYCCAGGCAGCAAGGTTATAGGCAGATTCTCTCTCTCAAATAGCTAAGCTGCAGAGCGCTTATCTGAGGACAACCTTCATTAACCTAAATATAATAGTCTTCTTTTACTACCAGAGAGCCAAGGCTTGCTATGGTTCCACCTTAGACACAAACAGCTTCTTTCCATCATCTCCACAAATGCAATGAGGCATCAAAATAAAAATCACTATCTGTAGACTTAAAGACACTGCCAGCACCTATCACCCAGTTAAAGAAAAAACAGTCCAAGTGATGTGCTTCGGGCACATAAAAAGTTAGGAAAATGATGGAAGCACAGAATACATTTAATTCTTCTATTCACATGGCTCATTTTGCTATATCTCACACCACCCAAGAGATGCAGAAGTGACTGGGAGTTCAGAGGGTCGCTAGCTTCTGTAAAAGAAATGCAGGACAAATTCTAGAATARGAAAACTCAGAATCCCTTGGATTTGCTTAGTTTTAGTTAGGTTTAGTTAAGTTTGCAACATCCCCAACATTTAAACATCCCAAACATGCTCCCCACCGCAAATAATAAGAAAGATGAATTGTTGCTTTCGCCTACTTTTGTTAATACACAGCATTGTTTATCCAAGAACAATCTTACTTTAAAAAAAATCATACTCCTAGTATAGTTAAGGTCATGATGTTCAGCAAAAATACTAAGACTAATTCAATTCTAAAGAAAAAGGCAAAATGTGAAGGAGGACCTTTGAGTGAATAGAAATCCAAGTTAAGCACATTTTAATGAAAGGGATGAAATAGCTGTATATTGCTGCTAGTGCACTAGCTTTTCATCTGATAGAAGAGTTTGATGAATGTGTCTGTTCAGTTCTTTATTAGTTTTGCACTTGACATCTCTGACCCAGATTCTTTGTGTCAGCCTGTGGATTTATCTGACTAAATGGAGACATCTGTAGCTGAGCTGGTTACTGTAGGTTCCTTTTAAAGTCACTGGTGATCTAGTCAATGGGGACAGAGGTGGGGCAAATTCATCCTTCTAAAATAGACATCTAAAATAGGTCAGATGACTTGYACTCTTAAAGTATCTATTTCTTTCCTCTGACAGCTAAGTATCCCACAGATCTTCCTGAAAAGCCTAAACGGAGAAAGTTATTTCCATTCTTCTGTGGCCATACTCARGTCCTACAAAGTCCTAATTACTCATGTGCCCTCTTTCTTTGCAGTCTCCCCAACTCATTAACTAAGATAATAAACACAGGAGATACATTGCTGCACTCCCTGACACAGACTTACATAGGAAAGCCATCTTCTTGAGATAYTAACCCAGGATGGACCGCGGTCCTTAGTTACGTGAACATGAAGCTGCAGAAGTTGTGTTTCAGTTCTATTTGCAGGCCAGAAATTCCTCTTTTCTTGAATTTGTGGACTCCATGGCTGAGGAAAGAAATCAGTGCATAAGGAGTCTCAGCATCCAGTCCCTCTTCAGAGCAGCACGAAGCATCCACATATGGTAGTGAGTGTTAAAACATATGCCTACCTAAAGCCATCTCTTCGCAATTTGGGATAACCCACATGACTTCTACCCTCTATATTACCTTGTACATTCAAGATCCTTTCTTGCAGAGTGCTAAGCCTAGCTCTGTTTGCCTAATCTCTGCTCACTGCTTCAGCTCCTGTGGGACAGATATTCGAAGAAGATGGAGACAGAGCCATTTGCACACCTCACTCTCCCAGCGCTCACGGTGTGGACRCAAAGCCTGCACCTAGCTGTGGACTTTGAGGCATGCTGAGGTTAAGCAAATGTGTATTCACACAGTCTGCGCAACTGCTGCTGCATTCGGGAGATTAATTTGTYCAAAGTTTAACTCTCACGACTTGTTTTTGTATGAGACTCATTTTGTTTCCATCTCTCTCCATGGAGGTTTCACTGCAGGGCTCTCATAACTCAAGATCTTATTACATTTTAATTTGAGCTAAGTTAGGGGGGCCAGGGGAACTGTGTCTTTTTATGTCACTTCCACAGTGAGGASGTGAGCTGTCTAGCAGTGTGCTGCATTAACGCAGAAGTTGTGCAGGTTCTGGCAGACTCTCTTGGCCACCACATCACACAGCCATTCCACGTTGCAAGGAAAATGCTCAGGCCCCCAGCCACAACCACGAGAGAAGCAGCTACAGCATCTGTGTTGTCTAACATAGGCTGTGGGAGGCCATCAGCAGCATAGCTATACTGTAGTCACTGCTGTTGCTCTTTACAGTCCTATTCTTGTTTTTATTTGTTCATTTTATACCTCAGTGCACATGATGGTTCTTGCTTTGCCTCCAAATCGCACTGAGCCAGCTATTCCTTTTTAGAGATTTGTGCACCTTCCCCTTTTAGCCAGCTTTATRCTTCCAGATGCCAATTTCCTGCCTGTGAATGAGCCAGATAGGCAACTTGAAAGTCAACCACGAAGCTTAAAAATAATTGCTCACTTATAAGCATTGCACAGTGTTGATTTATTCCTTTGCCTATACCTCTGTTYGGTGTTCCTTGACGAACACTCTTCAGGTGGCTGCTTAGACTTCACACTTACGCCTCTGGTCTGCTGAATGTCACCAGAGCCTGGACACAAACCCAGAGCAGATGTTCCAAGCGCAGACACTATTTTTGACCCAGTGATCTAATTACCTGTGCTCTGGATCTAATGCCAGGTCCACCAAGATTTTCAGCAACTGCTGTGTACTCTGAGGGCATTGTCTGAAACCATTTATTGTTTTTCACTTTGGGAATGGTGAGGCCCTCAGGTGATCCAGGTTTCTACAAGATGTTGAGTTGTTTTCTTAAACTAAAATCCAGACCTCTCCTCCAAAAAAAAAAAGAAAGAAAGAAAGAAAGAAACTTTCAATTTAATCATCTATACTTCCAAAATGAGCAAGAGTCCCAAAAGTAAATTTATTGCAATGTTATCAAATGTGAATGTTAACATAACAGTTTCCTCATGAGGCTTCAGAGACTGACACAGTCCCAGTTAGCAAACAGTGACACATAATTAGAGTCAAAAATAATTAAATTAAAATTCACCTATTTTACATAAACTCATTTCCCCATTTTACAACATCAATGCATTAGGGCTGTGGTGTTCCACAGGAAGAGGAAAGGAGAAATAKCTCATTGGGATCACAATTGTTAAAGAGAAAGTTTACATTTAAGACTGTGAAGAAGATTGCAAGAAGATTTGCTTAAGAAGCTATATTGTCGTTATTTCTCTGTCTGCTAGATTTCTTTGTGCTTACAGTGTGCTGAGCAGAGTGTGACAACTGCTTAACAAGGGAGACAGAGCTGGAACTCAAGCCCTGGGGAAGCTTGTATTTTTTAGTGTTTGTAGCTTGAAATTGTTTATCTGAACATCTGCTTCATTAAGAGATATTGTGATGCTATTCACAACAGCAACAAAGAGCTACAGAAAACACTTTCCCATTTCTCCTTTTCCTCCCAGTGTCCCATACATCCCCTTACAAAACTCCRCTACAGATGTATGTCAGAATATTTACTGTTTGCTTTCACTGTGCTTCCTCAGGAACAATAGTAATATTGCACTTCGCGGGAGCATCTTGGAAAGCAGATCAGTGATTTCTGAGTGTTTCTGAAGTAACAATCTCAGCAATTTTATTGTTGTTCTCTGTTGTTGCAGGAGATCTTAAACTGGGAATAAAGGAAGATCTGCAAATAATCTGCAATTACCCAGATATTGTCAGCGTGCTGCTCAGAATCAAGTTGAAAAGGTTGAATTACAGACTTGGTTTTGAAGTTCTGTGCTCCTTTGAAGAGCAGCTGAACTAGCGAGCCAGGATTTTACACGGTCCTCAAAGCAGGTTTGGGAATGCTGCTTTCTCAGTATTTCTCCCTTCCTCATCTTCTTTGTTACCTTAAAGGGCGTAATGAAGATTCCTAGAAAAAAACCTATGTTGCACATCCTCCTTTTAATGGAAGAGCCTGGCAGCTTCATGCTGCTGAGTTGTTATTCTGTTCATTTTTCTTATTATTCTTGTGAAGTGCAGGATTTTCCTTTGATTTTCTTATTAGTGGCCTCCTGGTTTATTCTTATATCAAGACAATTAGCCAGTAATTGCAGTATGTTTAGAACCATACCAAGGATGTTCTGTGCCTACTCTACTAGATTATTTCCTTATAATTTAATTCAAGTCAGAGTGAATTGTAACCAAGGCTGCTCTCTCACGAGATAAGACCAATTGCTTAGGAAAGAGTTAAGATCACACCTAGGTGGCTGAGCAGGGATGGAGGACCCTCAAGACACAAGCAMATGTAGGCAATGCCCAATATATAATTTTTCTGCCATTACACAGCACCTAGCACATTAGGAGCCTGGATTTACAACTACAGCTTCCAGGTGGTACTGCAACACGAAGATCATGTCAAAGARTATGTGCATATATCCATATATATGTATATATATGTGTCAAAGATATTATTCACATATATTTGCTTACCTTTCAGAAAGTATGACTKGCTGGTGTGGCATGAGCAGGTGTTGCACCTTGCAGGCTACTCTTTAAAAGTAAAGCAAGCCATATCTCCAGCCAGCATATACTGGCAGTTGTTCCTTTGACAATTGGCACGAACACATTCAACCACCCTACGCTTTGACACAGCTTATGCTCAGATCTGCCAGTCATCCACAGTCTCCTAGGCCAAAAATGAAATAAGTGATATGGATATAGCCTCAAAACGTCAAAACAGTGAGCAGTAAGGGTAGTGAAGAGTTGTAATTGGCATTAATAACGACTGGGAAACTCTGTTGCTACATAGTCATGGAGAAAAGTGTGGGTCAGTTTTTGGTGATGCATTGATGAAGAAAGGACACAAAGGAGCATCATTTACTCCCTTATTGTTTTGCAGCTCTTTTTGCTAGTAGGCAGAATTCTCCAATTAAGTAGAGGGCAGAATTTAGCCAGCTGAATTTAATGCCAATTTTTCCTAACACTGGAAGCCAGATTCTCTCATCTCCTTTACATTGGAAAAGTCTGCAGGCAGTTATGATGTCAGATAGATTGCTACTGGTAAAAATCCAGACTGAAAAAAGAGTCTCAGCAAGTCTATAAAAATATAATGGAAGTATTTACACCCAAAATCAATTTTCCAACAAGAGTCTTTGTGATCCAAAGCTGAATCAGGGCAATCCAACAGCTTTTTATTTCACATGATTAATAGACGTAACAGTTTACATAAGAGTTTTCTAATGTTTGCTTGAGTCCCTTTTTCTCAGCCTCTACATTTCATGTGATATGCAGGTTATAAAATAAGGTATTTAGTGGAACATCTCTCTTCAGAAGAAAATTCTCTAATAGCAAACCAGTGTTCCTAGTTCTTCTGTCAATAGATATGCTACCAAACAAAATCCCTGAAGCTTAAAACTGCTTATCAAAGATTGAAGTTAACTCTTATTTTCAACCTGATTTTTAAGTGATAGTATTTACTGTTTCTTCTGCTGCTGCTCCTCACATAACAACAGCCAAATTGTTTTTCCTTGCACTATCTCCTGCTAGTACTTGAATAAGATGATCAGGTGCAGAGTTTTGGACTCTTTTAGTGACTTTACAGYATCCCACAAAATCATTACTGACTTCTCTTCTATCCCACTGAGAYGAACTACTTCAGTGCCCACTCCTGCATCAGAGCCAAAGGCAGCAGAATGCCCAGTAGGACACAGAAATTAAATGGAAGAGAGGATGGCACAAGTATAAGGAAAACAAGCAGGAAGGCCTCCTAAGCCATGGGATACTCTGAGAAGAGCGGTGGAATTTAGATGAGGTTGGGATGAGAATGTCCATAGGAAAAACRCTTCTGCAGAAGTTACAATAATTCCTTCTTCCTTCTGAAAATTCCTCTTTCTGGAGCTCTGCAGGAGCAACTCTATGTGAAGAGATGGTCTTCTATCTTCTCCTTTTGAATCTCACTGTAGTCTTTATATTGGAGGAAGGTCTCCACCCTGTGTTCCCCTGCTGAACTGCCCAATCTCACAGGCACCCAGTGTAGCACAGCAGGGTGAGTTTGTTCCAGGACCCACCTTGCCAGGTGCAACTGGCTGATATGTGAGGTCTCAGAGAGCAGAAAAAACACAGTGCAGCTGGGCAGCCAAGGATGGCAAGGATCTTCCCTCAGAGAAAAATGATCTTGCTAGCAAACCCACCCATGTCTTCAAGTCTTGTCCCCAACCATATCACTTGATCTGTCATAGGTTGCACCTCAGTCATGTGAGCTGACAAACATGAAAATTTTCATATAATCTGATATGAGATCCCCATCATGTGATCCAGCAGGTAGGAGATTCATGCTACAGATTACAGAAAGCTATGGAAACTGTTGCTGAAGCCGGGTGGCGGGATCATGAAAAGCCCCCCRGAAACAGACTTGCTTCACTTCACAGCAGCCACTGCCAAAGCAGAAAAGAGCCCAGCTGGGAAGATTCCTGSGAATGATGCATCAGACTGACTAGCAAGATATGGTCTCTAGAGGGACAATGTTTGGTACAGTACAGGAAGGCATAGGTCCGTGCTGTTGCCAGAACAGTAGTCTTTCTGGACTCCAACTGATATGGCCATTTTCAACACAAGACATCCTGAAACAGCAAGAGAGCTTTGTGTTTGCATGGGCATCTGCAATCTCTGTCCAAGGTCATTGAGCATTTAAGGTGGATCTTTCTTTAGGGAGGTCCCTTTCTGGGACCTTGCTGCCCCCTGGAAGGGAATATATCCAGTATACACACATCTCTGCATGAGAAGTGAGTGTKTGCATTTAAAGTCTGTCTAAGTGGAGGTAGATATTTACTGATGTTTCTAAATCATGTTTTTTTCCAAAATGAACTATATAAAATTGGACCCTTATAAAATCCTTGTTTTTTTCCCCATCTCTGCCCTCCATATCTTGTTTCCACGAGAGCGAGCATTGGCATATGGAAATCCAGGCACTTACTTTCGTGTCCAGATATAGATTTAAGCATTTAAGCTAAAAAAAGGTTCATTGTAGGCTCTTAATTGATTATTGAACTAAACACTAAAGAATATGAAAAGCATCAGCTGAAAAGYAGGTATTTTACTGCTTAATAGCATCCCCTGGAAGAGCTTAAGATATGTGGAAGTCATTCTTTTGTTTGTTATTGACAAACAAGCAAACAAAAGTAGGAAAAGTAGGTGAAGTAGGAAAATCTGAACAATCCATTCATTACCCTCAAAAAAATGTTGCCTGAAAGTTCTATTATCAGACAGACCTTTTTTCTGTTCTTTTTCCTCAACATTTACTTATTCTTGGACTTCAGATATTAGAAACTGGTCTGTATTTGAAAAAGTCACCTCATCTGGTGTAAACGCACTGCACTATCTGTTGGTCGCTGTAGCAAGAGATCCCTCATAGCTGAAGAAAGAGTCAGACCGTTTCTGCAATGGACCTATACTTCAGCCTCATGTGCAACAGGAAATACAGTSAGGTAAAGGATTTGCAAATCGATCTGTCTCTATTCTCTTTAAGAAAATAGAACAGTCAATGTTTTTCTTTGAATTTTGTGTTATAGGGTAACTAGAATAATGATGGAAACTGCAACATATATTGCTTTTGAGATGATACTGACCTTAGCTAGCATTTATGCTGCTCGGGCAGTGCAATATTTTCCACTCAGAAATAAAACACTTTTGTTAGGACCAAAACCAAATTGCTTACTTTGCCCTTGCAAGATGTTTTGTTCACTTTTGATTTTTTAAAAAATGTATCCAGATATGCCAGAGCCACTCATATATCATAGAGCCATTACATGCTTTAATTCAGATCCTTAACTGCCTCCAGTAAAGAGATCATTGGAAGGGGGATGCCAATACCCAATTGCAGTCAGGACACAATGAGGAAAAAGATTTTAACCTAGGACATTTTGAGTGAAAGTAAGAAAGTAAGCCAAAGACCCTGGTATAGGGTATACCACAGAGTATGTGGTGTGCATCTTCCATCTGCTAAAAGCAAAATTACTGCTGAAAACCTATGGGGCTTTGAAGGTGCAGTATCCAGAAACTGAAATCACAGTAGGTGCCTACATAAAAGAACCATACAGAAAGGTAAATCTGAAAGTCATTAGCACTGTTCTTGGAGGAAACCAGTATGCAAACTGTTCTTAGCAATTAGGGCATGAAAGCTTTACAACACTGCTCCTGTCCCCAGCCCTGAAGGTGGAGGTGATGGGAGGGTGCAAATATACAAGGAGGAGCTCTGCTGTAGGCTTGTCCCAACCTGAGCTACGTAGAAATGGATGAGAAGAAGACCTGGAAGCTGCCACATGTGGGTCTAGTCATATCAATGGCCTGTGTACTACTGCCACAAAAGCAGCCTTGCCTTGATTATGCCAGTACAAGCAGGTTCTATCAAACGATCCTAGTCAACATGGGACTGTTGAGACAGTGGAATTTTTCTAGGCTAGGACTGTTTTCAAGGCTTTTTCAAAGCCCACATCTTCCAAATTATTTTGAGTTGGACTGAAGTACTGTATATAGTCTAGATGATAGTCYTGTAATAGTAAAAGGATGAATTAAATGTCCCAGTAAGTCTTCTCTGTCTCTATTCTCTGTAATTATTTGAGATATATGAGAGGGTTTTTAGAACCAATAATATTCATAGACTAAATATCTTTCATCCAGGATAGAAAGACAAAAATGAAAAGCATGTTAAAAACCAATAGCTGTGTTCATAAATCAATTCATCCAGAATATTTTTTTCTTGTTCCAGGACATTTGGGTAAAACTAGCTCATGAGAAAAAGCTTTAAGAAATGCCTTGGGCAATGGAGAAACACAAAAAAGCACTTTGCTGCTTCACTGACACATTTAACATAAAAGAAATTTAAACGTGATCATTTTTCAGCTCAGCAGTTTTTGACTTTGTAATGAACAAAAATGTGGATAAAGAAGAAGAAGCAAAAGAAGAAGACAGAAATGCAGCATAAGAAAATAATCCCATCAGAAGCCTTGTGTTCTGACTGAGCGACCAAGGTCATTGGCAAGGTATTTGTTTGAAGCATGCAGCTAGATTTACCATTAATGTAAAGTTTTCTTTGCAAAATAAAATCATTCTCAACAAATAAAGATGAGCACCTGGTTATGCCAAAAAGAATTTCCCACTGATGTGACTGTTCTCTGTATTAGATACCTAGYGCCATTTGCGCACGAAAACTTCAAGCTGTATTTTCTAGAGCAATCTGAATGTTGAACCATGCATGTGACAAAGTAAGTATTATATTTTGAAAGTAAATTTTGTTCTTTATATTTTGCAAATAAATTTTGTTCTTTGTTTATTTTAAAGCTCCCAGAAATATTCACTTCTTGTTCATCTCACGCTGGGTACTTGATTTATAGTGGGCCACAGTACATCAAAGGGATCAGAAACAGGAAACTAATTTTGGTAGTTTGGTAGCATCATTCATTACTTGTCAGACATTAGAGCGTTTGGATGAGATTAAGGAAGAAACAGACTGTACTTGTAATTAGAAGCTGGTATAGGAGACCAATGCCTGTGCTTGACTAGAAAAACTGCCTGAATTTTACAACATATTTCTAAGCATCTCGTCCCACTTTGAACTTGTTTAATGACAGATGCATGCACATTAGCATGTGGGGAAAAGGTGCAGTTGAGGCACCAAAGTGGTAGGCAGTTACCTAGGACAGCAGAGTACCAGTCAAGCTGTGATCCTGCTGCTTGAACAAGTTTCAAAAATCAAAGCAGTGGAGCCCAAGCTTGCTGGATCTGGCCTTGGGGGAGTGATGATGTGATACTGGGAGAAGCTTGCCTTGATCTGGCGCAGTGGCCTCATGCTTCCCCAGGTGCCACGGAGATGTGGCAAAGACAGTCTGGCCCTCTGAGGCTCTATCCTGTCTGCTGCCTAGATGTCCCTGTCCCATGGCAAGAGCATCCTGAGCCAGACATGCTTACTCCCAGGTGTATGCTCCTGTTCTGAGCAACCCTGGCCTGGCATGTGCCCAGCATGAGGAGCACTGCAGATGGCCCTACCGTGGCTATGATTGTAGGGCTCTGAAGATGAAGAGCTGYTAGCAACTACTTACTACTTACAGACCTGTCTTGCCATCAAACAGCTGGGGAAAGTCTAAAACTAGATGCTATAGCAAATGCCAGCTTAGTCATGTTTCATTTCTTATATTTAACAGTCCTGAACATTATTTTTCTTGCAGTGCGGTAATTAAGTGCATCTGTCATATATTTGACTTTTAAAGTTACAGTCATTTGGTGAAACATTAACTGAAAACTTCAGTGATTCAGAGTTGTTGAATAACTAATACAATATTAATCCCCACTCAGCCTCTTATGCAGTATACATGCTCACACACACCCAAACTCCCCCAGTTTGATTTTTCAGAACCTTTCTCTTACCCYTGTCATTATTTCACTAGGGCAACAACAGAATGTTTTTGTCCTTTCCACAAGACAGGCGCAGTGTTATTCCTAGCCCCCAGCAGGGAATGGAGGGATTACAAATTTTCCATAAAAACTGCATGAGTTTCAGGCATAAGCAGCCTTTCTTTACATTATAGGTATAACACATAAGTCAAGACRCATCTGTGAAGGCTCTTCTCCACTGCTGGAGGCTGAATCTGGAGACTAAACAGTTGCCAAATCTGCAGTCTATARTCAGGTTGGGTCTAAGGTCAGCAAAATTATTCATATGGACTGGGACCCCTGCAGTGCTTCTGGTGTCACAGGCACTTATCTTGGTGAGTGACAAAAACGATACGCCGTCTCTTAGCTCTACTCTCACAAAGGTCAACACCTGGCTTACCAGAGAGGAGAATTAGGCCAGCAGCAACTGCTTTAATAAATCCTACCATGAGCACCGTCAGGTTACCATTTTCCACAATTTAGTTAGTGTAGAGAGAGTAGAATTTTGTTTCTTCCTTCTCTGTTCCCCATAATTTATTATTGCCTTCTTTGGAGATGCCTCACTGGCTCATAAACCACAAAGCAATAGAGGTGTCACTAAGGTTATTTTCATAGCTTCGGTTACATTACACCTTCTAAAACTCAGTGGTTTATACCCTGTCATCCATAGAGCCTTGCAAGGCAGAGAACTATTTCTATGGAGCCAGAGAAAAGTAAATATGAAAAACAAATTTATTGTGAGTAGACTTAAATTTGTTATACAGTCAACCTYACCTCCAGGGAACAGCTGAAGATCAAAAGAACTTGGAATATATGCATTTAGAGTTAAATGAGCTTCTACTAGAAGAAAAAAGCTTCCACCCACCAAAAATACACTGAGTTGGCTAGATGATATCTGCACATAAATAACTCAAYCCATGCTAGTCCCCTGCGGCTCCCATCTGAGTCAGTGGAGTCTCAGGCAGCAGTCAGCAGTGTCTGCAAGGGCTCATCTCCTCCAGAAGTAGATGTCCATAGCACTGACTCTGAAAGGTGCTTGTCCATAAGTGCCTGTTTCTCTTATTAACTGTAAAGGAGGCCCAGGATGACACTATAGATGTCTAAAGTTACGTGAGACTAAATCCACCCCAAGCCACTGAGCACGGTCTGGCTCAGAAGACTGCCTTTACCTCCCCCCACCTCAGACCAGAGCCTGATCACCCACACACCATGCTGAATTAAAGACAGCAGCCTCCAGCCTAGGGGGACGACTGCTTGCTTCTTCCTTGTCCAGTGTTTTCATTAGTCATTCTTCATTCCTTCATCTTCACAATACTATCTGCCCATGGCATAAATAAACAAGCTTGTCTTATTGGAGAACTGAAGGAATGACAAATACAAGCAAAGCCGAACTAYCATTCTGTCAACAGGACTTCTGTATCAGTATCAATATTTTAAACAGCCACTTTGGCTCTGCTACATTAAGTGTGTCTTTTTCATTGTTTTTTTCAAAATAAACACAATATTCTTATTTCTAATTTCATTTCTTGTGCCAAAAATATCCTGTGGATTCAGATATAATTACTGCCTGTGCACAAACTAAAGAGAAGAAGTGAAAAGCACTGAAAAATTTCATGTCCACAGAAATGATTCTGTACATCTTCAAGGGCCATTGCCAGGCTATGCTCAGGAAACCGCTGGAATGAAACRAAGACCAAGGAGGAGAATTTCCAAGGTGTGCAATTCCCACGGAAATTATTCCTAAAACCACACTGCTGCAGAGAGTCAGGCACAGAAGGGATTGCTCAAGGCTGTTGTTCTTCTCTCACTTTGCATGTCCTGGCTAAATCCATGCTTCTGGGTAGATGATGTTAGTTACTAATAGCTACTAACAATGAAGAGCCCAGCTGTAGGACTTAACATATCATGCAAAGGGAGAATATTTTGCAGCTCTGTCCTCCAACAGGYGAGAAGACAGCTAACACACCAAAGGAGGCTGAGCTGACACACCGAGTGATGCGTTCTGCTGGCTGCTCATTTTTCTCTTAGATCTTTCTCCTTGTTTTGGTAAAAGGCCTCAAAGCTTATGTCAGTGACTGGATGCCTGTTTATTAGTGACATGCCAAAACAACTTCTCAGGCTCTTTGATCAGCCCTTGAGGCATGAATAACCTTTGGAAGACTGTGGTGCCATTCCTTCTCTTTTCTGGGCAAAGTTACATGTCCTGCTGGGTTCTGGTCTAGACTGGCTACAGACACACAACTCCATTCGTTCTGTCTTCTGTGTAGAGACAACCAGGCTGAGGACAGGAATCARCTTCTGCCAAAGAACCTGACAACCAATCTGACAGGCAGGGAAATTTCCCCTGTTCCTGTCCTCTTGTGCACAGCCAGCTACCAACTGGCCAGTGTTCATGTGTTACGGTAAATAGATCCTAGGTACTTGCMTAGAGGAATAGATGGGAGCAATTACAGTGCATCTAAATAAGTCACAACCGATTCTTTGTTTTAGCTGAAGTACAAATCAAGCAACCTCTGGCTCCAATAACATTAAAGTGTTTAAAGCAGCCAACAACAGTGATTTAATATTTTAATAAGCAGTACTACATGCATCCCTGGTGGCCTTGGTCTCACTGTTAATGTGCACACACATTAGAAGTACCCATGACCACCCTGACATGTGCACGTTCCATACCCTCTCTTTTCGTAGTAGAAGATTATAAAAAAGATGATATTCTTAGTGGGAGCAAAATAGGTGGCCAGGCCTGCGCCCCATCAAAAAGTTACCTTGAGCAGAGATGGAATACTGCTGGCACAGGGATCCCTGTCCTACACAGGAGCACCAATCCAACTTGCCCTTCTCCAAAGGAGCACAAGTTTTCTATCATCTCTCCATTGTTTCAAAAAGCTTTGTTCTGCCCCCATGTTGGGAACTGTGCCTTCAGGTGCTSAGGAGTTGAATTATTGTTGGAATGACTCCATTTGCAGGAGCAAAGCCRGAACACCACAACTTGTACTCCTCCTACCCAAAATGGCAGGTTGCTTCTGCTGCTGTGCCAAGGTTGAGAAAAGAGCAGTCATAGCTGCTCTTGGACAAGTGGTAAATTCACCTTCTGTAGACAAACCTAAGCACTTTTCATGTGAGGACCACTTTAGTTACATCAGCTGAATTTGGGCCATGTGAGCAGGCAGGAGGAGCTCTGCATAGACTGCCTTTTGCAGGAGGGGGCAGCAGTGGAAGCAGTGCAGACCATGCAGGTGATAGCAAGAGGTGCACAGTGAAGGACTGACCRTGCTCTGGGCAGAGAGGGAGGTGGGCTTAGGAGAACTGTCCTTAAGGATCCTGGGCAATTGCTGAGGTTGGAAAATGAGATGTGGTCTGTCCATTTCCATGCATGTGCAGCTTTTACAGCCTACGCTTCTCTTATGCCTGTAATACTAATATAACTTTGTACAAAAATGCAGTTTCTGCTGCCTCTTGTGTGTTAGAAAAGTTAACAGTCGTGAGCCAGACCAAGGTGTGGGGCAGGTAGATCTGAAGCAACATGACTGGTCTTGATGACAGATAAAAGAACGCAATGACTCTTCACAAGCAGGCAAGTCTGTGTGTGACCCACTTAGCAGGGAAACAAAAGATACAAACAGTACTGCAGAGACTTGTGGGAAGTATAAACTAAAAGAAAAAAATTTCCATCTCCTGCAGTRCTCTTGTTTATGATTTCACCAAGTAGAGTCATGCTTATTTGCCTACAGAAGTGACAACCTTCTCCCTTCTCTTATCCTCTCCTCCCATCCCTAATATCAYAAAATCAGGACCTCATTAGACTAAATGCTGCRTATCTCCAGCCTCAGTCTGAGCCTYTCCCAGCATCTCTTCTGWTACTACTCAGAGAGGCTCTACAGTACATCTTCACTCTRCTAGCTGGCCCCGGTGTGGGTATTGGRTACAAAATCCAGGAGGATCCATCCAGTCACAGGACACGGAAATAAAAGGCTGCTAGCTGCTTCAGCTCTGATTGTTTACCAAATCAGAGATAACAGCCATGAAGGTTAAATTTAGCCATGTCTGAATATGTCTGTGATTAAATATATTACTGTAGCACTAGAGGCCGCAATAATTTTATGCTTTTCAGGTGCAAATCTACTTTGCTATCTGTTTGCATAGACCTTTGTACAACCCACCTTCACCTTTGTACAACCCACCTTCACCCCTGTCTTCCTAGGGTGGGCAACACTGCCTCTGCATAATAAGGGCAAGAGCCAGGTGGGAAAAAGGGCAGAATGCCTTAATTCACATTATTCAGTTGATCAGCAGCATAACTAGAACATTTAGGTGGGTTTGCTGAACAGCAGTCAAGTGGCTGGCAACTTCACTGTCSCTTTTCAGAGAGTAGAAGACTGTGTGCAACGCCATTGCCTGCGCCAGTAAGGAAACATGAATGACAGCCCGCAATAAGCCGACAGGTATGGACTGTAACAGCACTAAAGTGAAGGCTGAGTAATTTCAGTATAGCCTAATGTTCCTCTTCTAGCTCTAGACTGGCCAACAAGCCTCCTACTAACAGAAAATGCATTTGTTATCATTCCCATTACAAGCTTAATTATCTGAACAGTCAGGTGTAACYGATGGAGATTGCCTCTCTCATTCAGCCAGTCTTCAGGCTTTCCCTGGATGATGTCCAGGAAAATTCTTTCATGGTAATTTTTTCTTCCTCCTCAGTCACTCTTTACGAACAAGGACAATGAGTGGATCCTCYTTTCTAACCGTCCCGAAAAGAGAATACGTTTGACACTGTACAGAATAGAGGGCAATAAAGGAGAGTCACAACAGCAAAGATTCCGTTTGCATCCAAATTTTGAAGAACTAGAGTGTTAAAGGACACAGCAGGGGTCTGTATCAYTTTTAAACAATGTTCACAATCTTGTCCAGAACCAAAATCAGAGATGGATGAATAAAAAAAAAACCAAACAAGCATGTATTAAGTGAGATGCTAGATCCAAAGAAAAGGAGAAAGTGCTTTGATAGAACTGAAAGGAATTGATAAACTTCTACTTGRAAAGCTCTCTCTATAGTTATTGACAGTTCACAGAAGGTAGTATAACAGGAATGTTTAATGAAATGTAGCCTTAATACAGATCTTTTCACACATTCAGAGTACTTCACAAAATGTAACTAAAAGTTAATCCTCAACTGTACCATCTGTCCTTGACATGAGTTCATCTTGCCAGATGGGAAAGAACAAGCAGTGGTTAAGAGATTTCCACAAGGTCACAGCCACRGGGAGTTAATGCTATCACTAAAACCCAACTACCAAGACTAGCAAGTTATCTGTAGCTTATCCTCTTAAAGACATTCATTTARAGAGTTTCTACTCTTTTTCATTCAAATTTTCATTTGCTTCTCTACTATCTTTCTGTAGGAAAATAGTTGAATAAGTATAACTGTAGCTTCTACTTGTTTTTGTAGTTGGATGAAGACAGATGAAGGAGACAAAAATGTTTCCAGAAAACTGCTCTAGAATCCTTTAAAAGGGACGCACTAAGCTCAGTAGGCACTAGAGTAATAATAGAGCAAACTGGAAAGATGGAGACTTAGAAGAATTCTGGGAAAAAAAATCAGCAGCAAATTTATGTTGTTCCCTGATGTGAACCACATTATGAAAAAAAAAAAAAAAAAATCTTAGAAATAGTTTTGGCTTGTTTCCATTATAAAAGTTGTTTCCTGGGGCTATGGTGAATAAAAGTTTCATGCCACAGGAGCATCATGATTTTCAATGTTTTTCTGTTCATATACTAAAAGGGGCATAGGAAAAAATAACAAAATACTTCTGAATTCCAGAGAAGCAGAGAATGCAAGGAACCTGCATTGCACTTTGTACATGGCCTTGGACTGGTTATAAACTACCATACAAAAATACGATAAAAAAGTCAGCTTGGAAATCCAAGTACTTGAAACTATTGAAATGTCTGAATAGATGCTGAAAGAGATAATTCTTTAGCTCTGTTGTCTGAAAGAGCAGAAACACTTTACCTGAAAATTTTCTACAAATGCAGCTTGAGGCAAAGCTGAATATGGAAATTTTCAATCCAAAGGGTTATAAAGAAGAAACTGAAGAAGAAAAAAGGTTTTTAAAATGGCTGCACTCTGCATAAACAAAAGCCATAAACTTTTTTTGTCAAATGTCTCCATTAGTGGTAGTTGTGGTGGCCGGTATTGCAAGTAGGAAAAGTAGCTTTCAGATCTGTACGAGGTCAAATACAACTATGCAACAGTTCAGGTGCCATTAGCGCTGTACAAGCCACAGCTTGGCACCACTTTGCCTATGGTGTTTCAGGAGACGCTGGATCAAGGCTAGGCATGGCATCTGTCTAGTCTCTTGCTACCCAGTAGATATCCTCAAAGAAATAATTTGATAGGGTTTTGGGCAATAGTCCATTCAATCCCCCAGATATTGAAAGCTGCTTCAGGCATTAYCTTCTGTTCAACATTGCTAAACACAGCTAAGACTATGAACAGTGCACTTAGAAAAATTATACTATCTACGTATATCACAATAATGCTCAGCAATCATCACTTGGGTTTGGGATCCTGCCATAATAGTGCTGAGAAGAATATGTCCACCCACACTCAGAGTGAATCATAAATTCTGGATGGGTTTCCCTTTCTGGACCATTAACCACTGCCTGTCTCTAATACATTTTTTTGTTTTTGTTTTTTTCAATGTATTTTTATCTACTTATTTTTTCTGACTATTTTAAGTCAAATGCATCAGGATTATTACTATTTCTCTTCTGAGTTTTAAGTTGTGAATAATGAGGTTTCCAAGCTTTCTCATTAATCATAAAGTCATTAACATTATTTCTTCTAATCATAGAAAGACAAGAGTTGTGTGTGATTACAGGGCCCAAACACTAYCATTTTAAGGAAAACGCTGAGAGTTAGAAGATTTTTGAAAAAAATGCCAGTGAAAGCTGATGCTTTATAGATCTAAAAACTGTCACACTAGTAAAAGCTGGATAACCGCTTGCTACCTCTGGTAAAGTCTACWTGTAACAGCAGTCCGTATAGATGGTCTTCCTAAGATTTTTTTCTAGTTACTAACCACCTTCAGTAAATATGTTTTTGCTGTGGATCTGTGATTGGCTGCTTTATAGAGAAACTTCTTACTCAAATGCAAAAAAGTGTATTTTATACAACCAAAGAACCTCAGTRCTAGCATAACTCTGTAGCATCTTGCCATTAATTTGTTTGAAATACAGTGTACAAGCCATACAGTATAGCTAGAYACTTCAAATGCATACCTATGAGCTTCTCTGTTCATTATGGAAGGACTACTGGTTTGATTTAGAGAAAATTTTGACTTAAAACAAATAACTCATGGTCACTTCTTGGAAATGTCATTAGTGTGCTTTTTTCTTGCTTTCGCAGAATAAGAAGCCCGTTCTTTCTTTCCTAGCTGATGCAGATAGCACTCTAAGCATGGTGYCTGAGAATTAACTATCTCATTGAGGTTGGCTAACTCAATACATATTGATTTGTGGGTGCTATGACCTAAAAAAAAAAGACAAACTATATTAAACTTTGAAATAATGTTAAATAAGGATGGACTTTACCAAATTAGATAATAGAAAACATGTCCCAGTAGCACTCTTGTGGTAGAATAGTTAAAAGACATTGACTTCTGGAAATCATAACTAATTGATGGTGATATTCCTTTGGCTAGTTTGATCTCAAGCCAAGCTGGCTGACTCASTGCTGTAGAAGTCATCACAGTCATAAAAATTATATCTGGTTCAGACAAAGCTCACTGGCATCTGCACATAGCTTTCACCTTAATGTGTCCCTCTTATTCCAATATGTTAGAGCTAATAACGTAGTGGGCACCTGGCACATCAAGAGCAATGCTTTAGCTCTACTCTCCCACAGGGACAAGTGAATGGGATTCATTAAGCAAAGATAGGCATCAGTGAGATGGTCTGGACTCCTTTTATTGCTGGTGGGAATATAGTCAGTATGAACGGTATGGTCCAGGAAATCATTCATTTCACCCTAAAATGGACATTTTCCATAGGCCACATGGACCARCTCTAACAGAGTCTCTGATTATAAKKGAAATAACATATAAAAGGTGAGATACTTCAGCAGTAAATGCTGAAAACCTCTCAAGGTCAATGAGAAGAATTGAAGTGACCCAACTTCTGTTCTGATTCAAAAAACGTCTGGGCTTATGACTCCTCATGTAGATCATAAGATGCAATTTTGTCTACAGTTTCCCCCAATATGAACTCCTTGCAACACTTCGACTCACCATGCCCATCTATGTAGGTCTATAGTGAAGGCCTTGTGGTTAAGATCCTGTGACTGAGGCTTTGACTGATATTTAAGAGATTTATTTACAGCTCTGCAGCAGAGTTTATGTATGACATTGTACAAATCCATGCATTTCTTGGGTGCATCTCTACCTGAGGRTCAAGGGCTTTGCCCATCCTACAGTCCTATACCTATGATGTTCAAATGGAGAATTATGACAGTGCACCATGCTCCCTTCTGGTATACAGATGTAGCTTTCTTGCCATGGTAGCTGCATCTTGTTCTGGTTCAGCACGTATGTGGACTGGCAAGCTCAGAAATGCCCTAGTTTTGTTCAACTGGAAATATCAAACTAAGCTTCACAAAYCATGCCCATTGATCTGGCTGAAAACTTCACCCAGTTAACAAAACTTGAATCAACAAGGCAAGCAAGGGAACCCTGCAGCAAGAGGAAGGAGAGTAGAGATGAGCAAAGGCCGTCCCTTTCAATAGAAGCCTGAAGTTTCTTTTGCTTAAGCCAGCTGAGAAATCACATTCTGCCCTTGCCCTATTTTTCTTATTGACTTAGTTAGGAAGCTTCTCGCTCTGTGCACTAGGTTCCCAWACTCAAGCACACGGTTATTCMTAGATATCATGTTCTCTGCCTTGCWTTATAACYGGAATATAATGGAAATGCTCATCACTAATGGTCCTGTTGAGTGTTACACTGGTGACACCAAGGGCAGAATGTGGYCCATCACTGTAACACTGTATGTGAGATGATCAGCAAGCACCTGRCTTTTTGTTTGGTTGTTTTGATTTTTACAGGTGACATTGTGCCACTTTGCATTTTTGCTTTTGTAAATGATATACTTTAATGTGACATGTTTAGGTGAAAAATACCAACTAATAATGCGTTCAAATAATAATTTTAACTTCAGTAAAAATAGATATGATATTAGATGAAATATTTACCAACAGTATGTTAGTGTCCCTAGTACAGAACTGGGAAGAGGAGCTAGGAACATGGTGCAAATYCACTTGAATTACCCTGGTCTCAGTTTGTTACCCACTTTATTCTGTAGCCACAGTATTCTGGAGATCGTGGGTAGGAAAAGCCAGGTGTTTAACAACTAGGGAAGCCTTGAGACAGCTCTGGGATGGGGCAGTGCTCAAGTCTGACTTAGGTAGGAATTAGCAGCTCCTCGTGCTCTGGAGGCCTCAGTTCCACCTGCAGACTTTGGTGATAGTGTCCTTGCAAAAATGCATGGCCAGAAGCTTAATGGACTCTGCATCCTGAGCTGTATCTATGCATCCTATCTAGCATCCTAACTGTCTAGTACATTTGCACTTTGCTTCACTGTTCCCTCAGTGATGCTATACAGGCATCAATTAATGCCCATAATTTTTGCTTGAACAACCAGAAAGTCTATGGGCAGGATGTCAGGACACCTCTGAAAGACTTGTTAGGAGCTAGAAACAACCTTTTTATTTTTTCCTTCTTCTTCCTTCTCTTTCCAAAATAGCTAGAGTGGTGGGAAGGGTGTTATATTGATGTGCAGTGTCTCGGGCATGTTCCTTGAAAAAGGTGGCACTCTTTGAAAAGTTTTAACCCCAAGCAAAGAGAATCTCTTAAAAAGTCAAGCTGAAGGGCACAACGATCAAACATCAACTCATGAGCTGGCAGTGCAGAAGAATAAAAAGACCTTGTAGAAGCAAAATACCTCCACTTCGGTACTGTGGCATTTAGCTTACTACATTATGGCTTCTGACAACAGCAGGCGACAGGAATTTAAAAGAAAGTCTGCTTTCTYCAGTTTTACAAGCCAAATCATCAAACAAGAAGAGAAGGCAATATCAAGGAAACACTCTCTGCCACATTCAAGGACATGTAAATGTTAATAGCGACTGGAACCAATCTCTTGACATGCCAGTTGGCACTAGTTGCTAAGTGCTATGGTTTAGTAAAAAGAAAAAAAGAAAAGAAAATAGTGGGAGACAGAGAGAATAAAAAAAAGAAGAGGTGAAATGAAATGAGACTTCTTCACTAACGATGAGTGCCTTTCAGAAAAGTTTTCTGAATGTAACTTCCCCTTAAGCTCTTAACTTCTTATGCTAGAGCAAAGGATATTTTCTATCCCTGTTCTAGGAGCATCTAGTAGAAAAGGAAAGAATCTCCTAAGCTTAAAGAATTCAAGGAGGATTTTTTTAATTTGCTATCTCCAGTTCTCCAACTCCCAAGTATCCAAAAAATCACATTTTTTTTTTCTAAACTAGTCTCAAAATTAAAATAGAATTGAACATGGAGCAAGCACACAGTCATTCCTATTCCTCTGTGACAGAATGTGAGAATATCACGAAGAGAGTCCCTAGATGATCTGAACACCTTCAAATGATGTGTCAGAAGCCCTTTGATGCCCTGGTAAATCCATACATGATACAAATAAATATATGGACTGAATTTTCAAGGTGAGCCTGAGGCAAGAAGAGAGCAGGCTAGGAAGCACAGCCTCCTCAGCAGGGAGCCCTTTCTCTCCTAGGAAAGCTTACTTCTAGTCCTGGTTGAAGTGACTCAGATGTAGGGGTTTCTCACCCACTCYCAGACAATGCAGCCTTCCCAATCAAGTGGCTCCATTTCTCTACTCGTGCCTATAACTTTAGTTAACTTTAGAAAGTCCTGTCCCTCTCAGGCTTCTGTAGGAGGAGACACTGCAGTCTGGAGAGAAGCCAAGCAATGTGGGTCATTTACCATCCACATAAGGTCCAAGTTGCAACTGTATTGTCTGCTTTTGACTGAATCATGCAGGTCAGATATTTTTAGGTTTTTATAGGGAGGTAAGAAAGGTACTTATCAGCATTTTCTAAAACATATGACACTCACTGAAATAAAAGAAAAGTTGTTATCAAGGTGCTTTGCAAAAGCCACTCAGTACCGACTTGCAAAAATGCATTTTTCACTCCTTTGTCTCAGAACATATGTAATTTTTGTAAATGAGAAAGGAACAGATTAATGAAAAATTATTTCCTCTGGTAATTGCACTCAACTGAAAAAGAACCAGAGCTTCTTGCTCCTGAACAACAAAGAGGAAGCAAATAGACTGGCTTTCATACACCACTTTCCTGTAAAAAGGAGCTCAATCCTTTGAGCTTTCCTGCTCCTACCATCCTAGCAGGCTACAGCTGTACTGCGCCATCACTCTTAGAGGGCTATATGCTTTTTTTGGTCATTTCCTATGTCAGTTCACATACTCCCATTGTAGATCTATGTTTTTTTCTATATTATTAAACAGTAACAGCATTTGTAGAAGCAAAATAAACAGATAGTTGAGGTCTAAAGATGAACCAAGAGTAMTTAGAATAAGGATAGTTAGAGTTGCATTATTTATTCTTCCATTAACAAGCAGTAGCACCTGGTCACTGCTTGTCAAAGTGCTTTCAATTCCCTGTTTGTCCAAAGTGGAAAGCAGTATTTCTGATTTTTGAAAAGTTGGTTTTGGTCTCCAGATGGAAAGGACTTCAGGAATGCAAAGTATTGTCGTACCTATCCAGGAGAGCCTCTGTGCTCAGCTGCTGTTCAACAACACATGACCACACAGCAGATGCAGAACTGACAGAAATTCTTTCCAACCAATTGTATATTCATGCTGGGAAATCTGTGAATTCAGGTCAAATTTGAYAAAAGGAAAAAAAATAATAAAAAAAGAATGAAACACAAACCTTTAATCTCCACATTCTCTAAATGACACACTCTGTTTTCCTCCTAAGCAGTCTCAGAGAATATTTGCTCCTCACACCACAGGCCACTGAATTCTTCCTGACACCCTACATTGACCAAAGGCATTGAATGGGAAACCAAAGTCCGCACAGATAATGTGCCACAGCAGAAAGCAGAGGACTGTGGCTGCTGCCTCCCTGCTTCWGAGGTCTCCTCTAGTAGAGGATTTGCAAAGTCGCTCCCTAAATGGCTGACTGAAGAGGACCGAGGCCCACGTTACAGAAGAAAACAACTCTCTTTCCCACTCTCCTCCCATCAAACACAAGAGAAAAATCCCTTCCTGAGCCTCACTGCTGGCAAAACACAATAATCGGGGCATAAAGACTGACGCCATTGGGAGCACCCTACACATCCTCCCTGCCAGCTGTTTCAAACCACAACCGTTCTTCTCTGTGGTGTCCCAGTAGCCAAAATATGGGCTAAAAATGGGGAGGAAAAATCTTTACTGGTCCCTGAGATAACCAAGAGAAAACCTGAAGCAAAGGATTAACAAAGCATAAATATAGCTTACGTAGACGAGAAAACAATCAGATTTTTGGATTGCTTTTCACAAATGCAGCTATTGGATGAAAACTAACTCCATTCCACTAAAAGGYATTAATTAAAAATTCTTCTGAAAACAAAATGGAACATCTCCTTTGGAGACAGATATAAGATTTTTTTTTGTACAACTAAAACCGTTAAGAAAAAAATCATTGACTTTCAGAAGCCTAGTAAGATCTGCTCTTCTTATGCTTGTCCTAAACACCACCACCACAAATGGCCGGTGTGACTGCAAAGGTCAAGGTGCCTATCTATTTCTAAAAAGTTATGTAACATGATCTGAGCTATCTCCTCTCTCTGCTATACTTCACTGAACTGCATAAGGATAAAAGGTTATACTTGTTCTGGAGCATGCCTACAAACTGGGAGATCTAACCCCAGTATATACTCCAAGAGCAGCTCACTGGGAAGGGGCCTTACCTTTTCTCCTGCCTCTGACTTGCATTTAGCTCTGATTCAGGAAAAAAAAAAAAAAAAAAAAAAAAAAAAAAAGCATTGCCCATCTGACTTAGGAATGTTGTACAATAAAACATACATTTGAAATTCCTGCATAACTTAAGTCCAGATGAATTTTTTCAGATGAATAAACATTTTTTTATGTGATAGAGTTGTAATCAGTGGAAGGTAGGAGCCTAAATGTCTAAGAGTCTGAGGCTTAGATGCTTGGCAAATTCTGCATGCAAGTTCCAGGAAAAAGTCTTTGGCACATACTTTTGCTAGACCTTTTTATCAATGGATATAAAAACATACTCTGCATTATGCACATATTAAGTGATGCTTTAAACAGTGAGGGATTTAAAGACTTATGTAAATGTGCTTAAATCAGGTCTTCATCTCATGAAATTCTATTCTACTTTTCAGGAGAACAGAATTTTCTACTTTTCTCTCTTGAAAACTAAACACTACATGTACTTCATGTAGTAGTACTATTAAAAACACCAAAAAAAGATTCATGCAGTCTTGCAGTGCTCTTCCAGATAAACAAGCTCAAATGTAAGATTATGTAGATCAGTACTTGACTAGATTCTACCGAGATCAAATCTCAGGTTTTACAGTGATGAGCAATGGTATGAAATCCAATAATGCCATACAGGATCTAGAAGTCCTTAAGTGATGTAGAATTTGCGTTGGAATACATGGCTTCTCGTCACTGCATCTCTGACTTTGCTAGATCCCACTCTGACACCACTGAGAGCTCTAGGTGGGCAAAGAGCAAAAAAGTGATCAAATCCATTATGTATTACTTGTTGGCACTCTTTAAAGATGACTTATGTTTCTCTTGTAACATTTTCTAATTACTTTTCTGCTGCTTAAAGGGAAGGCTGTGTTCTGCTTGTTGACACCTTGTTTCCAAGCTGCACACATTTTCGCTTTTCAGACTGATATKTATCACTCTATGGTTATCTTTAAAAAAGAATCACTTTTGAGCCCTTGTARTTATTAATCCTTTCATCTTCTTCCACATTTGTTTCACCTGCAATGCAATGCTACGTGATTTATATTTGTTATTGTGTTATTATCTGCCTCAAATATATTTTGCACTGTTGTATGAATTATTTTTGGCAACAGAATAGAGGCTAGATGTTAATCCAAGAAAGCAATCTGCAGATAGTACTATTAAACAAGCGTAGGAATGTCTGAGTGTCTCTATCCTGTCCAAAGTGGTACGGTCAGAACTGATAATCATCAGTCTGTGGATATCATCACTTTGAGGAAGCCAGCTACACTGGGGAGACACGGCCTAGGCTGCTTTGTCTGCTTGCCAGTTAGAACCCATTGTATTATTTCTGCTTCAGGTYCTGGACAAGAAAGATGAAGTCAGTCAAAACGCAGCAGACCCTTCTGCAAAAACAAGTAGAGGATACTCCTGCTAGTTAGCTAGCAGCTGTGCACCACTGCGCTCTCCTGACTGCAGAGTGAAAAGCTGCATGGAGTGTGCCTTGGGCACAACACCACAGTGATACAGCTGGCATGCTTCTGGTTGTGGTTGAAAGCTAATAGGGGCTTACTTGAGCAATTTCTCAGCTTTACTCCATTTCATAGAGTAATCACRGGCAAGGAAGTGTGTGTTTCTGTGTTGTGTCTGTGTTTGTGCATGTATCATCTCTTTGGCAAYTCAGATTGGTCTTTCTGTTCTAGAGGAAGACACTTCGTTGTCCTCCTTTGCCAGTGCAGAGAGACAGGTACTCAGAGGATCACAGAATGGTTGAGGTTGGTTGAACTTCTAGTGATCATTTAGTCCAAACCCCCAGGCCAAGGCAGAATCAGCTATAGCAGGTTGCTCCAGTGAGGTTTTGAATATTTCCAATGATGARGACCTGGGAAAACCCTGGGAAGCCTGTTCCAGAGTTTGATCATCCTCATAGTAAAAAAGCTTCTTCCTAAGTTTAAATAGAATTTCTTGCATTTCAGTTTGTGCCTGCTACTTCTTGTCATTCCATTGGGCACCACTGAGAGGAGTCAGGCTTCACCTGCTTAACTTCTACTCCATCTAATATTTACACACATGCATAAGATTCCTACTGAGCCTTCTCCTCTCAAGGCTAAAGAATCCCAGCTCTCTCAGCCTCTCCTCACACGACAGAGGTTCGGTCCCTCAACCATCTTCACGGCACTTTGCTGGACTTGCTCTAGTAGGTTCATGTCYTTCTGTACTGGGGATGCCAGCACTGGACCCAGCATTCCAGATGCATCTTATCAGTGCTAAATGGAGGGGAAGGACCACCTCCCTCAACCTGCTGGCAACACTCCTCCCAATGCAGTTCAGGATGCAGTTTATTATCTTTGCCACAGGGTCACATTGCTGGCTCATAGTCAACTTGTTGCCCACCAGGACACCTGGACCTTCTCTGCAGAGCTGCTTTCCAGTAAGTCGGCCCCCAGCCTGTACTGGTGTATGGGATTACTTCTCTTCATGTGCACAGCTTTGCATTTACYTTTGTTGAACTTCATGAAGTTATTCTCCGCTCATTTCTCCAGTTTGCCAAGGTCCCTCTTAACAGCAACACAACCATCTGGTCTATCAACTACCCCTCTAACTTTTATATTGTCTGCAAATTTGCTGAGAGTGCATTCTATCCCATCATCCAGGACAGTAATGAAAATGTTAGAGTCCTGAACTCGGTACCAATTCCTAGGGCACACCTCTGAGGACTGGCCTCCAATTAGACTTTGTGCCACCGATCACAACTCTCTGAAACTGGCAATTCAGCTAGTTTTCAGTTTACCTCACTTAACTAGTCCATCCTTCATCAGTGTGTCCACATAGCTGTTATGAGAAACAATGCTGAAAGATCTTGCTAAAGTCAGGATAAACAATATCCACTGCTCTCCCAAGATGCCACTCGTTGCATCCCATCCACCATCATCCCAAGATTGTGGCTTTTTCCAYGCTAAATTAGGTAAGGTGAATTGTCCTCTGGAGTTATTTTTCTCTATCCATTGACTGYGACTGTAAAAGGAACTTTTCAATCATCTGTTTAACCGTAAGGTGGTTAAATTAATTGAAGTGAGTCTCACCTTCAGGATCCATATTCCAGTTGTTATTTTCTGTAATTTGCAGATACTTAACAACCAACCTTTCCCATTTGCCTCATGCYAAGCCCTCTTTGATGCCTAGCTCCTCATACCAGGCAAGCAAGTAYTTAGTGCTCGAGACCTGCCTCTTATTTCTAAAAAGTGCAATAACTRTGTGAAACTTTAGCCACACTAAGACTGATGGTGCCTTGCCATTGTCTGCAGCAGAGCCAGAATTCAGTCTTCTCCTTCTGCTTGGATGTTTGCGCTAGGGAAACAGAGTGGGGGTGATGGCTGTGTGAGATGCAGATGYATCTCATGCAGTTTTAGTGTGGCCTCAATTTTTCATGGAGGGAAATTCTTAGGAAAAGCAAACAAATCTCTTCCACTTCTAAAAAAACTTGAAGAACACTTCCTTTCAAGAGAAATGCTTACATATTTTGGAATTGCTATTTACATGGCACTCATGCCTGATCCTCAGTAACAGTCCTACCCATCACTTACGTTTCAGCCTCCAGTCCCTGATGTCTCTCTCAATTGGCTTCATTTCAGGAGCTGTAATCTTAAAACCGCACTTGCTCACAGAGCTTCTAATACCATTCAAAAGCCTTCATTGTATCGGAAAACTATCCTTTCTACTTCAGTGAACACAAAACTGCACTCTCTTTTAGGACTGCTTAACTTTCAGCTGTTAAAACTGAAGTAGTCACTTACCAAACGCATTTTCGGACATCACAGAAGTAATAAAAAGCTTATGGAATCCAGTACATTGAYCATTTTTCCAATGGGTTACCACTTYGCCCTAAGGAAAGYAGATTTTAAAAGATTTTTKTTATTTGCTTCATGCTCTGAAAGAAGTCGAGATGGTTCCTGAAGTCCCCAAACCATTATGTGSTGAATCTAGAGAGCCACTAAACAGCCACAAGCTRATTAAATAATCAGTGAGACAAATCCTGTACTGATTCACTCCCTGTGTAAGCTATGTAAGCTAGATGAAGTTTTGGAGTTGTGAAAGATGTAAATTACGGTAAAACTCTTCCAAGTCATTTTCTTGGGATTTTTAGAAGTCTTAAATCAAGGCTGTGCCTGCCTTTGTACAGACTTGCAGAGAACCTCTGTAGATGCCTGCAGTGCTGCTGAGATGGAAGTAGTTTCTGTATGCTCTTGTAGAGCAGCAATTCATTTCAATAGAAATATCTCTACGTGTTCTTCCTCTTAAGGAGATATTTGGAAGTATTAAAATATAAATAATCATCTCCTGGGCTGCAGCTGATATCTAGCAGTTAAATAACTATCCACATGCTTCCTATGGATTTTATTTTTCTCTCTCTCCTCACTCCAATCTCGCTGTCCATTCTGCTTCTTTCTCCTTGAGCTTTTCAAAAGGATCTGAAGGTCTGAATATAATCTCAACTGCTGAGTGAATTTTCTTTCATCTTTAGTAGCACCCTGATGATCTTACCCATCACATTCATCACACTGATGAGCTAGCCGTTAGCTCTCCTCTGTCAGTGCTGTGTCTGTCCTATCTCAGATCTAATCAGAAGGTCTAAACAGCTACCTCTGAATCGCCTCTATGCAGAAACAACAAGACCAGGCTTATTTCATAAGAGGAAGAGTTGTGCTCTTTTTTTTCTGTATGAAAGGATGAGCTCTTTTAGAACAAGAATCAACCTGAACCTTGTAGCTATGCTCTCGGCTGTTRCTAGAAAATAGGTTACAGTGCACAGTCACCAGAACATTACATAACATCTGCGGTCATAGTAGGTGGTTTCATGAAAGATGATGGGAAGATGGGGAAGTTAGTATTCTCCAAACTGTAAAGGGACTGAAAAACAGAAGAATCATTGTTATTTTGCTATCTTTATGTCAGCTTTTTTAACTGTCCCTTCTCAGCAGAGAACCATCTCCAAAATCAGGCTTTTCTCATTGAAAATAATAGCCAGTTAAGTGGAATTTCCAGTCTTCTGGATATTCTGATCATTCACACACAATTTTAATTCAAATTAGAACACAAAATACAAAGACTTTTCATACAGAGCAATCTAAATGTTTAATTTTGATACTGCAGAAGTATTTCATTTCAACATTGCCAAAACATTTTGGCAMTGCTGCAGAAGTAATGTAATAATAGCTCATTTTATGCAATACCTTTTCAATGTAGTAAAAAGTATGTATTGGTACGTAATACAGAAGTCTAGGCAAAATGGATCTGGACAATGCAGTCAGAACAAATCTTTTTTTTTTTTCTTATCAAAACAAAATGAGAAAAAACATCATTTGGATTTTTCCCTGTCATATTTTGTGACTCTTTTACCAAGAAAAAAGATTACTGGGTGCTGGAAAAAAACTGCAGTTTCCAGCTGGCTATAGTTGAAGCATTTCAAGAACTGGATAATTACCTAAAGTGGCCAGCTATTGCATTTTTCTATTTCCCATTGGTATAAAAAGTAAGCATGTATTCTTTGCCAGGCAGAACAGTAATCAATATGTAATGTAGAAGTAATTTGTCTGATGACATCAACTGGATGCCAGTCCTTCAGCACCTCTATTAATAAATGTCATGTATGCATGCCAGGAGACTTGAGATGACATTGAGTTTGGAAGTCATAGTATCGACTATGTTATATTTCCAAAATAATGTTTCAATCAGTCTATATTGCCAGTTTCTACACAAGATTCTAGATCAGATTTGCCTCTTATTTCCATTAGCTGTAGTTCAGAGTATTTCCACTGTCTTACTTCAGGTTGAAATTAATGCTGCTCAAGGCAAGGATTCAGTTCACTGCGTAAGTATCAGATGCAAGTTTAATGCATTACAAATTTCCAGCAGGGCCCTCAGGGTAAATGAAACTGTGCTAAGGTCTCCTTTCCATTTGACATCTCTCTGATGGAGCCAAATGGTTCACTCTGGAGATCTATATGTGTAAAATCAACGTTTTCCATCATGGACTGACCCAATGATCGTTTTCACCTTCTTAAAGTAGTTCATTCTCTTTTTAAATATAATATAGGGTCCAGTTTTCAGTCTTGATTCTATTTTCCCCATGTGCATTTTCAGAGARCAAAGACCTCTCAGCATTCTGGAAAAGGGAGCATTGGCACAAGAGACTAACAGCCTTAATGACAGAGGAGATCTTTCCTCACCTGGGGAGGCCAAGAGTCCTGTGATCATCTCCTACCATCTTCCTCCTCCATCCTCCACTCGTCACCTGAGGTCTTGAAAAAATTGCAAGKGAGATCTAGCCAAAGTGACTCCAGCTTTCAGGAACAGCTATGCAAYGCTACAGCCTCAGAAAGCTCTTCAAAGATGCATACATATAGGCTTAAAACAAATCCCTTCTCATGGCTTCAGCATGTGCAAGTTCGTACTGTAGATTCATGATATAGAGATGTGAGTGTGTCAAACTATATGTGACAGCACCCATTAGTGGCCTCTAACACTCTAAAATCTGATGAAATGCAAAGTGAAGTGAGCAGATGTAACACAACATGCTCCCAAAATACTCCTRGAGTCTCAAAGGAGCTCYRCTTCTATTCATTTTCACTTAAAAARCAGTTYGCTAGTACGAATTAAGACAAACAAGAGATAAATGTTAAATCTGGCTTTAAGAAGAATGGTCTAATACAACCACCTTGGTGCCAAATTCCCACAAGAACTCACTCTGGTAGACCCAAGTTCAACAGAAGCTGCACCTAAGAAGTAAAACGGTATTTTTTATGCATGTGTGAAAATATCCTATTCTTTTTTTGAGAAACTGCTCACTTTTTTAAAAAATACACTTGCGTCATTGATTATAGGCCATATACTATGTATTAATAGTAGAAATTATGCCTCTCAGACAATATTCAGCATATAAAGTAACCTCAGTATTAAAGTGCTAAGCAACTAAGCTTTCAGTCTAGTAAAATTTCACTGCAGTCAATAAAAGTGGCAATCACTGGGCATTTCTGAAAATCAAGCTGCTTTTATTTCAAGGTTATCTCTAGAGAGCTGAACCCACTGGCTAAAATCCTATAGTCAAAGCCCTATGAGAAATGCAAAAAGACTGCAAGTTCTGCAGGTCCCCTAGTCCCCTRACTCAAGCTTCCAAGTGACATTGCTGTCTTCCCCATCTGAGGATTCTTTAAACAAGGAGAGGACATACTTTTTTTYCCCCCTATAACTGGTATTTTGAATGAASTATGGAGTTTCAGTGGGAGCAAAATGCAGTTTCATGTGAGTGAAACTTCTTGCAAATTCATATCTAAATTCTTTAATAATTTTGTTTGTTTCTGCTGAAAAATTAGAGGRTTTTCAAAATACAARAATACTTTTCAAAAAWGTTTTGTTTCCATGTTCCTCAAACAATCTCTTCCTCTTYTGAAATGATAGAGCATTTCATTTACATATTTATGTATTTCAAAATGATGCTTTTGACTTTTCATTTGGAAGCCACATTTTTCATTCAAAAAAATGATCTAAATTTAAAGAGCTGAGGAAAAACAGAAGACCCACTCAAATAAAACAAAACATTTCAAAACAAGTACCATCATTACAGTGTAAGTACATGTCCACAAAAACAGACTGTGCTACAGCCAGAAGAGGGGCTGAAGAAGTAGATCTACCACGCTGTACAGCCTTCTGATATGTTTCTGAGATAACGCCCAGGACTGTGGAGCAGTGAGGATGCAGCGAAAGCTGGTCTGTCTTATACTCACCTATCTCCACTTTCTGCTCTGTAAAATCCGCTTCTGTGCCTCCAGTCCTGCTGCACAGTCCTCAACTGGTGTCCTGAAGTGTCCTCCTTTTTCTCCTGGAAGTCCTAACAGAAGCTATGATTTTGCAGGAGGGATTTGAACATCACAGGACTCCAGTGTGAAGACACAGGAGCTTCAGTGCCCTTGATCAAGGGTAGGACAGTTCATTTCTAAGTTAGTAAAGTTTTGAAAAGTGCCTAAGATACGTAGATGTCTTTCCATTCCCATGAACACAAAAAGCATCTCCAGAAATGCCCTTCTGTTTCTTTATTTGCCTTAAAGCTTTTGCAAACAGTTTAAGTGTCCTGTTGAAGTAAAAAAGTACGACTGTGCATGTTTATAAGAACTTTGCCAAGAGTATCCCAGCCAGCTCAGCTATAACCTGGTCTTTGAGGTTACAAAAAGACATTGAATGCTAGTTGTGTAATTTTCCATGTTCCATTACTATAGGATCTGGTATAACTCGCTATATGCTAACCCAGGGAAAATTRCTTCTTGCTATTAAAAAACAACAAAAAAATAAATACTAAGAAAGTGAATTCCTTAAATTCTGTATTAACCATAAACCTGTAAGCAAGTAACCATGCTTTGTTGTCATCATGCATTTCTACCCAAAGATGAAGAAATACATTTGTTTCTTTGCTAAGTAGGTTYATATAAAAAACTTAAAGGGTAGAAAGACAATGCATTTGTGACAGATGCTGATCCCATTTAGCAATAGAATATCCTGGCACACCAAGACTTTTCCAAATCGCTGTATTGGTATTCATCAGAGCTAAAACAGAGAGACATGGGACCGATTTTCCAAGAAAATGCCAAAATGGATTGAACAATTTGCAAATTACTTTGAAGCAATGAGCATGACTTATTTTTATTGTCTTGAAAGGATACAGATTATAACACACTGGCAGTGAAATGCGATAGTTCTGGAAACAAAACCTCCACAAGGACAGGAACATAGCTACTTATGGCAAATCTCCATGGAGTCTTTTGAATTCAATATCAGTTGAGCTGATTCTTACTACATCAATTTATTACTTCCACACACCCTGAAACCATTTTTGGCAAGTTCCTTTTATGTTATCATCACATCATGCCTAAAAGGGAAAAAATATTACTAAAATTTGAAGTGCTTTGAGAAGACAGTTTATGATGATCTTTGATGAACTATAGACATCTAAGTAATTCATGCATTTAATTGTAACAAATAAGAGAAGAACCAGAAAAGACTAACAATTAAGAGTGATTTCTCCCTTAATTCACTTTGAAAACAAATTCTGAAATGACAGATCCTACAAGAGCAGAAATGATAAATGAGATACTGAAGATGTTTTGTTATTTGTTTAGCTTTGTAGATTGGGACGTTTGAGATGTGAGAAGCAAAACAATATCATCAGTATATTGGACGACAAGCTCTCCACTTCTATCGCTGAATATAATTGAGGGGAGTGTTTCATGCTGCCCTAACCACGGGAGATGGAATAAATGAAAAGGCACATAGTCCTGTGGCTAATATCAGATCTCAATATATGTTGATTCAGTCCCTGCTCTCACATGTGACCTTGGACAAGTTACTTGGGATAAAATCTTTCAACATTCAGCTCCTCAAAATCTTAAATCAATGGAGCAAGACACCAAAACTCCTTACACCTCATTTTGATGCATCATCATAAGATAGAGAATATAAGTTCATAGACATATAAAATTTGTAGAAACACAACATTTAGTTTCTTTGCTTCTTCTGTCACCTAAAATACTATCTCCTTGACATATCATTTCTGTTTGTTCTATGAGGTCCTCTCCTGAGGTCATGTGGTAGAACAGGGCCTAGCAAAACTAAGTCATAGTCCTAGATCTACACAAACTATTATGCAATAACACGGTTCTGTCAGCACAGGAGTCTTATTTCCCATTTTATCTTGCGTGTGCCTGATGCTAAAGAAGTACAAGCCTTAACTCAGATTTTGCAATGGCTGGAGCACTAAGAAGTTTTCTTCTCTCTCCTCCCTCTCCCACTCCTCTCCAGTGTGGGACCTCTGATGTCTCATGCAGACAAACATCGAAGGGTAGACTTTAGCTTGGATGGACCAATTGCAGACTTCAGTTTGGTAGCTATTCCACAAAGTCTCCTGGAATTTCATTGTTCTTGATACCTTGTCACCTCTCACAAGTTTGAATGAAGCTGGGTAATGTTTCAAAAAGTATTACGTGCACACACAACTATAAATGCCTTAGGAAAATAATCTAAATAACAATAATAATCAGAGACATCCAAAGAAGGAATACCTTCAGAGCAAGGAAAACTGGAAGAAGAAAATAATCACATTAATGTAAGTGTTCTGTTGTAATCTGATGAAATGATGAAATTGTAAAACAGCAGAGAGCTGATGTTGGCTTTGTGGGGATCTGATAAATAAGAACTTGCTGTCTGTGATTAGGAGAAAAGGCTTTAAAGAAAATCATACTCCTAATTCTTATTCCAGTTGGAGGGGACTAATGATAAATAAAAATGATATATGTTTTGTCAACCTCCACCACAATAATTGGGGATTTTCTTTGAAAATCATGAGGGCACAGAGTGAAAGTATAGGATGTGAAGTATGAAATCCTTTTTGAGCTACATACAGATTATCAGCTCCAATATCTCTAAACATCTGATATTGCTAAGAAAAATCAGAACAAAACCTGGACTCTCAAAGTGGCAAAAAAAAAAAAAATAAAATAAAACACCAAAATCTTTCAGGCTTAGTGTCTGAGCCATAGAYGCCCAGCAGTATAACAGATACAAATTGATTCCCTGTGTCAACAGAAAATCTTGATCAAGGAAACAGGTTTTACACAGCGCTGCCCTGAAAGGCAATACTTATGCAGAAGAAGTATCTGATCTKGCTTTTGAAGAAGACGGTGACAAAACTTCAAAGAAAGCAGGACTTCACAGAAATCAGGAACSAATGTTATGCAAGGCATCAAATTAATTTTTAATAAACTATTTGTGGATCAATCACTCTCTACAATTTAAGTTGTCACCAGCAAGACATCCACTGCAATAGTGATTCAGTTGTTCCTAACAGTAATGATTCTTAGAGGAAGAACAAATTCAGTGTGTGCTTTAAAATGACCGATATATAAGCCCTTTATGCTATGTAGAAATAACTGTGTGTTCTTACAAGAGCTACATAAATATCAAGTGCTCTGTCTATAAATAGAGTCACGGGAGCTATTTCTGTAGGGTCACATAGCAGTATCTTAAGTGGGGGAAATGCATTTTTTATATATTTAAAAATAAAAGAAATAATGAGCCACTATGAGAAAATACTAATCCAAGAAAGTGCCAGGTTACAGTCAGGTGTTCAAACTGAGAGCTGGAGTTAAAACCAGATGTGGGCCACATCTCACCCTTCACCTGTTTGCAGTTCATCCTGTACAGTTGCTCTCTTTATCAATCCTGGCATGCCACTGGCCACTAATGAAGAGAGAAGACTAACCTACAGCCTGCCATGAAAACTCAACACATCCGCAAAAAGAAGAATTCATAGATAATTTTGCTTCCAGGACCTGGAGTTACTCCTATGTACACCCACTGCAAGACTASCATTGACTCACTGGCAGCAATACCCATCACTGCTGAAGCTATTATTGTGATTCCTGGCCTGGAAGTTGTGCACGAAGAGACAGTAACTGGAGAGAGCCCAGAGCCCTACGCAAGGGCCACATCCCTTAACACTATTGTCCATTGCTTTTGTTACAGTGTGATCTACTGTAAGTGGAACAGGCCAGTAATTTTCAATTAACCTTGTTTCCTCAATGACTTGGTGAGGACAATGAGGAAGGGAAAGGCTAGCAGAGGTATTAATTGAAGTAKGAGAGTTCTTTTTCCTGGGGAATATAAACATAATTTATATTTTCTGATGGGGACTTTCAAAATGAMATGTTGCATTGAATCAATATTTTTCAATATCAGCCATTCCAAACAGTGAATTTATTTTCATATATCTCTGAAAAAGTTCTTTGCCTATTTCTGAATCAATTTTTACAGCACTTCTTGTTCTGTAATTTTAAAACAAATGCTGGTTCCATTCTTAGAAGCAAACAAATGTTGAGACACAGATATTTACCTCAGAAAGAAGTTCATTCGATATTTCCTCTTACACTATTTGCATCAACTTTTTTGCACCCCTACTTGGCAGCCATTCATGTGGCACCTGAAAAGGAAGTACATTTGATGCAAGGACTTTCAAATGTTATTTTCAAGATCAAGCTCTGCTTCTTTTTAGTTGAACAGGATGGAACCCAGTACTGAGCCCTGGGGGACGCCACTAGCCACAGGCCTCCAACTAGACTCCACGCCACTGATGACGATACTCTGAGCTCTGCCTTTCAGCCAGTTCTCAATCCACCTCACTGTCCACTTGTCTAACCCACACTTCCTGAGCTTMTCTAGGAGGATGKTATGKGAGACAGTGTCAAAAGCCTTGCTGAAGTCAAGGTACACAATGTCCACTGCTCTGCCCTCATCTACCCAGCCAGTCATTCCATCACAGAAGGCTATGAGGTTGGTTAAGCAGGATTTCCCCTTGGGGAATCCATGCTGGCTACTCCTGATCACCTTCTTTTCCTCGATATGTCTGGAGATGACCTCCAGAATGAGCTSTTCCATCAYCTTTCCAGGGATGGAGGTGAGGCTGACCAGCCTATAGTTGCCTGGGTCCTCCTTCTTGCCCTTTTTGAAGACTGGAGTGACATTGGCTTTCTTCCAGTCCTCAGGCACCTCTCCTGTTCTCCAGGACCTTTCCAAGATGATGGAGCGCGGCCTGGCAACAACATCCGCYRRCYYCCTCAGTACCYRTGGGTGCATCCCATCCGGGCCCATGGATTTGTGGATGCCTAGCCTGCCCAGAAGGTCTCTAATCMTTTCCTCCTCAACSAAAGGAAAGTCTTCCCTTCTCCAGGCTTTCTCYATCATGTCCAGGCTGCAGGATTCCTGGGGGCTGCCCTTAGCAGTGAAGACTGAAGCAAAGAAGGCATTCAGTAAYTCTGCCWTCTCTGTATCCCTYGYCACCAGGGCCCCCRYCCCRTTCAGTASCAGGCCCACATTTTCCCTAGTCCTCCTCTTGCTGCTGATGTATTTRAAGAAGCCCTTCCTGTTGTCCTTGACATCCCTTGCCAGACTCAATTCCAGCTGGGCCTTAGSCTTCCTCGCCACATCTCTACATACTCTGGCTGCATCCCTATAATTCTCCCAWGTAGCCTSTCCCCTCTTCCACATTCTTMTTCTGTCTGAATTTGGCCAAGAGCTCCTTGCTCACCCATGCAGGGCTCCTGCCCCTTTTGCTGTACTTCTTACTCAGAGGGATRCAYCGCTCTTGAGCTTGGAGGAAGTGATGTTTGAATATCAACCAGCTCTCCTGGACCCCCCTTCCTTCTAGGGCCTTAACCTATAAGACTCCACCAATTAGGTCTCTGAAGAGCCCAAAGTCCTCTCTCCTGAAGTCCAGGGTTGCAGTCCTGCTTGTTGCCCTAGTTCTTTTCTGCAGGATCCTCAACTCCACCATCTTATGGTCRCTGCAGCCAAGGCTGCCCCCAACCTTCACATCTCTAACCAGTCCCTCTCTGTTGGTAAGGACAAGATCCTACCTACTGTAGCTGCATGAGCCAGTTCACCTACTCTACAGTACCTATGTCTGTACCTACAAGCAGTCTCTTACTCTTGGGAAAGGGGAGGACATAAGCTTAGTCCCTACACGACATTGCTTAGCAACCTACATGAACAGTTCCAGGGGAGTGGCTSTTATCCCTGTGCACACTGTTATTCCAATTATCTTCAGGTCTAGTGGTTACTSAGTTATTTAAAAAAATGTGAGAAGAAAACAAAGATTGTATGAAATATCATTAAAACACAGTTTCAGAAGATGATTTCAAATGCCTGGAACATAAATGGATTCTCTCCTAATTAAATCAAATTATTATTTTCTTCAAATGAAAAATTTGTCTTCAGTTGTTTGAAATAGTCATATATCTTCTGTTTCAGTGTGCCTGAAACATATGGCTATGAAATAGCTTTGAAACAAATGAATGATTGTCCAAAACCTGACCAGTACAACCTGCTGAGCACAGACTGCGAGGAGTGGATGCTTTTATTAGTAGTAGCAAGTTCAGTGCATGTCTTAGATTTAATTTGGTTGCTGGGTGAAGATGACCATCCTATGGGGAGGRCAGGTCATGAAATAGACCCCAGAATTTGGGGTCCTAGTTCTATAAAAGCCTCTACTGTGACCCAAACCAATTCACCTGTAGTTCTCATCCAGTGCCTGTTTGAAATCAGTGGAAAGTCCTGGACATCAGTTATTTGCATCTTATCTATCTCCTCAACAGYTTCCCTGCATGAGGGCCTCAGAATTGTTCCCCACTATCTCCCCTTACAAAGAAGTCCTTCTTTGTCCCCTCCTTGCCATCCCACTCCTTCTTCCTGAGATTTCATGCTCAAGTGCTTTGGAGGGGGGATTTTGAAAACCTCATCCATCAGGTCTGAAGCCAAWCATCTCCTCTGATTAGAGGACACTTTGGGAAGCCAAGTAGCCTACAGCCATCTCCTGYTAAGGTCTCCCTCCGAAGCATTTGTTTTTGCCAGAGACAAGATATTGGTCAAGATGAATTTTGAATCTGTTTTCAGATGTCARGGGTGCTCTATTCCCTGAACTCTATGATTTGCCTTTTCTTTCCTAAGATCAGGGGACTCTGGGGTGTAGAAAACATCTTATTAAGTTTATAAAATGTTCTGTAAATTTTAGCGAGAAATTTATCCTATTAATAATGATAAAGCATTGTGCGTGAAATGTTACCTTTTAGAGAGAATGAGTTTTTATTTTAGAATCTGTGCTCTCTTTGCAAATCCAAAAACTGATATAATGACATGAATTAGAAAATATTATTTGATAGTGAGGCAAAACTCAGTTTTTAAACAACAGTTTTGAAAGTCCTTTCTCAGCTGAAACTTCTATTTACTACATTTGGCAGAATTTGATCATGATGGCAGTTATTATTTATTATTTTTACAGTACCCAATGTATCTCCACATCCAGTGTGGAGAGTACTTTCAAAGAAGTGAGAACAGGATGAATTCAGTGAAGTGATATTTTTTAACTAAAAGTGGCATTTGATCTGTGGATAGATGATAATATCTACATTAAACGATGTCAGGCCATTTTTCAGCCTTTCTTATTTTTGTGATACAATTTCTCCAATCGTAATTTCAATGGAATATTATTTATTCTTTTATTTCTAATGCTTTATAGCAGCAAGGCTATCTTAGGAAATGATTGATAAGAATGGAATTGAAGAGAAACAATTTTAAAATGAGACCTATCATGAATTAAGTATTAAACCATCTCCCAAAGAGTAATAGAACGGTGCTCATCAATAAATGCCAGCATTTTGAGAGAGCATTTTTCAAAGATATCAGAGTTGTTTAAGAGGATCCTTCTAGAAATGTTTTTTTTTCAAACATTTATTTTGGCTCTGAATTCAAATATAAACATGTGCTCCCACAGTAGCCAGGCACAGCTGTGCTATTGCTGGAATTGTACTAGTTAAATCATTTTTAGGCTAGTGTCTGATGCTGTCCTCCTGGCATGCTTGCTGCCCTTCTTGCTTAATGTGCTTTCCCTCTGATGGCTGCAGGTCCAGGACATAGGGGAAAGGGCCACACGTGGTATCGATGCAGTCAAGCCTTTGGAAAGTGGGCATCTTCATCATCACCATGGGATGAACATCACTACAGAAATGCAGAGGAGCTTCATCCATAGCTGAGGCTAGTTTACCAGAAGGGAGGCACTGGTAGCACCTCAAGCAGAGCTCACTTAGGTTGTGCTTTTGCCTGAGCCCAGTTGCTCTGAGTTTTGCAGCGTTGAACTTAAGTTTGACTGCTCCCTTGGGAGAGGAAAGGAAGGCATCGCCCATAGCAGGGGACAGCCCCCTGGTGAGAAGAAACTTTGCTTCTTGGGAAGACCTTTGCAGAAGACCTTTGTCAATCATGGCACTGTAGAAATTAATATTATTACTGTGGGAATAATTGTGGACAGGACGTATTTGGTGTATAGCAGTGCACCAAGCTATATGCCATGCACCCTAAACATGCTCCAGCATCTCCCGCATGGGCCATGGCAGGAGGGGTAGATCCCCACAGGACTCCTAAATTTCTGTTTCAGCCACTGAAACAGCAGATCATAATGAACCAGGCATTTAAGGGAATTCAGCTTCCTACACACACATGAGGCCGAAGTGAAAGAGCTATGTGCTTTACTTGGTGCTCCTGTCCCTTGGGGCTCCTGGGCTGCTGAAATCTGCTCCTTGGGTTTTATTCAGACAGTTTTACACACTTTTATGGACTCACAACACTTTATTACAGAAACATGCCTAATGAAAGCTGATTCTAATAGCTCCCTCTCTGGTAGGAAAAATATTTTTTACCTGTTTTATAGCTCTTTGAATAAACATTGCCTCATACTTTTCCACCTCATGTATCTCTTAACTGTTAATTACAATGAACTTCTCTTGACCTCTTGCTAAGGAAGAGTGGAAATGAAGAGGTTGCTTAACCAAGTATGACCTGCTCCACATAGCAGTGCTAACAACTTCTCAGTCACAGTGCAACCCTTCCTGCTGCTTTCCAGTGATGTAGTGTTTCATGTCTGGACTAAGWAGTAGTGTATCACACATTTACTAGCAAATAGAGCTTCTCTTCCCTGCTGCAGTAGAGATATTGCACTGAAGCATTTTCAAATCTTAGAGCCAAATTCAATACGAGAAGAGTTTATTACGAAGTCAAGCCAGCCTAAGCAGGTAGTTCACAAGCAGGGAACAAGGTGGTAGCATCGTGAGCCATTAAGGAGCTGCGGATGAAACTTTGCAAGAGAACAGTGAGGTGTGAAGAGAAAGTCTTTGTACCATACTACAGTGAGACATCCCTAACTTAAACAAGGATTTAAAGCAGTTCTTAAAATCGGAGACTTCTCCTTCCCCTTAGTTATCAGGATCTTCTTGCTGAAGTCTACAGATGGGATAATTTCCCTGGCTATAAGTGTTTTTTCTTTTCTTTTCTTTTCTTTTTTTTTTTAAGAAGACAAAAGTTACACACTGCATCCCCTCATTTGCTCTCAGAAATGACAAAAAATTGGAATATTTCAGTCAAATGCTAAGCTATTRATCTGTAAATGTTCTTGATAGTACAATATGTTGTTAACAATAAGAAGTACTTGCCACAGCTTTGTTTCTGCAGGTGCAGTTTGAGGAACGTGTAYAAAAGCCTAAGCTGCTCCATTTCAAAGCTGGGACATGGGTTCAGAGATRCCTGTTCTTCCAGAAGCAGCTCCATCACCCACAGACAAGTGAAGGTTATTTACCCACAGATGTATCTGACAATGCAGTTCTCCGATCTCCTTATTTAACGAAATTTGGAGGAGCTTAGCTTTGAGATGGATTCTCCTCTGCCAGCTTTGGTTTGACATGAACCTTGTGTTTCRGAGTTACTGGATGACAGATGGCTCCGAGGTGTGCACAGTACAAAGGATAACAAGGGAAGTATCCCATCCCTTAGACAACGAGACGAAGAACGACTGCAGCCATTTTCAGAGGAAGTAAGGGGAGCAAAATAGTTTCAATAAGGAGCACTAAGAAGCACATGAGCACTGAGCCAAAAGGAGAGTTAGAGCAAGAAACTGCAAATGATTACAGCTGTATTTTCCTTCTAGCTGCAGTGATTCAGGCCATCAATTTTGTCCTGATCTCCTCTTGCCYCATGGTCCAGGTCACCTACAATAAACATATATATCTAACAGGGAAGCCACAGAGCTTAGTTCTCTAGCRTTAGTAAAGCCCTCAGGGTTAACCRCTTGGAAGATGTGGGATTAATATTATGGTCTTTACATGATAACATTCCAAATGTGTTCAGGTGATGATAGTGGAAGGCAGAGGTTATGGGTTTCYGTAACTTCTTATAGGTGGCTCCACTTACATATAACTCTGTAAATACACAGCTATCAGCTCAGTTACAGCCACCTGGCTTTGAACATTTTTAGCCGACGGGAATTTAAAGAAAGCGAGGAACACACCTGCGCAACAGCAGCAGTATTACTAACCCAGCCCTTGAWGTTTACAACTCTATTCCTGATGCACCATGCAGGAACTGGAGAAAAGCGATCTGCATAGGCAGCTAGAGGTTTACTTAATATCAGGGCACAGCCAAAACGAGGTGGATCCAAAAGACAAAGAATGCTTCACTGAGGTCCTAAAGGGACAGATAAACACATAAAGCAAATCATGTGTATGTGGTGTAGTGTATTTATTGCCACAGGGTTCCCTGAGTGACTGGGATCCCATGATAAAATAGCTTAAGTGTTTTGACATGTCAAGTCCAGAAGCTTCCCTCCCCCTGGATTGCACACCCAACAGCTCTTTCCACTTCTGTTATATAAGGCAGTTCTTGCTGGCTACCACTCTTTTTTTCCCCCCTCACCCTCTTCCCTGAGTAAAATGTGCTTAGGCTTGCTTTGTGCAGCAGTRCGATGTGCAGCTTGCTGCTAATTTGTGGGATAGCCCTCCTCCTCTTCCTCCCTTGACGACCCAGGAATACAGCAGTGAAGTGCCTTAATGGTAGCATCAAATAGTCTCACGCCATACATTTTTAATTTCTAAAATGGTCCATGTTATAGTGTCAGGGTTCTGAGAACAAGTGTAAAACACTGCTAAAAAGGATGAAAACCTATTTCCTAAAAGTAAACGATGGTCTAATTCAYGCTGCATTACACCAATCAATTACTGACACTTTTTCTGGATACTAACACGGCTTCATCACTGCAATATCCAAAAACCTGCAAACCATTAAGGATTTTTGGCCTTGTGGCACTCTAGGGATGTATTAGTGTAAAATATAAAGATTTGAACCATTGATGGTTGAAGAGAATATGGATGGACAAGGCAAGACTTTAGTACCTGAATAAAAATCATGCAGTGTCTCAAGAAGACTGCGAATTATCATTGCACTAGACATCATAAGTCAGCACTGGTTGTCAGAAGTGTCTGCCAGACTTCAACATCCAGATTTGGAGCTCAAGAAACCTGGTTTAGTTGTCRGAGTTGACCCATGGCAGCCTTCTACCAATCACCTAGGGACAAGACGTGCTTCTTAYGCTGCCCCTACCCTGTGCAGAGCAGTTGGGCTTCATCTCACCACAGTCAAATTGGAAACATACATTTAAAAGCTTCACTTGTGTGTCTGCCATCCCAGTAGTCCTCCTGGAGGGACTTAGAAAGACTCAATGCAGACCTCTCCCTCTCTTCTTTCCTTTCCCACTAACGGATATCAGGGCACTATTTCCAATCTTGCTGCCTCCATYGACAGCTTTTTGAAATAGTGCTTTATTTAAAGAGGGAGAAATTGAACTTGTGATGTACCCAAAATTTTCTAAGGCTGAGCTTTTACCCAGACRTTTTGATATTCATTTGCTGTTACTTCCAGTGCCCCTTCCTCCTGAGCTATGGTGCTGTCACAGCCTGTTACCTCTTGCAGACCTCTTTGTCCTGTAGAACACAACAGATCTGGTCAATTGATTCAGAAGAGAGCTGTGGGTTTCCACCAGCAGTTTTCAAAAAGAATTAGACTAGTACCCCACATCATGATGGTAARACTCTTATCTCTGATACTGTCAAAATTATCAACAGGACTCTCATTTCATATACTTTCAAAGGATCTGCGTGAGTTACATAGAGCTGAGGCTAATCTCATTTGCTTGAAGCACATTYATTAGTGATGCAGAGGCTCATCAGAGCTGTATCACAATGCTCCTGTGGTTCCATTACGGTTCCTGGTGAAGTGTTGATCAATAACTACTGARCTCTCAGGGCTGTCAAACACAGAGAGGAAAAAATAAATATATATAATCCCTTAAAGATTGTAATTAGACAAAAACAAAACTACTGCATTAATAAGCCAAAAGTATTTAATATTAATCAAGTCTCAACAATTTTTGCCTGAGGATGGGGGATGGCCTACATTAATTGCTGAGTGTGTAAAAGCAGATTATAGCTCCTAAAGGAAGCAAAGTAGTCAGCAGCTGGCAATAAGATCAACTTGGCAGCCTGTCTTCGTGTTAGTGCTGAAGCGTGGGATGTTTTGTCTCCGTTTGCTCTGAGCTCAGTGTTTGGAAGCTCTTGATGATCAACAGCTATAATAGGGCCACATTTTCAGAAGACACCTATAGGAAGTTGCCAAGGAAATGTTTTCACATGTCTGGAGGTTTTGTGTAGGTCAGAGGGGTGTCACCTCTTCCACATTTTGAATCCATATCTCCAAAAGAAAAATCTTCAGCATCTACCCTTATTTTACTACCCTTCATCATATCTGTTTTGCATTGTCCACATTCCTCTTGCTATCTAGCTATAGAGATGGAAAGAAGGAGAGAAACTGAGGATTATCGCTGTTGTCTTTGGATCAAGAATTCATAATCTAAGTAAGTCTCTAACTTTTTTTGAAAACTTTGCTAATTAATTTGATGCCTCCATAAGAACAGACCAGATGTTTTGTGATTCTGTAATTTGTGTCCTTAAAGAACATGCTTCAATCTAGAGATGTTGAAAAAAGAGMATCACATAAAAGCAGAGGCAGAGCAGCTAGATCTGACATCTGGCTTGTGAATTCCGAGTTCTTAAAACTTCAATGTTTACATTAGGGCAAGAGGTAAGTCAAATGGTTATCAGGCTGGGCACAGTGAAAGGCAGCAAAAGGCCCAGGTATAGAAATCAGTTTTGAGAGAACGTAATGGAGTGCAGATGTAGCATGGATGGAGGAGAGAGGGGAAAAACTGCTCCAGTTCCTGGCTGCCCCATGTATCTTATGGCTATCACATACACTTTATGCAGAGCAGTGCTAAATGCCCTCCCCTTCCCTTTAGAAATCATGATGAATGCCCAGGCTCAGTAAGGAGGGCTTGGCATTCCTAGGAGAAACTTTATCTACTGCAACTATTTCCCTTTTGATACCTYCCTCTACCAGGGTTTGGACAATGCAAATTCTCTGATTATCACTGCAGTCTCCTTTTCCTGYTGGGTGGTAAAAGCAGTAGTACCAAAGCAGTGTATGTCCCTCTTTCATAGGGTACACTAAACCAAAATACCTCACACACATTGTCAGGTCATCTAAGAGTAACCTTAGGTAATGATTACGAAGCAGCTGACACAGAACAACTCATTACTCCAGTGAGCTGGCAGACCTAAACACTAAACTAGACTGAGATGTGCCACTTTTGATATGCAAAAATATAAACCAGCCTTCAGCTTGAGATTATTACCTAGTCTGAACAAAACCATGGCAAATACATACATATTTTTGTTGACTAAATATACAGCTATTTTCTCCATGATAATCTTCATGAGAATTATCAAGCAACTACATTGTGCATATGAGCAAATATCTTCTCTATTGAGAGAMTTTCAAGCCTCGTCTCATCTAAAACAAGCATATGAAAAAAAAAAAAAGAGCTTCTATCTCAAGGTGTACAAAGCAGAGGAACTCTTCCCTTCCATTTAGTCACAGATCAGGAACAGAGCTGAAAACAACCACAGTTATTTATTGCACAGTGTATAATTACATCCCCAAGAGCATTGTTCTCCATATGCCTAATGGACCATGCTCTGACACTTCCCCAGGCTCTTTGTGATTGCCACCTGGGCAGGAGATGCTGAAACAACAGGCAATAAACAGTTGCAGCATTTGGCTGGGTTTAAGCAAATAACCTCCCTYTCTTGGCTGTGCATGACTAACTGCACAGGGACAACTCCAGTCTCTTAGCAGTGGTCCTTCAGCAAGGTCTCTGAGATGCCCTTCGAAAAGTCAAGGCACGTTTATACCCACTCTACACCTCCCCCTTCCTTCGGCCTGCTCCTCACACTCAGTGACTCATTAGGAAATGCCAGAGTTTTTTGATGGCACCCAGTCACTGGATATAAATGAGTGAGAAGTAGGGGATCTTACATGGATACAGAGGTTAAATTCTGTGTCTGAGGCCCATCTCATGTGAAGGCCATTATCAGCAATCTTTAACCACTTCAGAGCTTCTCATTATTTCCTGAAGTTTGGTGGGCAGGTGAGACTTCAGTTTACTCACAGGCGAGGACATTTTAAAAAACAAGAAGAGCTGCCTCCGTCAGCAGTATCTTCCTGGCGATGGATTGCRGTCACGCATGTGTTCCTTTTCCTTCAGATCTACCTCCTGCCTTTGACACTGCTGATCATAAGATCTTTTTTTTCCCGACATTTTTGGTTCTCTGGGAACCTGAAGAGATTTACTCCCTCCTCACTTTTGGAAAGCTCTCAGGGTTGCATGAAGTGTCTGTCTGTCCAGGGTGCAAAGGGAGGAAGATGGGAATTTTTTTTAAGAAAAAGTTGTGAGTCCCTGTTCTGCTTCTCTGACCTGCTCATCCCTCACTTGCTGTTTTTATCTTCGGTCATCCCTCTTTCAGCTAACGGTGAGCTGATTCCCAATGCCACACATTAATAAAGCAGTTTTATCCAGCTCCTGACACCCCCTTCTGCCTRCGGTCACTTCAGCTGCCCCAGTCCTGCTGCCACACAGCAGTGGCAGTGACRGTTTCAATGCATAAAACTATTCCTAGTTTTGGACTCTCATAGACTGGAAAACACAGGAAACATTTTAGAAGATATCTGGTACTTTCCAGGTGAGCAAAATGTTTCATTTTAAGAACAGGACATGCAGAAGAAACCCCAGCCCTGTGCTTGGCTTTCGCTGCATCACAATCTGTTGCCTTTACTGCAGGGAGCTAGGAGGCAAAATTTAATGCATGATTTTGATATTTGTACCACAACAAGAAATCAACACTGTGACYCAGTTTTCAAAGACAATTTAGGGGGGCTCTGAAATTTAGGCTTTCTGCCTCCCTCCTCACAGTGGTATTCAACATATAGCTGCCTCCGAACTGCTGAATTTCACAGCCTGTGYGTTTATGTATATCACCACCGGATGCAGTTTATATTAATGGCCTGGACTTCAGCAGTCCTACCTTAATTGGCTGCAAATCTGAAAATGCGGTTACATAATTTGATATTGCTGTCAAAAGTGTTTGTACCACCCTGGCCCCTGACCCTGGCCGTGCGCTCCCGTGGGACTGCTCTGGCTGGAGCCTCACCATGTATTTGGCTGTTCTGAATTCGATGCCGTTGTACTTGGCATCACCCAGGGTCGAGATCCTCCAGCTCTCTCTGCCGCGCCAGGAGGGCAGGTTTGGGAGCGTGCCAGGCAGCTGGGGTGGAAAGCAGGCCAGGATTCGAGCAGCAGTGCAGACTTGGGCTGTCTTAAATCAATTATTAAACTGCATCCTTTATTTCATAGTTTATAGACGAACACAAAAGAGGGATTGCTCCTCCTCCCCCCTTTTTTTTTCCTGAAAAGTCTGTTTTACTAGGGTGTATATTTCCAACAAGCGGGTGTGTCTAGGATTTCCGCATATTATTGTCAAAAATCCAGAGAAATATTTATTTTGTGAGTCTCTTTTTTTTAATTTCTGTGAGAAAACAAATAATCTTCGAGATGAAAATGAAAACCAAATCACTCAGAAAATTCTGTAGAGACTTCATTTTGCTCAGCTYCAAAAGTGCAATAAAAAAATCACTGTTCCCAGAAAAACAAACAACACATATTWAGCCTTTTTATCATCATGTCTAATGTTTTACTAACTGTGAAATCACATTTTCCAGGATGAACTGTCTCAATACATTTCCAAAATATCCTGTTAGTGCTCAGTGGACACTTGAAAGAGGAACTCCGTCACAGCTGTAGACAGAGGACAGAAATCACTGTCTGGAGCACAGTGCTAGACATGCGGCTCTACCCAGAAGTACAGGGCCGAAGTCAAACAGTTGCACATCCAGTTTTGGGGAGGATAGCCTATCTTTTGAACATACTGTTACTTCCCTGTTCTGTAAAATATGTATACAATGTGTAATCTTAATTATTAATACTAATAACAACAATAATGTCTGGCTCTTATGTACTTCTTTCTTCAGTAGACCACAAAATGATTTGCAAGATCAGGTAATCATTAATATCTCTGTTTACACTTGGAGAGACTGAGGCAAGGGAAAGTGAGGAGTCTTCTCCATGGGTGCCAAACAGGCCACAGTCAAGAATGGAAATCAGATTTCCACACCAAATGCTTCATCTGTTAGGGCATGCTTCTTTCATCCTCATAAGATCCCYATGAAAGATTGTTGTCCACTTAAAAGATGGTCATCATAGGACATATCATATCTGTATTATCATGTGAAATACTGCAACTTGTACAGATAAYCATGGGAAGAAAGTGGAAGAGCAGGAAGAGGGCACAAATGCTCAAGTACGGAGAGAAGGAGGGTTTGGGGATGAAAAGAAAGGAAGAGAGCCCTAACTGTACCAGCACTTGAATACCTATGGTAGCACATTGGTTTCTGTGCTGTTTCTTGGCACAAAATTAACTCAGAGCTCAATTCTGGAGCTTCAACAGTGTCCTTTCAGCATTTCCATTGATCTCAATTTTTTTAAGGCCAAAGGATTCTGTCAGTACATGGGGCCAGGCTGAAGGATTGCTAACAGTTCTGGATGTAAATGCAAACATTTTCATCAATATGGTAGAGAACAAGCTCTTTGTGAAATTTGTGCTAAATTCTTTATGGTTAGAAAGGATCTCCTAATGGMTAGAAACAGTAATTGTCCTTTAAGTACTTACAGAGTCCTG
>NW_028186612.1:1036718-1291303 GCF_003343005.1 Rhea americana
AAGTCAATGCTCCCTTAAGTTATATCTTCCACTTTCATGCAATTAATCAGATCCTTTACCTGGAGAGCTTATAATTTACAAGAAAATTGAAGTGTAATATTTATTCCCTGTTTWGTATTCACTTTTTCCTGAAACGGAGCAGTCATTTCTCCCTACTTCTGCATAAATCCAAAGGAATTCATTCTCTGACTCCTTCCTGCTCTGGGAATGCTGCTTTGAGGTGTCAGGAAATATTCATGAATTTTCTGAATCTGCTGAATTCAATGCATAGCTGAAGTATTGCAACATATCTGAAATCTTTCATCACTTCTCTATTTCAGCAGGAACAATGCATTGAATTCAACAGATTAAGAAAATAAATTCTGAGAGATTTCAGAAATATTGCAGTACTTCAGTCTGGGGGTCATATAATAAAAATGAAAGGAACATGAGGACAGAATCAGCTCTGGTCTCACAGGGATACACAGCAAAAGTTTGAAACAGCCATTCATGCTGCTTAGATGAATGATTCAGGCTGCAGAGTCATGCTCCAGATTACTGGCTCTGTGACTATCTGAGAAGAGGGTCTGCAGGTCCTAGGAGCCTGACACCTGCCCAATTTAACCCACTTTTAGTTCCCTCTTTGCTGGATTCTAATAGCAAGGGCAATGCCTCCAGATTTGTTTTTCTCAAGAAAAAAAAAATAGAATCCCAAGTCTTTGTATCAGAGATAAAGGGCAGATGCTGTTCCCTGAGCTCCCAAATTGCAGTGCAAAATGTGCTACAGTATGATGCAGGATGCAGGTGTTGGACTCTACTGTAATTCTGTGCCATGGGTACATCTGATAAACTYTGGCCACAAACCAGCAGATCTTCTGTAACAACAAATTATGATAGGAATYGGGGCTCTGCTTTGTGGTTCCGAGAAGCTGCAATCTGAGAGTCTACAAAGTGACTTTCAAAACAGGAGCTCAACATATTTTACTAATAACCACCAGACTGTAAACCAGGAAAAAAGCTTTCTAGACGTTTTACAGTCAGGTCAGGGTGCATGAGAATGGATTGTCTGGGGAGCATATGAATCTTTAGCATTGGATGTCTTCGAGAACAAGTTTGACAGAAATAACACAGATAAAGTTGGTCTYGCCTTGGGCAGCGGATGTACTGGTTGACCTTTTAAGGGCCTTTCCAACGCTATGATGCTATGACTTTGAAAAATCAAATGACTTCTCTCAGTGATTCCTCCTGGGAGCTTGGGACAGACCTTACCACTCAATTTCCTTGCAGTAAATTGTAAGTCRTATGTCTTCCTTTCACTCTGCAGTTATACTAACACTGCCGCAAACAATTTATACAATCCCTTTCACTTCACTACTGCTGAGAAACCTTATTCACCAGCCTAATGCCATTCCTAATAACATTTCACCTCTTTGTTCTCTTCACTAATGTCACATTTCATAACCAAGTCACAACAGTTCTATCCTAATTTATCAGCAGAGAAGGAACAACTTTTCTGCAAGAAGCATTTAGTGGTGACATCATGGAGGAAATAATCAAACAGAACTGAGAAGCTGATTAGAGGGGAGAGACAGACTTCCACCTCCAACACTTCTCATCATATTCTCACTTGATTTTTCTAACGCTCTTTGTTCTGGCCTCGGCAAATATAATCCAKCCCAGCAATAGTCCCTACATACTCTTGACAAGATGGTTTTTCCTATCACTTTGTCTCTCACTTCCGTCTTTACATTTTTCAGTCACTTTCTCTTCTGTGTCCTTTCAGAGATAAATCTCTTCGCCTCTCTTTCCAGGTTCTTCAGTGTCTACCTTCGATTTAGCTATTGCCTGCTCTTCACCTGAGAGATGTCATTTTTCCCTCCCCACTGGCACATTTATCTTTTATTGCCCATGCCTTTTATTTCCTGACAAGTACCTTCACCTCCATTCTAATGGCAGAAGCCAGTGAGGTTTCTTCCCCACCTCCATATGAACACAGAGATGACCCAGTGAGGTTTCTTCCCCACCTCCATATGAACACAGAGATGACTTTTCTTCCAGGAACTGCAGGGAACATGAGGCCATTTGCATATTCTGAACCATTTGTAAACATAGTGTGTTTGAGAGTGGTCAAGATGATGAGAGTAGAAGTACAAATCTAACTTGTTCAGTATCATCTTGTGTTGTGACTTCCACRCAGACAGTGATGATTAGGGTAACCTTTTTCATACAACAGGCACAGAAGTGCTTGAATCAGAGTACTATCAGATAGAAAGCACTACTTCAAATAAAGCAGTGAATCAGAAACCTCAGTAGATGGTAAAACTATGCCAAACATCAGAACAATTTATAGAGAAAAATCAATTWGTGGATGTGGGTTGGGAGGAGACGAATCTTTGGAGAGAAGTTATTTTCTTTTTTTATCCACAGAAAGCTATGAAGCYACGTATAAAGGATCAAATTCTGCTCTCCTTAAAACTTGTCAATCCATTGCAACTAACAATATCTCTCTATATTTATATACTCTCTAATGTGAGTAAAAGAGACTCACATTTTCCTACTATRTACAATTTCAGTATGTAAGTGTGTGAGTTGTACCACAATAGAAGACTCCGAAAAATGAGGGGCTGTTTAAAAGAACAGTGAAAATCTAACTTAAAATGTCACAATTTTGTATCAATAAACTGGGCAAATGGAATGCGGACTGTACCAGATAGACTGTATTTTAGTAGCTGAAATACTGGATTGTGCGTTTGCTACCTGGCAGACTATGTCTAAAACTACTTAATTCATTTGCCTGTACCAAATCTTTTAAACTGACCACTTCAGATTTAACAGAACAGACCAGAAATGTGGACTAAATTCAACCTTGGTACAACTATAATAGAGTTCCTGAATGCTGTGTGGTTACAGGAGGGCCGAATATGGCCCCTTGCTGATATTATCATTTCTTCTTACTTGCAGCTCTCATTTCCCATGAATGTGTAACAAGCACTAACCATATCTGTGAAGTATAAAAGCTTAAAACTTTTTACATGTTCTTTTTTAAAGTAAAGCAATCAAAAATTAGGAAAAAGTGCCTTGAGGCTAGTCAACAGTAATAAGTGTAATTATAACAAAGTATAAAAAGTGTACTCTTACAATGCAAATACGATTGTATGGCACAGGTATCTGTAACAATAAAAGAATAGAAGAATGCAGTAGAAGATTGAACTCTATGTTTCTGTAAAATCTCCTTGACATTTAAAAGYTGTAAGTTGTCTCATTAAGGTCACTACTTTTCTAGTTGTGTATCAGTTCTTTTAATGGAGGAGCTCACATTACAAATTCAGAAAAAAAGTATCACCTTTAGTACTYAAAATCGGATCAAGCATTTCTCTCTTCTCTCCGTTCACCCTGAGATATGTCACTCTTTATTTAGTTGATTCTACTTCACTCTTAAAATCTGCATCTAATGGTAATGTCATAGACAGAAATTCCAGTTATTTTTCCCTGAATTCTCACAGTAAGAAAGGAGCAGAAGAACATTCAGCAGAACATTTGCTTCATGTGTTTGCTCACAGCATGTTATATTACATCCCCCCTGCCCAGCTTCGCCTGTAATCTGTCAGCTTTTTGTTGTTACTGGAGATATTAACTGTTGCTGCATATATTTTGTCTGGGGCAGCTTCTTTCTAATTTATTTAAAAACAGGTGATTTGCATCTTGTCTACAGAGAAGATCTTCAGACAAATCTCTGTTACTCTCTTCAGACATGTCATACAAACATCTTCGTTAAGAGGAACTGCCAAACCATCTCTATCCCAAGGCAGCCTTGGGGTGCCACCAAAAAAGGGGTGGTTGGAAAGAGGCTGAAGTGCAGGAGCCAGTGCACTTTTGCTGCTCTAATTCCTTCTGATGAGCTAAGTCAGCATGGGATAATCCACCCATCCACAGCAGAGYGAGCACTGAGCCACCTTTTTACATCCCCTCACCCCTGCCTGCCCCTCGCCCAGCAACTGCAACTCAGCCGCCCTGCACTGTTTTAGCTGGCAGCAAAATGTCAGATATATTTTGGCTTTAGACAGTGCCAAAGGGTTGTAATTTCAACGTAACCAAACAGGTGTCRCATTCAGAGAGTCTGAAGTTCCTCTCGAAAGTGTGAGGCTATTGCCTCAGACCTGGGGGGGCCACAGAGCTGGGAACAACCTCTACAAAGAAATAAGCAGCTGAGATAAAAAAGCATCTTCCCTTCTTAACTCTGTAATTCCCTGCTCTCAAAACTCATTTTTTTGAAAATGCACCTACCACAGAGGACCCTAACTAACCACAAACAAAACTACCCTGCATTAAAAAAAATACAGAAAGAAGAAAGATTAAACCATCCWATCCCAGGGCAAAGCCTAATCTTTATTTTTAGTTCAATTTCCAAAGTGATCTTGAATGTGTTATTTTTACCCCAGCAGTCTAGATTTTCTTTAGCATTGTATTGATTGGGCAGTATTTGATGAAGAGCACTTGTGGGTTGCGGGTATCCCTTACATCTTTGTCATTGGTTCATCTTTCCCTAGCAAGTTTGGAGCATTCTCCTTAGCTTTTATTCCCAGAAAGCCATAAAAAGCTACATATTAACTATTCCCCCTCCTCAGAAAAAAAGTTATTCCTCTGATATAGATAAACTATTTACAATATAGTTTTTGACAGTATGAATTAAGGTGCAAATACATAGGCCCTGTGTAGACAGGAATAGCTCTGTATACGTTTTTAAGTAGTTACAAACTCTGGCTCAGGGACTGATTCCCTGTTATTTAGGTTTGCTCTTGAATGTTCTGCATTAGACCTTCACTTAGTGGTGTATATATTCATTTTCTGTAAGTTTACTGTCAGCCCTCCTACAAAGACCAAGTTTCTCTTTAAAAAGATCAATATACTCAAAATGAAGAAAGGTGAGTCTTTCTCAAAGGAAATTATTTTTGACAAGGAGCAATATATCTTAAAGCCTGAATTCTAAACGTATATTTAAGTAATAAGTTTTCCAGAGACATCTCTCATTTTGTTGCTGAGTATGTATTCCTGCGCCAAATTATTGATAAATAATAATTGATAAAATACAGTATAAAGTGCTTCATAGTACTAGTGCTAATCCCATCAGCCCAGGTATGAGAACATGTGGAGCACTGGGAAAATATTCAATGTATCCAGTATTCAGAAGCACTGAAGTATAAGGAAACATCTGACAGAGAGGTAACATCCAATAGAAACTGGCATTTTCAGGCTGATGACAAGTTGTCCCCMAAACCTTCCCTCAAGCGGGTCATTTCTGAGCCACCCTGTTGGGCTGGATGTTGGAATACATGGATACRTAAGTAAGATCACCACTAGCCTGGGACTGGGCTTTGCAGCAACGCCGCTAGGGCAGGATACGGTGCCAGGTTGAGCAGACAGCGGGGAACGAGGACACTTGGCTCTCCAAGGGTGGATTTTGCTGTCTCACTGACACAGAGCTGGTGCCAGGCTTGGTCCAGGCTGCCGCTGCTATAGGAAGGGGAAAGGGACGGGGAAAGATCAAAACTGCAATGGAGAGGAGAGCTCCAGGATGTCCACTGCTCATGATGGCTGTTTGGGTGGAACRAGGACAACACTCTTTCTCCCAGCAAAGACAGTCGTTGCCTTGCACAGTCCTACCATTTCTTCAGAAGCTATCACAAGCCTGGCTGTCCAGGGCTTCAGGCTGTCAGGGAGGATTGAGAGMTAGAGGAGAGAAAAATGTCCCACTGTGAACACTGCTGGCATTAGTGTATGACACTGATTAGCGTCCATGGCAGCTGCTTGTTTTTACCTGCAGATGAAAGATGGACTCTCTCTCAAGCTTCCAGAAGATTGCTTGTTCTGAATGGCAAAACAAATGAAGGGRGGTTCTTTTCAGAAGGGGAGAAAAAATTAAAATACACAGAGTTGTAAAGTGARGAAGAAAATAATAGAAAATATGCGTAGTGTCAAATAATTAAAGAGCCTGAAATCACATCAAGAATAAAAATGGAATTCAAGCAGGAAGATTTTATACCCAGAACACCAAACAAAGGCCCTGATTCTAATTTCAGATAGGCAGTCACCTACCACTGGGCAACATATACAAAAACAAATCAGCTTTCACACATTTGGCCTGCAAACGCTGCAAGCTTCAGAGTGATGTTATTTGAGTTGTAGCTGGGCCAAGACAGTGAGACTAAAAATCACTTCAGGCAATGGCTTAAGGCATCACCCTTTTAACACAAATGAGCTCAGTTCAAATCTTGTAGCAAACAAGTGAAAATTAATTAACTTAGTCTTTGTTGGACAAGCTCACCATTTAATTTAATGTACAGGATTGTAATTACCAACCGCTGCTCTGGAGCAGCTCAGCTGAGGAGCTGACAGGCTAGTGTGATACATTTTCCATTTATTTAACCAATCTATCTGAGCACACTGCAATCTATCTGTAATGGACTTCTTTGTCCACACAACTATCCTCTGCAGCAGAGAGGCGTTGACGTCCTGCAGGGCTGAACATTGCTGTAACCCTTCCTGCAGGGCCCAGACCTCTAGGTGACACTTAGAGCAAGGAAGGTTGAGGTCCCATCGCTCATCCACTGTGCCCATTTGGAGTATGTGTCCTCAGTGTCTACCTGCACCTTGCCTGGATCACAAGCTGATGGACCCTATGCATCACTGTCTTCTGGAGTCTTGCAAACTGCAGCACTCATTGAAGAGGAAACCCTAAGCACTGGAGTCCTTCAAGAGCAAAGAGCCTTGCGCTCTGATTCCTCCTCTCAGGGCTCCAAAACCCACCGATGGGTGTTCCCTGTGCCATGGAAGGAGAGGCCTGGGCCCACACAACCRTGTCTGTTTGCTATGGCTCTCCCCCAGCTGGTCAGGAAAGGTTGGAAGAGACTTCTTTTTCCTGCYTGTGTCCTCACATCACAGAGCAACATGGATAATTAATTATGAAATTAGAAGACAATCATAATGTCTATGTATAAATAAGTCAAATTACTAGTATTCCCTTAACTGTGGCCTTCCCTAGCTTCTGTATGCCTGACTCTRTAATCTTAACGATCATTTCAAATAACATTTATGGTATAACAAGAGTGTATGTTGCTATTTTCATGCCATTTATGGCTTATATGGCCACAAAGGACCACYGTGATTATCTAGTCTAACTCCAACAATTTACTATAATACAGGCCAAAGAGCTTCACCCAAAAAATCTTATATATGTGCCCCAACTTTTAAATAGGATACTTCTTTCTGGAAGCCATCTCACTGGCATTTTAAACTTTTGCAGCTCTCCCAGGAACCAATGCGGTATTTGGAGTCTGGATTTCCCAGACTCTGCTGTGAGCAACCTATTAGGCCCACAAGGCATTTTCCATGCACAGGAGCTTTGGCAGATGTGGAGCTGGGTTAGCACAACATTAGACAAGGTGTTGGAGAATGCAAACATCTTGCTTACTAGATTGAAAATTTGATGTTCATCTTAGAGATGCTGATCATGCAGAGCGAAGCAATATGTTCAGCTTGTTAAAAAGGGAACTGCAATATGAACAATATAGAGAAAGCTTCTTGAAAAGCTTGTTCTAATATGACTCAGAGAGCAAAYATTGAAATGTTCAGTCATAGCTCTGGCATCCTGTGTTTCTCTATTTAAAATATGGTCTCTCTTTACACCCTTTTCTGCCACTGGTGTATGTGTGTATAAACATATGGATGGCTGTATAGAAATGCAATTGTCTAGACAATTTGTCTAAAATTGCATACACTCAGCTTCCTCCTAAAACCATGCTATATGAATTATAAAGTCAAGTAGTGCTGAGYCTAAACACCTCTACTCATCTCCTCATGCAGCTTGCAGATCTAGGAACCTAAGTCTCATTTTCAAATGGTGACATCTGAGAACACAAAGAAAATAGAGATCCAAAGTGGCCTGAGGGGGTTTGGGTGATGTTTGTTTTCACTTTTGGAAACAACACTGTGGCAAACAAGTCCCCAGGCTCCTTCCTCTCTATTTGCAGCAAACAGACTCTGCTATCCTCTTTTTCTGCCCCCATCTTTCATTGAGAGGCTAATTCCAGGGAGAACTGATCATGATTTGTTTTGCACACAGCAAAACAAATGCCTAGACTGTTAGCCCAATTTCAGAAAAGCTAGTCAAGGATGTGAGATTTAATTTTTCATTTGTATGAAGTATATTTATAATTACAATCAGTGCAGTCAATGYATCTTTTTTTTAAGTGCTGCTTCCAGAGTATTAGTATATACTGTGTTACACTAATGTGTGTATAAAGTGTCAGCAGAAGTTATAAGGCACATCAAGACAAAGCAGTGTAAGCATCTGGATGCAAGGTAGGATGGTAGAGGACATTTGTAAAAGAACCTCAGAGATTTAGAAGTATGAGTCCTATTGCCAATAAGTAACATGCTCCTAAACCCCTTAAGTCAGTTTATAAATCTCRTATTTCTATCTCTGCAGTCATAATAAAGTTTGTTTTTTGCGCTTTTTCTTTTTATCTTTTCTGCTCAGAGCAGTGCCACAAATAAATATTTAGTGTGACAATATGTTGTTAAATTATTCATGCTTTAAACTCATAAGTAGGAAAGACAATCTTCCTGACTTTACATGCTCTCCTGAAGAAATGTGTTATTCATTGGTGATTTTATTTTCATATGCATCTTATTTGTCTGTCAGTGCAAAACAGAGTTGAAACACAGGGGGAAAACTGACAAAACATTTTAGAGGTATTTAATTTCACCCCACTTCTTTTTATTATTCACAAAACAAAATCTGTCAGCTAGGCTTATATGAATTTCTTATTTTTCATGAAATCACTTTGGATGGTTTTAATGTTTGCCAGATTGAGAGACTGATGATTAAACTAGAGCAAAACACCATCATTTTTTCTTACTATGGGCACAGTGATATCCAAGAGCCCTACTACTAGATGCCGTTTTCCTTGGGCTCAGTGCTGTCCATGCACAAGATGGGCCATGCCTGCACTTGCATGACATGACAGGGAAATGGGGTCTCTTGTGATGGATGTTAGATTAAAGGCATGTACTCAGTGCAGGTGAATCAGCACTCAGATATTAGCTTTGAAAAACATAATCGTTACTCTTAGGGTGTAAGACGAGACCAATGTAACGTCAGACATGTCAGAGGGGGTCAAATACAGTCTACAGTGGGCTCTGGAGGCATGGTGGGACCTACAGTCAGTGTGCCATAGAAATTAAATGAGATCAATGAACATGAAATGCGATGGTTCATTCCATGCCAAAAGGGCACTGCAGTGTTGTCTCTAAATTATTGCATTTCATATTAAGTTCTGTTTACAAGTAAAGGCTTTTTGTTTATTCACTTTTTGCAAATGACTCCTCAAACTCAACTTGAATAAGAAAGGTAAATGGGACCATCCTCTCAGAAGTATTAGCAATATATTCAATCTGTTAATGTTGTTGATAGGATGAGAAATGCCAAGAGTCATATGGAGTTATATCCTGCAAAGGAAATCAAAATGAGGTAGTGAAAGGGGTCTATGTAATAAAAAGAACAAGATCAAAAGAGGAAGGGCCACTATGGTTTGGGAGGGGACTACAGGCATGGACAAAACCTGAAATGAGCATAGTGTTTCATATTTTAACAAGGAGGAAGATACAGGATTGCTTGTAAAATCCAGGCAATTAGGAGAACAGGGAGCATGTGAAAATGTACAGTCACGTCCCAGGTAAAAGCGAAGTCCAGCGATCTCAGTACACTCAGGGGACTGAAAAGTCTCCAACTCAGATTGTTAGAAAAAATAGCATATAACATACCAACCAACAGCAGGAAATAACTTGCTGGATTGAGATTCGTCCTATATGACTGGAAAASAGCCAATATTCAAGAAAGTCAGAGTGGGAGGAATTCAGCATGGAAAAAGCCATGGTGAGCCAGGGGCTTATCAGGTTAGATATTTCTAGCAGTGGTACAGAAGGACTGTTATTTTTCCCAGGAACCAGAAAATCCCTAGCTTTCACTTCATTACTCAGATTCAGTTCCTTCTGATCTAGAAAGACAAATGTAGTTTGGAAAAGCGCTTGGAAGTTACTGTCAAGTTCTAGAGGACAAAGAATCTGAGCTCCTCTAACTCCAGATCTATTTATCTTATGTTTAACTTGCTTAGTTTAACAAAATAAAAGTAGCGTTATCATTCCCCATAATGTAAGATGAAAAGTAAATATAAATCTATAGATGGAGGAGAATTAGAGGTAGTACYGGAATAGAGATAAGAACTGGCTCTAAGTATGGGTTGAAAATTGGATGGCAGTTTCTAACTATTAAAAGAATGAGGATCTGAAATGGCATGCTAGTAAAATTCTTTGGGGAAAGGAAAACTTAGATTGTTTCAAGATGGTGCATGATCAGCTTATGAACAGGATTCACGATGTTGTCACCAGTGGTAAAAGGTATCTGGACTAGGTGAGCCAGAGCAGATCCAGCCACTCTTCTGTCCATTATTTATTCCCAAGTCTACCAACTGTGTTTGTCACCCTGCAGGAAAAAATGGTAGATATCCAGACAATTTTGAAAGTCATCTGGTCCCCAAGAAGTTTTCCAGCCTGCATCTCCTTTAGATCCAGRTTTCCTTTAGCTGCAAGTCCCCGGGCACAAGAATTGTTGAGGTGCAATCAGGGCTGTGAGACACTGAGCGAGCTGCCAGTGGTCTGTGATCCAAATATTTCTCTAAAACCTTCTGACAAGTAAACGAGAATGGAGATACTCACGCTGGGGGATTTCGTTCAGGTTCATCTTTTCATTATTGGCTTCAGAAATAAGCCCRTTGTTTTTGAGATAAGGATCAAGAAGTTGTATTCAGGTATCTGAGACCCAAACTCTGTTGGTGTCCCTTGCATGGTTGTTTCAGTGGTGACTTAAAAATGATTCACTAGCAGTGCAAAAAGTTATACAAAGAGATAACAAATAGAGTGCAAGATCCCTGAAAATGCATAAAATCCTGACTGCAGACCTTGAAAGACCCTGGGCATGCTAAACTATAACCTTTAAGAGCTCAAGGGAAGGATTACCTCACGAAGAAGGTAATTGTTAAAACAGATGTTGCCTTAGGTCACTCCTGTTTATTTTCAATACCAGTCTTTCGAAAGTGTGCAAAAAGTGGTTGTAATTTGAGATTTAGAAAGGTGAACTGGATGTACCTTCAGTGAAGATGGATTAGAAATACTCATTCTAGACAGCATTGAACACACTTTCTATCACTTCCCTTTGAATTAAAATTATACAGATCTCAGACAACAGTAGAGATATGTAAAATTAAAATAAGTTTGGAAATCTTACCCCCAACCTTTCTCTAGAAGTCAAGAACAATCCAAACCATCAGAAAGGTCTGGAAAAGGAAGCAGAAAAAGCATTGCTGGTATATGTAGATTTTAGCYAGAAAAGCTATGCTGGTAATTGCAAAAATACAATGAGAATAGCACAATCTTACACAAATTTTGTGACATTTCATATTCTGAAACATGAATTCATTGGGTGAGATGGGGTACTGAAAGACAGCCAGATTGTATTTTTCTCCAGTGCAAAGGAACAATGTTCATTGGAACATGACACTTGATGACTTACGGGGATAAAAACYCTTTCAATTTTAAAAATGAACACCCTGAAGGTGCAAGCTCCTACCATATTGTCAGCAATGAATGCTTCAATGGATACAACCACAGAAAAAGAGCTGAAGGGGTAGACTGTTTTCCACACTCTACTGCTTTTCTCCAACCCTKCTCCCCTCTGTATCTTTGGGGAATTTGAAAGAGTTCTCTCCAGTGAAGCCAGTGGTTAGAGCTAACACAAACCCAGACAAGAACTGGAGCATTTGCAGTTTTCAAAGGGAATAAAAAATCCTACCTGACTCTAGAAGTGCAAAACAGAGCAGATAAAAATAATACTRAAGTTAAATATGAAATGACAGGAGATCTTGCTGACTTAAAAGTGAATATTTAAAAATATTCTTTGGCACAGTAAAYGGATGCAGAAATTTACAAAGGTGATATTGGGAAAAGCAGAAAAAATCTGAAATATGACAGTTACCCCCACTTTCTATAAACTGCAGACCGACAATCCAATAATTAAGCTGCAAACCAGCTTCAATAATCAACAAAACCTTGCAACATTAGGTGACCTATGCAGTACCAGAACTGAGGGGTTTAAATATTTTGCAGCCACTTTGTTACTTGCTGCTCAGTCACAGTGTCCAGCAGAGCTTTCCGTAAGGAAATGCTGTCGGAGGTAGTACCATATTCCTACTTCACCATCGAGATCACAGAACAATGTTCAGCACCAGTCAGCTACAACTATAAAATAGTGTTTGTGCTTTAACTCTCTTCTTTGYTGAGCTTTTGTACGGAAACCAGCTGGCAGCCTAGAGTTAATACTTCATGATCTGTCAGTAACCAGTCTCATCACATCTCCAGTAGAGTATTTCCCCATTAAACCCAAAAGCAATACAAAAAGTTGAATGTAGAGGTGGAGAAATTTTACTGTCTGCTGGAAGCCAAAGCATTTGTGTTCCTGAAGAAGACGRCAATTCAAAAAGTTGCAAAGTCATCAGGAAAAATATGCATTTGTTCTTCAGATAAATACAAGCTTAAAAGCATTTTAGGTGAAGTACAGAACTGCCCAGGGCTCACTGGCTTTGTAATCTGTCAGGGAGAAGCTAAATCAATAATTTATTAAGAGAGGAATAGTTAGCAAGACAGTACCTCACGTATCCGCCGCGACACCACGTCAGAGGACTCAGGTTATATGCACTGCTGCTTTGGGGGGAGCTTCTGCTCTTATGTGCGGTGTTCAATAAGTCAGGAGGAATTTGATTAAAGCCCGTGGCCTTGCACTGACTGAACTGAATAGAGAGCTTTAGAGGCACTGTCATCCCAGTCATGGGCTAGGTGAGGAGCACTGTGGCTACAACATGACGGGAACGCTTTTGTGCTGCTCTGTGTGAGCTACTCTGGGAAGACAAGGCCCTTTTTGCCCCCTCTATCATTGCTAGCCCACAATCTGGAGGCCAGGGAGCAATTGTAGAGGAAGTTTCTGCACCATTGCTCTTCCTGCCAAGGCAGGAAATCCCAGCACTTGAGTGGGCATTTTGCTTCATGATTCATAAGCAAGGACTGGGCAAGCTCCACTCCATAATTTCAGGAGGAGACCCCGATATTAAGCTATCAACTGATCCATAGAGTGGCTCCACAAAAGATAGCAATGTCATGACTCCTTTAGAGAATTAAGAAGCCCCAGACCTTTGCAGGAGCAGACCCAGGGGGACACTTGTACCCCCTGCAAGAGCCCCAGGCCCCAGGACAACAATGTTTGCACAAAGTCAGCAAAGTCATTTCCATTCCCTTCAGCAGGGTTCGCAGGGCATGGCATTCTGCCTGTGATCTTAGTTTAGAGAATGAAAAGTGTTTTTGTTTTAGTCCCTGAAGATGATGATCTGGCATTTCAGTAGGGGTTTGATCTCCTACTCTACCACAGCTGCACTGTGCTATCCAGCAGGTGCCCCAGACAGCAGATATGCTGCTTGATAACATTTTGGCTGTGCATGAGGAAAGGAAGTGGGAATGCAAATGGGAAGGCATATGTTTTTTCTTCCTTTCTTCTTATTTCAGTGTTTTTCTTGGTTAGGGCATTGGTGCCATGTTTAACAGACCAAAGACTCCTCCTCTAACTCAGTGAATAATTGTATACTAGCTTTGTTTAATCATCTCACCTCTGACTACTCTGTAGCATATCACTGAGACATGGTTGAAAATCCCTCCAGTCGGAGAAATGGATTGAACCCAGGTCTCTCATCTCCCGATTGAGGGCCAGGGGGGTTGTTGGGCAGCAAAGGGATACACAGCTATCTGCAGCTTTTATCTGAGTTTGGTGTAACTGAAAACATTTTATTTCGGGCCCAAAAGCAAGTCATCAAAAATAAAGTGGCAAAACCACAGTTACACCTCCTCTACCTTCAAACAGATCAGCCCTGATGGAGGACACAGAATAGGTGCAGAGGGCAGGAAGGTGCCTGTGGCTCCCTTGCAGAACTGCACTAGCTCAGTGCCACGTGCAGGGTTGTGTGCTGAGCAGGGTGGAGCAGTACCATGATAACAGTTAATCCGTTGTCTCAAATCAATGCTATCTTTTCCACAACTTGTTATCGGATTGATGATGTACCAGTCAAAGGACCATCCAGTGTGGGAAGTGACTTTGACATGGGAAGGGCAATGGAGGTGTTAATAATGCAGATGGGGAGACAGGGAATTTTGCAGAGGCTAGCATGGGTCAGCATGGCCAGAGATAAGCATTCAGATTAGCAACATGGGCTCCTAAATGAGCCTCCCTAGTGGAGGGAAAGAAGGGACTTTGCAAAGCACTGAAATGGAGTCAGTGCTGGGGGACAGGGAAGGGCAGAGGGTCAGATTACAGAAAAAAGAAGTACAGAATCTGCAAGGATGGGGCAAGGACTGCAGACACTCAAGGACAGCAGCAGCTAGTTTGGATCAGACCAGATCAGTTCAGGAGGAGTCTGAAATTGGATCAGGTCATATAAAGCTATCTCCCTCTTCCAGACACAAAATGGAAATTCTCCATTCACATTGCCATGAAAATTGCATTTAGCTTTGCCTGCTTAGGATGAGGGGTGCAGATTGTTAAACTTCAAATGTCACACCCTTTTGAAGATAAACATTGTATAATTCTATGAGAACCACAGCTCCTGGCTTCCCTCTTTTGTAGCAGAATCAAAGAAGTGCCTGACTTGAGCAGGTGTTGAGTCTGACTATGTGTATCCCTTTCAGTGGGGATTTAAAATGTTCAGTGTTCCTCGGGAAGTGGTATGAAACCTAGCTTTGAGGTGTGAAGCCAAAGATTGCAAAAATGTTGTTTAATAGCAACCCAAGAGAATCTGCATTCCAGAGAGAATAGCAAATGCCATAGGCTGGAAGGAATACTCCATTTCCATCCTTGTTTTCCTGATCACAGACAGCTATGTCCCAATCCTATAACTCAGACAAGTGATAATAAAGTAGTGTGTTATTTGTTTAGTAATGTATTGCTTGAAAACATTCATTATCTGGTGACAGGAATAAGCATCTCCTTGAGACAGAGATGGACTGTAGCAGTGGCCTGAGTTATTTTAGAAATACTCTAAACTTAGGATACAAGATACTTCTTCACTGTCTTTGCTTTATGTGCAGTCACCTATACTGGGCAAAAAAAAGGGGGGGGGGAGGCAAAAGGCTAGCAAGTTAAATGCCTCCACTCTTTACCCTAGAGATGAAGGCCATTGAGATGCAGCATTTTCCGAGACATACAAAAACAGGCACGATGGCAAAGGGCACAAAACCCTGCCCTAATAACTGATCAGGAGATGCATGTTGTCCCAGCTCTATGTGTGGTTGTTGCAAAGTTTTATTTAGCTGAGTATCAAGAGCACACAAATTGGTACTGACTTCAATAAGGTAGCAAAGAAAAGTTGAGTGACATCTGTTAAGAATCTAGGTCTCTACTCCTCTTCCACCAATAGTTTGGTCATCTTACCTTTGAATAACTGTATCAACAGAATGACAGTTTAACTGCACGTGAAAGAGGGGCTTTTGCCTGGACATGTAGTTCAGGATGGAATCAGCCTCATCATGTTCATAGGTAAAATAGCTAGCAAAAATGTTAGCAAAACTGTAGCAACCTAAATGCCAATGAATAGAATTCGTTATGCTGGAAGATATCTTATGCTTCTTGTATAATGACTATCAGTGGCTAGGGCACACAATTATTTTTATTTTATATCACTTTTTCATATTTTAATCGAAATAAATTCAGAGACATGTTTCAAAAGGTCTCTATAAGTCCTCTAAGATTTTCACATAAATAAATGATTTTTGAAATTTATAAATTGTTCCTGCCAGTAGGTCAAAACAGGGAGAAAAATTATAAATGATTGATGTCATGATCAGAATTGACTTCTTATTTCCAGCTGCTGCATTTTTCTGTCTCTCAGGTGTTGCTCTTCTAAATGCTATCTCCACATAAGCACCAAGACACATTCACATCCTTCAAAATGAAAGTTGTGCCAGTACTGTCAACATACTTTAAGAGAATCATTGGATATAATGCTTGGCTTATTCACTCTCTGTACCTTTAATGCCATATCCTTACAAAATAAAAGCTTCCTGTTACTATTCCAGCTATGGCAACATCCAAAGGTCCCTGAGAGGGATCAAAGTAGCATTACAGTCTTTATACGGTGCTTGTCAGGTGCTGGGGTTTGACCCAGCTGATCTGGGTTCCATCTCAGAGTGCAACGCCAGTCATCAAAAGTTCAGATGTGGTGGTGAATTCTTGGACACACAACCAAGTTGTAGGAAGTCCCACTATCTCCCCAGATGCCTGCAGAGAGAACTCAGAGGGAGAGCTCTGGGGAACATGTCTTCACAAGAGTTAAGAACTCAGTTAAGAACTGAGCTTTATATAATGTCATCGACAGGACGAGTGAGAGCAAACCTCTCACTTCCGGGATGTGGTTCAGACAGATTTGGGAATTCTTCTCTGTATGCCATCAAAGGGATGGTCCTATTTTTAGAGGACAATAATCCCTGGAAAACCTTGAGCTATGCCTGTAAACATGGTCTGAAACATTGTGCACAACTAGTATAAATCAAAGTCATGAACCTGGCTCTGACCATCTTTAGCAGCTGCTTGTGAAGTCAGAAATTTTAAGCCTGGCTGCTAGGGTAGGTTTGAAGAGGATTTGAATGTTACCCCACTGATTCCAGCTCATAGAAGAGGAAGCCTCAGTATCTACTTCTTTGAGTGATATTTATAGACTTACTAAAGGCTGAACTAATTCAGATGTTACTTGCTTATAAATATTCCAGTACTATGTGTAGAGCTGCTAAATTAGATTATCTTTTTTTTTTCTTTTTTTTTTTACTAAGACGGATGCTTCTAGGAGAGCTCTGTTATTAAATTGAACAAGAAAGTAACCTTTAATTTGCAGGTATCTGTCAAGAGGCTATTTGGAACACTAAATTATCTCTGCAGATCTCTAAATGAAATTGTTTCCCTTTCATATTACATTATTCAGATAACTGATAACTTCACTCTGTTGAACTGAGGAGATAAATGCCGTATCCAAATTAATACATAGTCTGTGCCAAAGGCCACCAGGATGACTGTGTGGCCAGACCCAATCCTGGCATAATGGAGATGCAGCTCTATTGAATTCTAATCAGAAAGACTGCATTTCTGACCTACAGAGTCATGAAGATTTAGTGAGCTATGGTAGCAAGTTGGTGGTAAGTCTCAGCTATTGGATTAAAGACCAGAGGTCTTCTTAGAATTGATGGAGTGTGAAGTCTCTTAGTAATTGTAAAAGCAGCGTTCAACCTATAGTTTATTTTCTCTGCTTTGCACGCTACCTCGTCCCCACATCAGATGCATAAAAACCAGAGTATCTCTTACAACTATACATCTGCCCGTATACATCTGATACATTCACCTCCCTGTGATATTCAGCTGTTCGAACGCATTCTTTGAGGGCAACATGCTCAGGGGCAACTCTGCTTTGGATGCACATACTTTCAGGGCTGTAGAAAAAGGAGTGTAGATTACTCTAAAACACTCAAAGCTATTGGATCCAAGACTTAGACACTGTAAACATAGCTGAAAAAACTCAGCAGAGAGCATTGAGAAGCAATGCCAACAGAAATTAGTTCCCTGTGTCCATCCATGGCATTGCCTTTTTCTCTTTAACGCAGATAACTTCAGTGTCAAACAGAAGGTACTTAGCATAAGAAGGGATCTCCTAGATCACTGAACTAGCCATTAGTGTTGCTGGCAGCCAAATTCTGAAGTCCAATGTATTAACCGATTATGCACCATGTTCAGAAGATTTCAATTTCTTGCACTCTGACCCTTTCTAGAACTTGTTCCAGAGCCTCACTTCTCTGATGATTGGAAATTTTTTGTTTCAACCTACCCCTAGCTAGTCTATGTCTCTCCACTCTTTCGCTTGCATTATCCTTACCTCTCTGGTGCTGAGTTCCCATTCTGTGTATTTATTCATCTTCTGTATTTACTGACAGTGGTAATGCACTCTCTTTCTCCTTTTTTTTTTTTTTGCTAGGTTAGAGCCTGACCAGTGTGTCACTACTTCCTTACCTCTGCTGGATGTGCTTCTCCCAGTACATCCTGCCATTTTATTTACCTTTTTTTGTAGCCTTGTAGCACCTGTGGCTCATGGACATCGTGGAAAGGAAGGTCTTTCCATTTCTCTATCATTTCTCTTTTATCATCGTGGAAGGATTCTTCAGAAAGATTGTCAGTAACTTTCCTGAGACTGATAGAGCTCCTTTCTGTGCAACTACTGAAGCCTCCTTTTCAGTTATTTCCACATTCACCTTAGAGTTCTTGCACTGGTCATCATGTTTTCCTGATAATTTCTCATGTGACACTCTCACGTTTCCTGATCTTCTAAACAATGGAAATCACATGGATATGATTTCTTTATCAAAGGAAGGTATCAAGAAGTATAGCACACTCTCCCTTTGATAAACTTGTGCTGCTTTTAATCCATTTTCTGCTCGCTTTCATATTTTTGATTATTCTTCGCTTTCATACTGATTCCAAAACATGCTTCAATCAGATTATTAGCCTTCAGTCGTCCACACCACTTTCCCTGCTTCTTTCTAAATGTCTGTACTGTATTCTCCAACTATTGTGCCACGAGATTATAGAAATAATACTCTGAATGTAAATTCATCCTCTTGGCTTTGTACTGCAGTATGGTGATTCTCCAGCCTCCCTGACTGGAATGCAATAAGCTCTTTGTGTTCACCCTCCCTTCTCATGTAGCTAAGTCTTTTTCCGCACATGCATTTTCTCTGGCCAAAACACCTTTGCCTCTATTCCAGTCTCATTTCATCCTCTTTTTTGAAAACTAACTCTAAGTTAGTTTTTCATCCATATTTGGGTTATCCTTAAAGGCTACATGAGCTTTCTTCTTCCCTTGCTCACCAACTAGGCTTGAGATCAAGGGAAAAATCTAGTGGAGAAACTCTAGTAGTCATAGCAGTGTAGACAAGAGAGAAGGGTAGATGGCCAAAAATTGTTAGTAAGGCAGAGCTGGATTTAAATATAACCCTCCTTTGCTGTGAACTGTCCTGTTTTATGGATGAAGGATGATCTGCCCATATAGGATTTCGTTACCTTTTCTTTGATATATCAGCACATTCAGTGTTACAGCCCTCCCACCTGTCTTCTTTAGTTTATTGTCTGCCATTACTTTACAGTCCTAAGCGCAGTTTAAACTGAGCTCCTTACAGCACATACCTGCCATTTGAGAGGTCTGTAAAGTCCTGTGCCTATAAGGCTGTCTGAGTAAACTATGAGAATGCCACAAAGGTGACTGGAATGCAATTATAGTTGCTAACTCAGCATTGAAACCAGCATCTTAAAGTCAAGATCACCCAATGAATAGGTAAAGTTTGTGATTTGGAAGGTTTTGGTCTCTCTGCCATGTCTGCCCTGGCTCTCTGACCTTGAGCTGCTGCTTCATCTCTTTGTGCAAGTCTTTCCTCCCATTTTATTTGTTCATTTATCTGTTTAGACTCCTAGATCTTTGGGGACAGAAGTGGATTCTTCCTTCATTTCTTTTTGTTGTCTGATGCTATTCACAGTAGAAAAAACAGCAGCTCCTCCGGTTATGCACCTGTTTTAATCATCCACCCCCATATGAAAGTTGAACTATTCTCTTCTTGCCTTGAATATTGTCACAAGATGAAACTTTCAGAAGCTGAAGCTTTCCTGCCTGTGCGCAGGGTGTGGATGCACATGGGAAGCAGGGCTACAAAGGAGCAAAGAGACTGTGACTGTCTTCTTAGCAAGCTGAAGCTGGAGTTCTATTTGAAGTGAACCTCAGAAGAGCAAGAGCATGCTTTTCTTTCTTTAAAGGGATATGCCACAAGGCACAACACTCATTTCTTTCTGCCTTGTGCCGTTAGATTTGGGTAGTTTTCTTGGATTCTTTTACAAGGAACAGGTATTCACATTTTCTTTGTAAGTTACTTGAGCCCTTTCTGCCTGCTGCCAGCTTTCTTTGCCTGACTGCTGCCCCCTCACATGTTTTGTCTTTGCCAATGAACATCATGACATGCTGCACCTGCCCCGGGTACTGGGAAGGCGTATCTGTGCTGGTGTTTCTTAGCCTAACCTCTAGCAGCCTTTGGTGCTCTGTAAGTCAGTAGGAGGTTCTCTGTGAAGCTGTTACTAGAGATAAAGCTCATATGCACCCTTTTCCCATACATGGAAGTAAACAAGCACTCAGCATGAAGGAAATGAGAGAAATAGGAGTAAACAGTGCACACTGAATTTATTCAGACCTACTTATGTATAAAAGCACTGAAGCATCAACTCAGAAGGTGGTCCCTGAAGGAATTTCACATAGTTCATAGTTCTTTCATTGAGCAGGGATCAAGAAGTATTGACCTTGGCCACCTTGCCCATGCCTGTGGACTTGACTCCCCAACAGCACAATTTCATATCTGAGACACACACTAGCTTTCCTGCCTTCAGTTCTACAGAATGAGCCCCCTGAATATTTTATACCTGACTATTTCCACTCCTTGGGAGAAAGTCATGAACAAGTGTGAAGACACAGTTGGCTGAGAAAAATAAGAGCAGCCCTCCCTGATGTATTGCCTCAGCTCTAGCTCAGCCATAAGCTTCAAATGTGCTGAACTTTGACAATCTCTACCCAGTGCTGCATTCCTGAATAGACTGACCATGAACATTTATAGTGCCGAATGGTCCACATCTGCTCTGAGCACGTCTGACTAATGCAGTGATGTCAGCACTGGTGGTAATGAGACATTTTCACCATTGCTGGAACACATTTTCAGATACAGCAAGGTGTAGAGGTTGTATCCTTAACCACACTTTCCAGCAGGCAGAAATTTGCCCTTCTTCCAGGTATTGCTCTTCCATAGATTGCTGAGAACTCAACAGTGCAGAATTTCTGGGGTTGATTTCTGTCACAGATGTGTGAGATTTGCTTCCTCAAGAGTGTTTAGCAAGGTTTGAACCCCTGACCTGTGGATTTAAGCAGAGATCTCCACCTCTCAAACTCAAAGCTTAACTTCAGCCACCGGCAGCAACAACAGCACTAGACTCTTATCTTCTTAGACAACAGGGATGCATGACATACACTTTGAAGGCACCTGCAAGTTCTCCTGAAGCCAACTATCTGAGGGCAAGCATTTGGCCTCTCAGTATTTTGTGAATATCTTTGCTCAGACCAGTCAATTAAAACTCACTGACATTTGCTACAATACTGCTTTTCCAGCTGTCTTTTAGGGTTTTTCAACAGGCTTTGGTGCCCAGCAGGAGCTGTAACTGGAGCAAGTCTCTGACATTTTAAATTCAAGCAGCCGTGACACTTGCGAGAGCAACCCTTCTGAAGTCAGTCACGTAACGTTCCCCTCATCCATCCACCGAGCAGGTCCGACCTGAAGGAATGTTTTTGCTGACAGAATAAATTTGCCTTGGTAAATTTTTGCCAAGTACAATATTTGTTGATGAATGTTGAACTTTTGATGAACCCAGCACAAAATCTTAGGTCCTATATCTTTAGGACAAAAGAGAGAGAGAGAAAAGAATTAAAAGGAAAAGAGAGAGAGAGAGCCTTGAACTTCATGACTCAGACCAAGTCCAATAGCGATATGACAGAGGCCAGTGGCATTTTTGGTGCTGAATGTAGCTGACAGACTGGATTGTAGAATGTCACAGGGCCACCACATTTTTTTGCCAGATCAGCAGCACCTGCTGGGTTTCAGTTCATGCCTGAGGAATGGTTGTGGCATCCCGGGTAAGTATGCTTTACATGGGGTCAGCTATAGACCACACTGATGAGAGCAGGTGGATTTCACCTCAGGATAACAGCATTGATTTAACCCTACTTATACCACTGTTGCCGTTTCCCCCCCAGCTCCCATCACTTTGCGACACCCTTTCCTATGGAGGCAAGCCCACTTCTAGCAAATATCTTTTCTCTATCTAATCAATATAGATAAGTATCAGGCGTCAGGTCTATGCATAGCCAAACTTTGTGAGAGCCCCCTCACTTCCATCACAACATTTTTGCAGGATGCATTTTCTAAAGGAGAGAGCAGATCATGACACAAGGATGCTGCTGAGCTCTCTCTCTACCTCATGCTTGCAACAGTTTCCCCACTCAGCTTTTAAATCCCTAAATTCTGGTTTCCAAAAGTATTAAAACACTGAACTTGGACAACAGAGGTGGAAAGGGGAACAGAAATGGGAAAAAAGTGCTGCCATATTTCTGTGCCTCTCTGGATGTGGTGAAGGTCTCTGGTAAGTGTACCTCCAATGAATGCTCTTGCAACATTAGAAATGTACCCATTTCATGGGGCATTTTCCAAATAGTCATTGTGATTCTATTAAGTTCATTTCAGTGCTCAGCAGCTTATTAATCTGCTTTTATCTTCTTTGGTAGCTGTACTGACTCAGAAGGACACTTTGCAGCCAAGCATGTTTGCACACTGGAAAGAGACTGAGACTCAAGCCTATGAGGCAAGGGAGGGTGTGGGGAGCAGAGGAGGGACTCTGTCTCATTTCTGTCTCCTCTTGATGCTTACAGGGAATGTATCCCTTTGCCTTGTAACTCTCGCTTGTGCAGCAAGGTATTATTACAGGTTAATTTAAAAAGGTGGTGATATAGGCTAAGTACACCAGGCTGGGTTCCTGAAGACTTACAGGGCCTCTTCTGGGCTTCACTTCGCTATCGCTTTCCTGAGTCACCAAACTCAGTGCCAGCACTGTGACTCATTCAGCTTGCAAAGGGCTACCACCTGCCCCTCAGTCTCTGCACGTTGTGTCACCAGAAGCAAAGCAATGATTTCATCCGTTGTATCACAGGAGTGTCCTCGCTCCAAGTATGGACCAGCAAAGTTTAGGCAGTGACTGAACATAGGAAAAATAAGATCTGATGGGAAATGTTCAACAAGATGTTCTTTGTTACAAAATATTGAATTACTGAGAGTCTTCGCTCTTTTTTGCGGAGAGGGGGCCCAAGACCAGGTCTTTTCTGTGGGAAAGGGTAAGAAGCCAAAATCAGCAATCAGAAGTTAATGTAATCTGTATAGACACAAGAAACACAACCTGCCCTGCTCCAATGCATGCTCATGCGTTGATGTTTAGCTAGAGTGGTATCCAGGAGGGCTGGAAGAGCCCCCTGCCCTCCAAACAAGTAGACCATCCTCTAGGCATGCAGGAGAGTGACAAGGCAGAGACTCCACTGCCAAGCTATTTGCGCCCTCAGACCTTTTCTATTCTTCAATCTCTTTCTCATTTCTCAGGAAAAATAAATAAGTAAACACAAATATTTTGAAAGGTCTCCAATGTTTGGAACAAGCCTCAACATTTTTCATGAGACAGGAAAATGGATTCACGCTCACTTCTAGTGACAACAAACTATTTTCTGTTCTGAGCAGCTCGCATTCGAAACAACTTCTTAATATTCATTCTTCAGCTAGCTCCTGAAATATGTGTACCTTTCAAACATGGGTCTAGTGGGTTTCTGATTGAGCCCTCAAAGACTAATCTACCTCATGAGAATTTAGTTGCTCAGCATGTTGGTAAGGAAGGACCAGATTAAAAGCCCTTTATTCAACACAAAATACTGTTCTTACTATTCCTTCTAATCATTTAAATAGGCTTCATAATGAGAAGTAATCAGATTCTTGACCATCCAGAAAATATTTATCTTGTGTATTTATACAGGGCAAATTGATAGATTAATGCAATATAAAACAAGGGCAAGAAAAAATAATTTTACACAAATATTTTATTAGTTAGATGTTCGCATGATTAAAGAAGGTCAGAAGATTGGGAATATGAGAAGAGTTTTTTTAAAATTAAACATATCATTTAACATCCTTCTGTCTGTTTTCTTTCACACAAAGGAATTGCTCACAACAGGCAGCTTCACACCAGTTTCAATGACTTTTGTAGAGCCTCTGAATGAGGGGAGCAAAAAATCACCCATAGGAAAAGTCAGCAAGTATAAAAATAACAGAGAGCCAGAGAGATTTTACCCAATTGAAACATTTCTTTATAAAAATGTTGAACTTCTTCAAAAGATAATCTACTATAAAAAAGAGAAACACACAACAATTGAATTGCCAGGGAAGCTACCATGGGGAGAACAAGTATATTGTCACGCTCCAGAGACTTTAACATACAGATAAAGGTCCCTGTTGGGGCCAACACTCCTGAAAAAACATTATCATATGTTTTATTACAGTCTGTTCATATGTCCAGGCTGTCATCTGAAACAATCAGGCAAATCCACCTCTCTACTCTATTTGTTACCCCTGTCTCCTTGGCACTGAGATCAGCCTGACCTGGATGGAGCAATGTGACTTTAAGCTGTTTTCATGCACCTGCTGGCATGGATATAATTAGGAGAGGGATTCAGCTCAGTGATTACGATCCTTAAATCTAGGTGTCTAAGACAGATTTGTTACTCAGCTGATCCAGGGTAGATGTCTACCTCACTGAGCTGAGTTAAATACTCTCTAGGCTCTATTAACTGTATTGATTAGATATTCATTGACTATAACAGGAGCACAAACACCTGGTTCACATGTAGACAACTAAGCTTGGGGGACTTAATCTGCAAGCTGAGTCCCCTCATTCTGACAAGATTCAGTTCCCCAAGCGAGATGTCTTCTTAAATGCTATCAGCTGTCTCACATGACCTTCAAGAGCCGTTCAAGTGGAATGGACATCGCTCTTCTGTCTTACAAAGTAACTTCCACACTCAAGCAGATGGTTTAGATGACCAGAGATGTCTCAGATGACAATATTGCCACCCTCAGGATCAGCTATAAATTAGAGCAGCCTTATTGCTGCTCTGAGTTGTGTCATACTGTGCATAGATCCACATGGCAGTGGTGGTATTTGCGTACCCCTGATTACCGTCTTTCCACTGACCATGTTTCAGCTACCTAGAGGAAAGGTTAACACCACATCCTAAAATATTCCGTTGTGCTTCAACTTGAGCTAGCTGAGAGCAGGATCAGCACATAATATTGGATCCACATTTCTTGACTGCCGATAGTAATAACTTTTCTTTTGATGCTGCATTGCTCTCTTTTGTTAAAACATATTCCTACAATGGAAGATAAAGCAGAAGGCAGAGACGCCCAGTTTTGCAGACCATCCCTGTCCCTCTCAAACCTCAGCGCACCTGCATGCTAAAACTCTTTGTACCAGACTGATGCCAACCAGAGTAATGCACGGAAATTGAGACAAGAAAGCAACACACCCCTGTCCTGTGTGTTTGCAGCCCAGAGACAGTAAAGTGTCCCAAACCATGATTCTTCAGTACCTCCCACTGTGATTTTCACCACACTGAATGGGTATGAAATACTCCACTACTGACTGACTAGTGTGCAAATGACTATAAAGAGCAATGGAGAGTCAAGCCACTGTTTTCTCTCCTGTCAAATGGTTCAGACTCGGTCAACCACACACTCTTATGCCTTGTCCTTAGGAGACCTCTCCAGTGGGGCTGAGCAAATAAAAATGACAAATGCTCCCAGTACTCAACTGTGTGCTACCTTCCCTTCACAGAGGCATCGGGGTAAGACTGCAGAGGATAAGAGCTAGATAGCCAGTGCTCCGGTTTTGTGAACCCATTATTTTAAGTCAAAGGAAAAGGCTGCACAGATGATCAGATGACCCCAGGCACATTTGGATTTAAGAGTTCAGAAGACAGGAGCTGAAGCTGTCTGAAGAGAGAGTGGCCACTGATGGCTTTTTTCCTTCTTAACTCAACAGGTTTAAAAAAACAGTCATAAAATAGTATGAATGTTGTAAAGCCTCTCTTGTAAGGATTTAAATGGGACTAGAGCCTTGCAAAGGCAGAAAGAGGCCTGCTAGTGGCAGCAGCCAGTGGGAGGACCATTTTCATCAGCAAGGACTGAATTCGCGAGAAAGATGACCCTTAACTCTCCGTCTGTCTATCTGTAGCAGCTGACGAGTCCTCATTTTTCAGTCTCCCAATAAAATTATTACTAAGTTTGAACATTCATTTAAACTAATTCACTTCTAGACAATTTCAGAGTGGTAAATTCTGGTTGATTAATGTTTCCCTTATTACTTACATCATTACAGCTACAGCATGAATTTCATTTGTTTTAGGTAGCTGAAAGAGAAGGAGAGACATATAAATCTTCTAATGATTGCCTGTAGCTGGCAACCTTATTGTTTTGAAAGTCAGACAGATGCAGGTGTATTTACCCTTCTACAAACATGACCCAGTGGCATTTGAAAATTAGATCTCAGCTGTTTCTGTCTGTTCTAAATATTTAATTAAGCTGCCAGATAAACATTTTTCAGCCTTTAAAATATACTGTATCTCTATCTAATGACATTAATAAAATTTAATGCATTTAAATTATCTGCATCTTTCTAATGGAGTTTGTAATATATTTTTAGGTAGATATGCAACTTAAATATCATTCGATCCTTGTTTGCTACTTTAATTTCACTAAGCATTAAGATAAGAATTTTTGGCATAATATAAGAAATTCAATCAAGATTTATGAAAAGTCTCATTTAACTTTAATAGACCTGCAGGGACCATTCATCCCTGGTCAGTGCTACATTTTTAAGGCAGAGTGCAAAAATATGCCTTAAAACGTGCTTTGTGACACTGTAAGAGTAAAGAGAAAGCAGGAGTGGGATTTCAGCTTCACTGCTCAACCTTAACAGCAAAATGACTGTTTCAGTAACAGAACCGAAATGCGTTCAGCAGTTTCAGGTGGCTCAGCCTGACCACCCCCCTCCTCCCGGCCTGGCACCCACAAAAATGCAAGTGCAGTTCAGCCATCCTCAATCTCCAGGGATCTGCGAAGCGGGGAGGTCTGCACCACTGCATGACACCTCATCACAGGCAAGAAGCACTCACAGACCTGCCAGTTAGTGCTAGCAGGTTCCTACAGCAGCCTGGACTTAATCACAGCCCAGTTAAGCCCCAGAAGGCAAAAAAATTAGTCATTGCCTCTGCTTATGTATCGCAACTTGGCCTCCCAACTGGGAGCTCACGGGCTTTACCTGGGGGTCCTTCTCTACGGGCACATTCTGGCTCCTGGCACAACTCACCCTGGAGGAGGACGAGATCGACCTCAGAGCATGCATACCCCATACATTTCATTGCTGGTCCCCATTTGGCTTCCCATTGATTATATCACACTCCTAGGCTTATTCAGAAATACGGTCAGAGAAGAAAAAGCCAGCAGAGTCCTTCCCAGGCAAGATATTTCAGTGACTGGAATTTAAAAATGTAGATTCTCTCCTCTCTGAAACAAAAGATTGAAAATAGAAGCCTAGAAACCTGGCAGCAGGGTTATAGATTCCCCGGTGAACAAAAAAAAGGCTCATTTAGGAAAGAGCTCCCTAAATGAGCTACATCACAAAGTCCTCCCAGAGGCAAAGATAAGGAAATATCAGAGCCAACGTCATCTGTGCAGTGCTGAGAAGAGAATTTTGCCTTTGARAATTACTAAAATGTAACACACTTTACCTTCTAATAAAGTTAAATTACATTAATACACAAAATATATTGTATRTGGTAATACTATTACATTTTGGAACCCTCTCCCCAACTTCTGTCATGTGCATGGGCCTGGAAAATTCAGTAATTTTTAGAGAAAAAAGACCTAAAAACTCCAGCASTCTTTTATCAGGGAACAGGATGGTCCCACTAGAGAAACACAAGCACATTATAACCTTGTTCACTTGCTGCTTTCCAGGGCTGCTGTGGGGAAGGGAACCTACCTTCTTCCCAAAAGGCAACCCCCTCCCTCCATTTAGTCAAATCCAGCAATGAAGGCAGAYACGTTCCTAACCTCAGAAAAGCATATTTGTTCTTAATTTAATCTCAAGGCATTTGGCTATAAGCCTGTTACAGCATCGCTCAGTGAGGGGACAGAAAGTGTTGTCAGTACTTCTCCTAAGTGAATAGGAGCCAGTGAACTTCTGCAGCTCTGCCTATCTGCCAGCTCACCAAATCTCTCCTTCACAAGCCCCYAAGAAGCATAAAAACTGTGCAGAGATCATCCCTAAAAGGGACAAAGGTTTTTCTTCTTCTTCCTGTCTCCCTGAAAGCCTCTTCCCCTCTAACGCTCCCAAAGTCATTGTTTCTTTAAATGCTTTTCCTCTCTAACTCATTTCAGCTCCAATTTGCTGCCTTTGTCCCTGCTATTTAGACTGTGCACACCTGCAGAGTCAGATACTATTGTGCTCTTCATATTTTCTATAGTTAAGAAAAGTTTGGAAGTAATAAGCCTCACCATGGCTCTCAYGACTGAGATAACTCTATCCGCTGATCTGCAGTCAACACATTCCCCTTGCTTCTGTCCAATATGCTTTTTTAGCAAATGAAGGGTGACATTGCAAAGTGTTCTGCTCTGTCCCAAAGCTCTGAGCCTCACGTCGACTGCCATCCCGCTGCCTTACCCTGCATCCCACCCGGAGGTTTGATAGCCTGAAGGCTGACTGTAGTTCCTTTTAAAAGCAAGTTACCTTTTTAATGAATCCTTAACACTGGTAATTATTCTGCTCACAACTGTATGACAAGCTGTTGAATCTAGAGCTGCGTAACAATATTTTGGCTCATTAAAACCTCACTCAAACATTTTAACTCTTAGGTGTCTCAAACAGAACCATCATCTGTTTCTTCCAAGAGCTGTAATTTTGTTGCAATTACGAGGCTAATTTAAAAACTACAAAATGTTACCCGCTCACGTTCATTTGAATTAAAAAAAAAAAAAAAAAAACAGTAAATCCTTTTCAATAGTATTGATAGCCTTCATACGTTCCTGATACAAAGAATCCCAAGGCTATTTTTGTTTGCAAGAACATCACTGAAAGGTTGAGGTGTGGACTCATGCAAGAACCAGTGAACGCAAAGTCAGTCACTGTAGCAATGACTTCTATGCAAGAAAACCCAGCAAGCAAATTCAGAATTAGCTTAAATATTTGGGATCAAGATTTTTCAGCCTTTTTTTCTAAGGAAATAAAATTTGTTCAGTAATTCTATGTGTGTGTGTGTGAGGAGAGTACAAGAGAGACTATGCGACAGCCCTGCTATAATGATTTCAGCCAAATTCACCATGAGGGCAGAAGTCTCAGAGATAAGTTTCATGAAAACTGACTGCCAACAGAAAGCTTGTAAAGTATTAAAAGATGCAACATGAACACACACTTCATTAGACACTAGACAGCCAAGCACAAGCTATAACAGAGAGGAAAATAGACTGCACTAACTCCCATGCGTACAAATCAACATGTTTCTAAAAAGAAGACCTGAACACCCAGCACCACTGTTATTTTTTTTTCAAATTTTGTTTCACAACAGAATGAGAATGATAATTGTGCTCCCTGGTGTAATGAATGCTCACAGAAACTGAAGTAATATGTAACTCTTAAAGAGTTAATTTTTAGAATGAGAATTTTATGTGACACRCATGCAATAAATGAAAAATAGTGTTTGTAGCAGACAGTCTTTGTGGAAATTTTCAGAATAGTTCCTTGCACAACTCCCATGTTGTCATTGACATTTGGAAGCCCTTGAGATGCAAGCATTAATTCTGGCTCATCTATATCTGCAGGTTTCAACAGCAATATATTAAAATTTCCTCCTACAGAAGACCTATGATCTTCTCAGGAATACGAAAGCAAAATAGAAGATAAGGACATTTAGTGGAAAAACTGATGATGCTGATAGAGAAAACAGGTAGACAGTGACCTCATTCTTCTCATTAAAACATCTCATCTTTGTTCAATATAAAGGGCAAGTACCTTGCTGGGGGGATATCTCTACAAGAGGAAACTGCAGTGATGTGAAAATGGGAGTCAGTGACTACCAGGCAAGCAGAACCGGAAAGGGATGCGCCACTGTCATAACTCAGTGTCAAGACTGAATCCAAGATCTGATGGTACCAAGACTGCAGTAGAAACACTGTGGTGCAGGTTTCTATGATCCTGCCACAACATACCACYTTCTCAGAAGTGCTACCACAACCATTGGTGGGGCCATTTGAATCAGGCTAAGAATAACCAATAGATTTTTTAAAATGGATTTTTTAGTCCAGAGCTGTTCTCTAATCCATTGTACAGCTCCAGGGCAACAGTGGGAACAAGCAGCCAGGACTAGGTAGGGGCATGGGAACTCCCTAAATCATTAGGATTGCTGGTGTCCCCAAGTGTATTTTGGATCTTACTGAAACTTCTCCATTTTCTAAGCTGTAACTACTGCATCAATTGAAACAAGAGGCAGATCTCAACCTCCACTGTAAGCTAAGACAGACCTTTTTCAGACTTTTTTCCATGAGGACCTCTCTTCTAACAGTTGCTCTTGCTGTTTAAAGGGGAAATATTTGACTAGCCTACACTATACACCTGTGGCAAACTGAAGGGACCCACACAGTCCACATACCTGTGAATCAGCAGAAGAGCTGTGCATATCTATGAGCATTTTTCGCATGGCACCATCCCTGTTTACCCATGAGCATTCAATGTGTACYTGTAGAAATTAATTTTTACCATAATTAAAGTGAAAGAAGTTTTGCAGTGAAACATATTCCCCAAATTTGCTTTCATTTGGACAGCAATGGCAAATCAAATTATGAGGTACAAACACAACACGCTTTGCATTTTAAATGATTGTTTGTTTAAGCACAGTTTTAGCCCTGTTGGTCCACTTCCCACTTCTTCCACAGAAAAGGATGTATAAATGTCATAAATTCTAACAATGGCATCAAGTAACCATACTTACACCATCTAAAAAAAAATCAAAATGAAAACTCAAAAGATTAATCACCAGCCTAATCCCAAAGACCAAATGATTTTCCCTCTTCCTGATCCAAGAAGCAACCTAGAATCTCTGCAGTGTAGGTCAATATCAGCTGGATATATGCAGAAAACACTACCTATCTGCAAGCTGTTTGACAAAATATTTGTCTTTGACATTGAATGCAACAGGCTTACATATGCTAAACACGATTTCTTCACCTTGCTGACTGCTAGACCAGAAAACCTTGACATGTCTGGACCAGTTAGAGAAGGCTGTACAATGTTTTTAGAAATCATTAGGTTTATTACAGAACATCAGCAGGAGGATGATGCTTGTAATTATTTAAACAAGTRATTATGCAAAATACTCTTACCAAATAATTTGTATCTCTCTTCAGAGAAACACGGAAAATGTTTTCCATTAGTGAGAATCTGATTCTACTGACATTCTTGGAGTTAAAATAAGTAATAAGTAGAGCTAAGATAAATGCTTTGAGTCACTGTATAAAGTCAATATGCCATCAATAAAGTTTGTATTTATGTTCCTACATAATATCTCAAGTGTTACCTGCAAGAATGTTCATGATTTTAAGGAATAATCAGAGAGCTATTTAGTTATTTGTCTTACACATTTATTTATCTTATGCAGTCATTCCAAAGGAGGTCAACTATGAATCCTGTAGTCTTATAATTGCTGGTATCAGTTAATTTTGTCTTCAGACATACTGGAACAGCACTGTCTATGGAGCCACTCTACTCTGGATTGYAACCAAACAGTGATGGCCTAAGGAGAAAGGCTTAGTGTTTAAGTACTGCAAATACCATAAATATTAATAARAGACAGGATAATGGATCTGCACAGTTTAGCAAGTCAATTTGTACACACTGACTTCTGAGCTGGACAATACTGCTAGCCTGTAGTTGTTTAGCAGCTTCAGTCACTGTTTTGACCATCAGAACGAGGTGGTTGGCCCGAGTTAAAACAGGCAGCTTGAGTTCTTGAGCCATCACTGTGRATGGCAGGGCTTTGATTTGTGTGTCGCTAAAACTGTACCTCTCCATCTTCTGCCCAGAAAGTATTTGATGTGGAAATCAAGGGACTTCATCAGGGTTCACACAAGACCAGTACAAGAAATAGATCAATCTTACTTGACTTTCGAAATCTGTAAAATGGAGAGTTACATCAGAGCGTTTCACCCTGGGCTCTCTTTATAATCAAAGGAGAGAAACTGGCACTGCCAGAGTGGGAGTCATATGATTTGTTTTAGATGTCTCCTTCAGAATGAGATAAATTGTGCCATAAACCCCAGCTACTTATACTAACTAAATCTCTATTGATTTAATCATAATATAGTCAATGGGCATATTGACTATCTCCAGCAGACGTCTACAGCGAAGAAGTCTAAATATACTCAAACAAATCTTTCTGTGGAGGCATAAGTAGTTGCCTAAACATAACTAGCATGCCACGTGAGAGGCTCTTGGGTATCTGGGACATTCACATGAGTCTGACAAGCATGACACAGGTTCTACAAGAGACATGCCTCCTGCAATGGCACTGGCCAAGTGAGAGACCCTTGGACATCTCAACTGGYGCCAAGTGTATGTGCAACTGATCTGATCCCAGGATGTCTGCAGTGTCTGAAGAAAAAGAAAATGAGCAGTATTTTCAGATTAACCAGGTCTCCACTCCACCCTTCATGGTGGCAGTGGCAGCTGCAACAGCTCTGGGCTGCACGTATATTTGGGGGAAGATTTTTGGCTCTCTGTGCTCAGCAGTCACATTGCACCATGCTGCAGGCTGTTCTCTGCCAGRAAGAAGTTCCTTTCCAGGGGGATCTCCATGATTTCCCCTGACTGCAGGAGCCTCTGTAGAGCTCCTAGCTCTGAGAATCTCTCAGGGACCTCTCCCGTCCCTGGGTCTGTGCTGTGTTATTGCATTTACAACATCACATAATGTGTTTCRTAAGCTTACTGAGCTCTTCTTCAAGATTTGATAAGTTGCTTTGCCCTTATTAAACTCACTGAAAGGCAGTTTTGTTGATTAGGCAAGTCCAGTATAAATTTATTCATGGAAAATTTATAGTAATTGCATGTTGTTCCAGCTCTGACCTTAGTCTAAAATAGTTCTTTCTCCCTGCTTGTGCTTACCTCTCTGCTATATTCATGGACAATAACAGTTTCCTATGACATCCCAGTACAGCTTTTYTCCAAAGGAAAAAAAGGAGGGAGAAAGCATCTAGTTTTACAGCCTGAGGAAATGAACATACAGTGTCCTCATCYGCAAAATAAGAATGCTACTTAACTTTATACATCTATGTTCAGACCTCAGCTGGAAAGCAACCATTTTAAGTGCAAAATATCTTTCTTCTCTGATGTTTTCTAGGGAGAGGGGATTAAGATTAGATCTTCCTTTCTCCAGTTTGGTATTATAGGGATTTACACCTGGTAGGAACCTAGAGAAATATCTCTTGGTTAATGGTACTGTTGGTCTGCAATCCCAGAGGAGGCAACTAACTTACTTTCTAAAATGAACAAGGTTCATCTCAGATTTTTATTAAAGGCTGCTGAAGKGGGCCAGACACTTCTGTCTTTTTCTCTCTGTGATTGTCTCTACCTTTCACTGAGGTTTCAAATAGGAAGTCATCAGTCTTACTACAAGTGATGCACATGAGGAAGAGGTCACTTCAGATTAGAAGAAAGTACACAAGCTTGAATATAATATTAAACATAAAAACTGAAAGAATAAATTGTTATGTGATGGTGGAATAAAAAATATAATCCCTTTATTAYGAGTAAACAACTTTCCATCAACCTAGAGTTATGTTCCAGGAAGGATATGAGTCTAGCTGTAGGCGTCATCCAAGAACTGACCCTACTCTGAAACATAGTGAGCTGTGAAAAGAAGAAAATGGATGCCTGATCAGACAGAGTGTGGCACAATAGGTATTTATATATACCTTTGCCATTTGAACTTATTAATTTGTTGGAATGGAAAAGTTCTGCAAGGCCATACTACTTTCAAGATACTCTGACAGATCCAAGGTTGGCTGCAAGCCAAGATCTGCCTGTCAGTTAGCTTTGGAAACCTGTTTTCCTACTAACTTGCCCCAGCACCTTGGCAGTCTGACTGGCTCTTTGCCAATAAACTTTGATTACTTTCCCAGTTCTGGCCTTTTTCAGCCCAGGCTCCCAGTGCACTTGATTTATGGAATGTTTCTGCTGGCTAGTGGAGCAGTCAACCTTAGCCAGTCTTAATCCATGAGGATTTTTTTCCCTTAGATGGAAACAACTCTAATAATTTCTTTGGAGTAATACTTCATTTGATTTGGTGTATAGRCCTATTTTATGCATGTATAAGGAATACTAGAAAGTGAGACTTAACAGCAAGAAGGTATTGTGAGAGTTTTCCAGATTATTGCTTGACTTTGTAACTCCTARAGTTGGGGATGGATCCCAAAAGACACGAGACACCAAGTTTTCCTGTGCCCAGTTCTGGAGTTTCAAKGGCTATATGGAGGATGTTGTAGTTTGTACGAAGATCTGAATTCATCTACAGACTTTTCATTATAAGGAAGGAAGACTAGTGGTGTAAAATAAAATTTTSCCCCTATTTTCTCTGTCTCTCTGCTAAACTCAACTTAGCATTTTCCCTGGAATTAATTTGGTCTTGTGTAAATATTCAGTGACTTTGGAGTGCTGTATGAAAGCAAACTTAGAAGATTGGAAACTTCTATTATTTTTCTGCAATTTATTTCATAAACATGTTGTTGGTGCTCAGTGATGAGGAGCTGAAATGCATTCGTCTCCTGATACACCAGCGAGTGTTAGGCACAGGCACTACTGCAGACTATCTATTCGCAGCAGGCTGCTGTGAGCTCAACGGGACCTTGTTACTTTTGCAGAGTTGTTAAGCATCTATCAGAGGTGTTACAAACTGCCCAGCACTCGGCCTGCAGTTATGTTCCATTAAATGTATAACTGCAGTGTAACAGTTTGTCTCTGTGGCATGGTTAGGTGAACCTTCAACTCCAACTGTGGGTCACAAGCAGCATGGGATGAACGTAGGTCCCTGGGTTTTGAAGTTGTGTGTGAACAAGAGGAACATAATCTGCCTCTGAAAGGAACTTCAAGAGATTAGAGGTTATAAAAGATTTGGTTCTGCTGGGCAAATCATAGAGAAGTTTATGAATCTCTATGTGATGGTCCCACTGACTGGTCACAATTTGCATTGTCAAACCTTCAACATACATTCTCCCATATCCTGCTAAAAATGAGAGATTTCAAAATGCTGTCCAAAAATCTTTGCCTTCCAAAAAYCCCTAATCTCAGTGGTTCAGCCTCAGGCCCAGCAGAGTTAACAATGTTTTCACAGATTCTGGTGGGTTCAGGGCGTTTATTCAAACATGTACAAAATTCTACAAAACTGATCAATTTGCTTTTGATAAATGGACAAGTTACAGGCCACTTTTGTATGCTGCATCAGTTACTCTGGCAGTGATGTTCAAAGCAAAAACATTAATTCCATTGGCTGTCAGAACACCAGCTTGGCCCAGGAAAGTGCTTGTCTACTTTGTAGAGTTATGAATCCCTGGGGTCTTTGCTGAGATAATGTTGATCTATCCACAATGCAAAAGAGTCTCAAATATTCATGAAATACACCCAAGTTCCAGTACCTTCAGTCTAACTYAAAAACACTGCCCAAAGAAAACCAGAATCAGCAAATACTATTGCTGTAGAATTACAGTCCAAACCAAAGGTATAGGAAAAATAGAAATGCAGTATGTAAGTATAAGAAGTAAATTGTGTTCAAAGCWAGCTCAGGAACATCACTGATAAGAGCCTTTGCTTGGGAGCAGCTCCAAGAGATCTAAGAGCAGATCCAACAGGAGCTCTAACAAATTTTTGCAGCTGAGTGATCCAGGCTGGCACAAGGGCTAATGTGCTGAAAGGGGAAAATCTCTGAAGAATTAAAAAAGGTCACTTTGATCCTAAGGGCTCAAGCTTGGTCATCTTGAGGCAGTAGAGTAGATCTGTACAGTAGACACGCAGAGTAATTGACCTTGTGATGAAATCAAGGAGTGGATTGAAATAGAGTTCATGTTTTCTCTTAGCTTTTTTAATCACGCCACAGGYTTTTAAATATGTAAAGAAACATGTATGTACGTGGTCTGTTTTCCTGAAGCTCTTAAGTGCTTTCTGCTTCTTCAGATGTTATTGGACATTGTTTTCACACAGTAATTAGACCAGTTTGGTACTTCCTGCCAAATGCTGAAAGGTGCTGAAAACAAAAACATTCTCTTGACTGCTACCATCCAGTCTTCAGTGAAACACAGATTCTCCCAGGTTCACTCAAACATTAATGCAAATTTTCCTTGAGCTTTCACTGAATGTATCCAAAGCTCCAAGTCTGAAACAAAACCAGCAGCATGTTTCTCCAGCTTTCAGTTTCAGGCTGTAAATTTCATAGCACTGTTGTTTCCTGTCTCTGATAAATGTCTTTTCAAGTGGTAGGGCTTGCTTTGAAAGTGTGAAAGGTGTTCCCCTTTGAAAAATGCCTTCTGTGTGTGATAGGTATCCCTATGATCAATTTTTCATGCTGCCCTTTTTCTGTCTTCATGAGATTCTGGTTCTCAAAAGATAACCTCCTATAGTCATTGCGCATTTTATTTTAGCTGAGCTATCATTAAAAATAACATCCTCATCTTATCTCTCACCGATAAATCATGTTATTTTATGCAGGGCTTTTTTTATGTGCAGCAAGTACAGTATCAGGACTTCTCTCACAGAGAACAAATGGCAACATTTTTCCTCAAAGTGATAGAAGTATTGACCAGATCTGGTTGACCAACAGTTAGGAATCAGGGGTAAATTGCTTCAAATTGTTTAAGTGCAAAGCTGAATGATTGTCAAGAGGAGTTAAACTTGAGACCTTCAAGCTCAAACATTCACCTCTGTCATTTCCATTAATAAATCCATTAGCTAGGTGCAGTCTTTGGCTTGTGATGGTCAATAGCTCAGATTAAAGCCAAGAAACAATATAGACACATATCCAACTGACTGAATAAAAGCAGAAACAAAAATACTGTGAACTGTCATGCTTTTTTATTTATAGCTCTTGATTTGTCTACAATTAGAATAAAAAGTGCTATCACATAGGTTGTCATAAAGATGTTCCCAGCTTAGTCAGATGCAAAATATAGCAAAATCTCAGAAATGATCTCGTTCAATGAAATTTCCACTGTGATTTCTAGAGGACTGGAAAAAAACAGTCATAGGTGACATAATTTCACATGGCCATACAACTAGGAAGCCTTAGAAAGGTACCTGGCATCAACCATGAGATGATATTTTCTTCACAGTTACACTTATTCATGTGAAGGAGGAGGTCCTGGTCCAATGAAGGACTCCAGCAACAGAAGGGACATTCCAGTTTAACCCACTGTAGGATCCAGAGCTTAGACCTCCTGCCATAGGTTTATCATTGAGAACATTGCTGCTTATTCAAGGAAGCACATGCTCAAGCTGTGAATGTGTCACACAGGTCATCTTCAGGCCACAATTAGCAAAGCTGAGAAAGTTTTCTCCATAACTTGATGTTAACACACAGTCYTTAGGCGTGTGCCTAACATCACACTTTTTTCATAGCTGATGTGGCCTCTTTATGTGCAGAGCATGTTTAAAATTGTGTACATTTGTTACAATAAATTAATAATTCATCATACACGCTGGTAGCACCTTTCATCCTTCAATAGGACTTTACTGATTGAATGAAAAAAGCCTAAAAACTAGAGCTGCTCTAAATATTTGCATAGAGCATTGAATCTGYTCAGGATGGAGACAACAATCAGAGTGCCAAGTGCAATGTTCTCAAAGGCCTCTGCAGACCAGAGTGAGGCTGTTTGCCCAGTTCCATTAGACAAATCCCACCTGGCCTCTTCCATGTTGAAGTTCACTGAACTCTCAAAGAGCTTGAAGCATTGGGCTGCACCATTAAACTCTGGAGGTTGCCCAGCTATGCTCATAAGACCCCTCTGTGATAGATGAGCATTAGGGCATTCATTTTGGGGGGGAAAAAAAAGACCACAGAGGTGGAGTTGAAAAAATTTGATAATAAATTGGTATACATTATCCACTCGRCATTCACGGAAAGAAGTGAATTCATAGCAAAACCTGGAAACTTCTAATGGTGATTTAGTTTAGTTTTTTTAGCTCTTCCTTTTTCCACTTTGCAAACTTTCAGATATTTCCCACAGAGGCAGGGACCCCTGGATAGTGAAATCAGCCTGAGTTTTTTTTTTTCTTAATTACTCCTTGTGGATCCTTAAGAAATAAGCACAGATCCTCTTAGCCCCCTGCCCTTTTCCTCCCTCCAGGGAACCACAGAGCAGAGGCTGAAAATCAAACTGCATGCATTTTTCCRTAGATCTCCAGCTCAGACTGTTTGTAGCTATCTATCCATATGCACACGTTCCAATATTCAGAATCTGTTTCAAATGTACTGAAAACCAGTCAAGAACAAAACAAATTCTTAAAGTAACATGYTGGTGCCCATAAAGTTTGAACACTGTATATCAAAATCAGAAATGTTCCATCCATTCAGGTTTGCTTTTGATTTTTAATGGCTCAAAGCTACTCCTTTCTTCTTTCTGCTGCCTGGACTGATTCTTTCTCTGATTCTTGTTTTTAATCACCCCAAGGATCTCCTGTTGGCTGAACTGCAAATATTTGGTATTATTAGGAATAGTCTAGCTTGTGCTGACAGGTCGGCTCACAAAGACTGCATTCTGGTGCTCCTGTCCTACTCACAGCARCGTGTCTCTCAAGCCAAAGCAATTCCAGTCCGTTCTGTCAATCATTTCAAGAAGAGGAAGGAAACTAAGTTTCAAAAAACTTGAAATAGATCTGGGTACTGAACAGATCTCATTAACAGGCTAAGGACAATAAATTTCTGTTCATTTTTGTTGTTAGCCTCACTRTGTTAACGTGCTGTCTCACACTTCCCACCAGGCCCCACTAAAACTGAGGGCTTGTACAACAGTGGTAGAAGCARTGGGACCTCTAGTGACAAGCAATAGTTTCAGCCACTCTTGCATTTTCTGAAGTGACTGATGATTTTGGAGGCTTTTTTACCAACTGCACAACTTGAAACATCATAATAAGTCTCTTCAGAGAATTGTATTAAATAATTTCACTCTGAAACGTGGCTCAGTTTGGGTTCCAAAATATGGAATAGCTTGAAGCCATCAAGTCCTTTCCAAAGTCCTCACTCAGACGATGCTAATTCTGCTATCATTGGTCCTCATACTGCTGATTTGGACTTATCCTAGTACAATGCTGGGAAATCTGATGGCAAATGCTAATGAAGGTTTTAGTAAAGTTCAGCAAAAAAAAGAATGATCCCAAATAAACTGGAGACATTGTTTTTGTGCCAAGTCCTACAGCCTGCTTCAGAAGAACCACTGGTACTTCTGTTTACTGGAAAGCTTATGTGTGAGAGCCACAATGCTCTGGTCCCTTGCAATCTCAAAAGCTCAAAATCTAGCCATATGTACTTCCCTGGGAACAGAGCTTAAGACAGGGCATGAAATCAAATTGCCACACAGAGCAATCTCCCCTGCAGCAGCAGGGTTACAAGGAGAGGAAACATCTGTCTGTACAGAAATATTTCCAGAACGCTGTCATTTTATCAGACAAGGTATTAAACCAGCATAGAAATATAGAACTCACTGGAAAATTAAGAATTTGTCTACGAATCAGAACTTTTTATTTGTCAAAAAGTCCGTAAGGGATGGTTTAAGTTCTAACAAATATTTCTAGGACTTTGTCTTATTTATTGAAAGAGCCTGACCATCCCAAATTACTTCCAGTAAAATATCTGATTGTCAGGGAGGACAGTAACAAACAACCCTGGCAACTGTTGACATGAAATTAAAACAACAAAAAAGTAGGCATGTTACTCACATAGGAGAAAAGGAATGGCTGGGAAACTACAGAGCATGACGCACCTGATTAAAGATCAAAATTATACCCAAGACAAATTTGGCCCAATCTATTCAAGAAAAGCAGCAGCAAGAAGAATAAGTCAGCATTTGAGAAGCRAAAGTGCTGCTTTTATGCTAAATAATCTGATAAAATAAGGTAACCCTCTTTCTAGCTCCCCACACACAGATAATATGYTGAATTGTCTCCACAAATAGTACTTGTCAGTGGCTCATAAAAGACATCGGTTGGCGCCTGGTAATGTCATCTTTGCTCTAAAAAGTGGTTTTGCCATAACACCATTGTGAGGCYCTGCGTTTATTGTCTCTCAGTGGTTTCCAGATAAAATTGACTCAGGAACAGAGTCATTTTCATATAGGGCTACTCCAGTCTCAAACAAATTCTCCTTATGGAGACAAAAGAAATGCAGGAAATGTACAGTTTGTAACCGATGCAGCCACAAACCATTGTGCAGACTTAAATGAAAGTYTTACACTTCAATAAAGCCTCCTACAGGAGTCTTAAACTGCACAGAGAGAAAACAGTCTTCTCATGAGCAGGACAATCTTCTGGAGGCCTGTTAAATTTAAACATTGGTCTGGCTGGAGAGTCAAATCAAAAATCCCAGGGAGACTGAGCCCTCCAGAAATAACGCTGGTGGCTTGTAAACCCAAATACTAACGTATCTGCTAGTCCTTCTATGCTCTGACTGCATCCCTAGTCATCCTGGATGTAGCCAAGACTGCTTTGTGGGCCTGCAGGGGTGCCAGCCAAGGAGATACCAGTCTGTTCTCACAGGATATGCTTTGGGACTGCAGATGAAGGTGCCCTGAAGATCACTGCGCAGGTGACCTTCACAGCTTGAGAGGGATTGGTGACTGCTTCTTGGYAAGCCTAGCACTCTCCAGGATCTTTGTCTCACTCTATGTTCTTGCTGAGAGCTTGTATCTTCTAGCAAGAAGATTTTGCTTGTTGCAAAGCATCTGTCACTTAGAATCATAGAATCATAGAATCAGTAAGGTTGGAAGGGACCTCTAGAGACCATCTAGTCCAACCTCCCTGCTCAGCAGGGTCACCTACAGCATGTTAGACAGGGTTGCATCCAGGCAGGCCTTGAAGATCTCCAGAGAAGGAGACTCCATGACTTAGACAGGGTTCAAGCTATTAGCTGGGGGGCCTGAGGATTCTGGAGGGGTGAGAAAGGAGGTCTGGCTGTGGGAACAAACACTGAGGATACAAACACTGAGGATCCCCATGCCTTGGCTTGCCCCTCCTGCAGCTTGGTGCAGTACTGCTCAGTATGCATCCCACACCACATCATTCCCTCTCCCCCCACCTCACTGAAACCTCCTCAGACCACTGCAGAGATTTAGGGAGTCAGAGGCTCCATCCAGGGTAGCTGAGGACCCTGACTCCTGAGGGCAATCTCTAAGCTCAGCCTCCAAGTCTAGTCTTTCACCAGTGATTCAGGACTATGAAGACTGTGTGAAGAATCTTGTCAGCTTTTATTATCCTCAGATAAGGGTTTCCTCATGCAGAGGGGCCAAGTGTCACCAGACCTTTGCAACTGTCTCTCTCAGTAAGACTGTATTCATCTCATCATGGAGTAGGCAAACATGAGAGCTGCCAGTCTCTTGTTTCCAGCTGAACAGGTATGAAAGTTTAAGATTTTGAAGTTTGCTTTCATCCTRTTTCTCCTTCCTGTCTTGTGCATCRTATCTAAAATCAGAGCTTCATGGTGCTACCTAAGGATTTTGCCAGCACCAAAATTTCAAGTGTATGTGGGCTGCTTCCATGAAGACCTAGGTTTCCATACTTCCACCACTTACAGTCTGCAGTGTTTTTGAAGTTAGTTGCTTCTGGCAGGTGGGCAAGAAGTCCATGGTGGAGCATTCAGAGCAGACGTGAATGAACCTGTGAGTGTGTACAGCCTCATAGGACACCAAGGAGGGCTAAAGGGTGACCCAGCCCAGTTCAAGTCCAACCCCATCGATGGTCGGGCACTCCTACCCCATGTCAGAGCTTGAATACTGACAGGACAGCCAGCATGTGCCGACRCTAGGCCTGAATGAGCACTACAGTGTGGATTACTGGAGAGCCAGGGATTGATCCTGAACTCGTCAGATGACAGAAAGAGAGTTTTGGTCCCTGACTCAAACTGCCAGACTTTTAGAGCTGCAGTGAACTCCATCTTTTTTGAGGGCAAACGTTTCTGTCTTTCTGGACAGGAGAAAGGAAGATACATTGGTAAGATCCTGATAGATTCTTACCTTAAATGATTGCATGGTAAAATCATATGTATTCCCGAAACTTAAACTCAAGTTTATATGACTTATTATCAATCTACTTGGCTTACTTAAAAGCACCATCTCATTCCAGAGCAGAGATTTTGTGTGGAGGCAAGTCTTGAGCTAAAAGCCACAAACCTTAAATTAATTTTGCAGAAAAGGCAAAGGTTTTGCAGCCTTATCTGCTCTCAGAAGCATTTTTTCAATATCATTGTTTTGAATGGCTTTGCACAGGTACAACTTCTTGAAAGCAGAAAGGGGACTCTGATGATAACACATAGAAAAAATTTAATGCACCGTTCATTGCCTCTTTGCTGTGCAGTTGTCTTGGCTACCACAGTAATAAAGTGCATTTGTCACTAAAACCAGCCAGTCTTCTTGAAATAAACATGGGAAGCCACAAATCTATGGATAAGAAGTTGTCTTTTTTTTTTTTTTTTTTTTTACACACTATTTACTTTTTAGAAACGCACTCGAAACCACTTCCTGGAGCAGTATACATTGCAGTTTAAATGCTTCATATACTGGCTTCAGAATTTGCACATGCTGTATTTTCATTTTTAATTTAAATGCAAAAAAATCCTGGCAATGTGCCAATGGTATGTAGAAAGAGAATACAATTAGGATTTTGGAAATTGTTGTGAAATCACATTTTCTCCAAAACCTATTACTAATGGAAGCACGAAGGTATTTCCCTACCACCACTGTCAATGCAGGATTACATGCATGCCATAATTTCAAAAAGGACTTGATTAAAGTATTAAATCCAACAACAGGAGATATTTTTTGTTTAATCTCTTCAGTATGTTTCAGTTACCCATTTGACCTTTATAGGTACAGCCTTCTCATGGGTTACCTGAGCCAAATCTCACTCAATTTTGATTGTGGCTACTAAAAGATAGATCACTACAATAAATAAAACTCTTCCATCAAGGGTTTTATTGATATTTTGCTGAATATTAATGTGTCTGTGAGGTGTTGTTTGCCAAAACCTGCCGTAATGTATCATGCTAATGTTACCAGCAAGCTGCCAGATACATATGATTATTTATATAACTTTTATTTGGGTCAACAATTTTGTTAAGATAATATGAACGCATGTTATTGTAATGTATTATTTAAGAATAAATATAAATACACATTTTTATAAAGAATGCTTCATGAGTATTGTTTAATTTTCAATTAATACATAGCATTTCCTCAGATCTACTTAAATATAAGAAACACATACCACATTCGCTATGCATTCTGAGCCCAAGGGTTTAGTGTTTATGAATGTTGTATTTCATGTTTATCTCAGCAGCATACAAGTATGTGTTCTGCTCAAGGCTGATGAGATTCTCCAAAGCCCGTAAGCTCCTGCCAAAGTTACTTTCTATCACATCAGCAGAAGAGCTCTGCGACAGAAATAATAATCTGCTGCTGGTCGATTATATTCACACTGCCAACATAACTCTCCTGAATGGATCAATTAGAGTAAATGCTGTGAGTTAACCCTTCAACGCATGTGGAATTGCTGCCTCTTAATGAYATTTATATTCCTAAAATCTGAAGAGGCTACAGTAATTCGCAATGTATGTATTAAAGAAAACAAAACCAAAGCAACAAGAGCATTTCTTGCTATTACTCAGAGATCAGCCGCCTCTCCAGAATCTAGAGAAAGGCAGTCCTTTCTCTCTTTTTATGCTTTCCAAGCTTCCTCCAGTCGATGACATGTTTTGACTGTGGGCTAGTTCCAGTCTCTCAGAGCCATGACCCTGAATACAAATGGAAACTCTTGAATTTCTGTCGGGCATTCATAAATGCAAGATGTCTTCTAACCTAGGGAGCTTCTGCAACTATAAAGCAACCCAACCCCAGGCTTGGACTTTGCATACAAAAAAGAAAAAAATGATAAATCAACAAAGTTCATGCCAAATCTTCACCTTGGATTTGGAGAGTCTGTCTGCTTGTCTGATAAGTCAACAGCCTGTACTCTGCATCCTAGWGACCCCATCCTCTGCTGCTTAGAGCAGCATGTGATGGAGAAGATACATTTAGGAGTCTTGCAAGCCTTTCCCAAATGAATTTTCACCAGCTACTAGAATAATGTGTCTGTGAGAGAATTTTTACCCTTTTACATTAATTAGGCCATTGATCAATCCATGCAGCAAAATAGGTTTGCTTCAGARCAACTGTTTTCTTTAGATTGATTAAATCAATGGTTGTTATACGGGAAAAATAGTTGTACCTGTTTAATTGCACTGTTAAGCCATTTTTTGCTGAGAAGGTTCCATGACATGGTACCCTGTAGGGTACAAATCATTTAAAGACAAACCATTTAAAAATAAACACTTTTTTTCACAGCTCCCTTCTGTCCCCATTCTTGTCAACGAAGCATCATTATTGACTGTAATAGTGTAATCAGAAGAGGGTACATCAGCTCTTAYACAAACCTCACTGAAGTCAGGTTTTTCATCGAATGCAGGAGAAGGGATTACTGCAGCCCCAAAATCCTAGGTTGATGGTTAAGTTTAGCTACTTTAAAATGTTGTTATGTAAATAATACTGTTTGAAATAGCTCCCAAATGTCATCAGTACTGAACAAAGACTGCCCATTGATACCTTGGGCTCTTCTGGAAAACAMAGGGTAAATAACGAGGTTCATAGAAGACTCTGGGAGCCAGGTATACAAGCATTATGGGGCAAAGCTGAACTACTCTATTTGCCAAAACAATAGAGATTTAGGTCAGGTAAGAGCAAGAAATGTCCCTCCCTCCACAAGAATGCCACACTGGCAACCCATTACATCTGGGGAGGGGGCAGCAGGGTTTAGAATTCCCAGAAAAYCTCTCTGTAAATTTTTACTACATATTAGGACCTAAAAGGGAAAAACTATAGTTACAGAAGAGTTAGTTAGGCTTCATCTCATATTTTAAGGGATAATTTTTCGTTCTTTCATTCTGGAGTAATACTTAGGCCTGTCTGTACTGCAGCAAGAGTTTGTGTGTGTGTGCGTGTGTGTGTGTGTGTGTATGTGTGCAAAAGGTAGGTTAAGTGGCTTAGCTCTGATGGCAGGCAAAAAAACACAGCTAATTTATACTGTCTTGAGTGTAGTGCAGGCTAACAGCACCAAGTCACTGAGTAATTTTAACATGACTGATGCATAGTAATTTGTAAAGCTTCTAGCAAGTCTTGGTGGTAAATATGAGCCTGAAATTTGTCTCATTTAAAGGTTATATTGAACTTTTTATTCAGTTTTGATACATTTTGTGAGAGTGATGCTTTTTGAAGAGAAAAACTTGAGGTTGACCTTCAGCAAAATATTTTTGATTCTTGAGGTTGGCAAGCAAGACGGCATTGATCGTCCCTGAGCTTGAGTTATCAGCCTTTCATCTAGCCTTAAAACATGCCCCTGCCATATGTTTGATGACCACAAAGACCACAAGAAGATATCATTCCACTTCCCTTTAGAGAGAGGCCACAGCAGAACTGAAATGAAGCYGGCTTATTCCATGCCGATACACAAGCACTGCTCTTCGTACCACAGATCCGCTCTGTCAAGCAGCTGTAAATAATCCTTCCGTCATTCAATATGACTGCCACCCAACCCAGCAAATGGCACTGGCAGACAAATGCTAAAATTCAGGTCCAGAGAAGAGAATACAACAACAGCAGATTGCCTTAGTGTCTCTCTATGTCTGCTTATTTGAGATTCACAGATTTTAAGGTCAGCAGGGACCACCCTATTCTGCTGTCCAGCAGGGACAGCAGAAAAGCAACCGTATCGTTCCATCTGTTTACTCCTGTGCTAAGTCCAATAATTGGTCTCTGCCTAAAATTTACCTTCCAGGAAAGTATGCAGTCTTCATCTGAAGGCTGCAGGAGACAGCAAAGCCACCAGTGCATCTGTTAATTTGTTAATTTTCTCTCTCTTTTTTTTTGTTTTACTGCCCACTTCCTGGTTTATCTGTCAGCAGGGTATGAAGGTAGCCTTTGTTACATGACTCTAGTCCCTTCCCAATCTCAAAGACCACAGCTTGTCTTCAAGCAGCCAYCTGCTTTCCCCATTCTGGAAGGGCATGAGGCAAAACATCAGTAGTCTTGAAAGAATGGCATTGTCAAAAGAAACATTTAATGGTATTTGGGATCCAGTGCAAGATGTGCAAACTTAACAGCTCTGCCGGCTACTAGGCAAATATTTACTAGTCTTGTAATAGGGAACAACAACTAAAATATTATTTCCTCTCTCTCAAGAAAACACTTTGGTCTTCAAGGCGACTGGAATGCTCTTCTCCTTTACTCATTTGATATTTTTTGATCACCAGAATTTTTCTGCTGGCACCATCTCATCTCTTAAGAGCTGAGTCAATAGTTTCTGCTCTCTGAAGTCATCATGTTCCTGGCTACCTTGCTTTCCTATTTTCTTTCTACTTGCTAAGGATAAAGGATTTAGACCTTAGTTAAGATCTTCCCTGAAGGCCCATGAGGAGCTATACTGGTCCCTCTGTGTTCCTGTGTTCACCTATAAGCCTGTAACCTCCCCCTACATAGGCTATGTCATCTGAGATAGCAGCATTACATGTGCAAGTGGTCATCAGCCTGTAGGAGAGAAGCATCAAATGCAGGTAAGATACTGACTTCAGTGGTAGATTTGACAAATATTCGCTATCAACAAGAGATTCTCTGAAAGCTGGATTTGAAGCTAAGTGCACTGCAGTGGTTATGGGGCCTCCTTCTGCTGTACTCTACAAAGTATCATCTCAGCTACCCCACCACAAGCTTCCTCTTATTCCAAACCTGTCCTTGATCTCTTCTTCCCTTTACTCTTCATGACCCATGTTCCTCATACCATCCCACTTTCTCTGCTGGTCTTGGACTTGGATCCTCTGCATCTGATTCAGAACATCTACAAACATTAAAAAAAAAAAAAAAAAAAAAAGATTTCTACATTAGATTTGTTTTGGCAGATTTTTCAGAAGCAGGGCAAAGGCACAGCTCTGAAATACAGACTTTCTAGCAGCACACTTAGATCTTTGGTTCCAAACGTGAGAGGCTACAGCTTTTCAACACCACGATTGCAAGGAAGTCTTTAYCATAGATAACTTGACATTTTTATTCCTAAATTTGATCTCAGGATGTTTTTAATTGAAACTTAGAAAAAGGGAAAAAGACATCAGCCTGAGTTGAGCATCTTGCATGGAGAATTCACTTAGAATAATTAAAATTTAACAAACTCACCAGCAAATGAAAGTAGGATTTAGAATGGTAAATGCCACAAAAACATAACTGTATGAGGTTCTACTTGGCTTGCTCTTCTTCTGCTCCTCACGCTCCAGCACCAAGCACTTGTTTTTGTCACATAGGGCTGAGCGCAGCCTGGCTCTCCTGTCATGTGTCCAAACTCTGCAGGAACTTCATTCTTTTTCATCTGCTCCTTGTGCATCAACACTCAGTGTTATTGGAGTAAATTTCAAACTAAGCTGGTAGCACAAATACTCTCAATACCTTTTCCTCAAAGATCAGCACAGAAAAATCACAACAAATAGGAGGCCACCAAAGCCAGTCTCATACATGATCACTGTTGTAAAAAGGGGAGAAATATAAAGAGGGTCAATTCATTCTAATTTTTTGTATTTTCAAGAATTCAGGCAAAATGTTCGGCAATAATTACACTACTACTACTGTCTTCCTCATTCCTGTCTGGGACTATCTAATACAAATAAATCGTTTTGAGAGAAACATTRTATTTCCTATTTTCTGTATGCTAATTCTGTACATGCTTTTGCCTTCTTGGGAGGATGCAAAGGCAGGCAGCAGTGCTTGGGAGAGAAGGAACATAGGCAAAGTTATGCTTGAGGTGGACACAATGAACAGAGAAGCCAGGTAGAGTCCMAAAACTCTGATATTTAATGTAGAAAGGCACCGAGACTGGAGCAAGAAAGTGATATGACCAAAGGAAACTGAGAAGATTAACCAACTAATCACTCCTAACAAGGCTGGTCCTAATCATGGCTCCAGCAYCTCAGCTAATCAATGTGACTGTGACAACAAGAGGCCTAAATTGCTCTATTTTCTGAATCAGACCAGGAGAGTATCAGGAAAAATAAAAAAAAATGGTTGTCCTCCATGCAGTATCAGTACAGGAGGTGGCATATCTGTTCCCTCTCACTTCTGGAGTGAATTATTCAAGGTCTCAGATACCCACCTGTGAGTTAGGCATAGCATCAAAATATCAGGTTTTACATCAAAGGGATGGATTCTAGCAAAAGAGACTTTCAAAGAAAATTGAGTTGACTTTAGAGGACATRCAAAGAAAATAAAACTATTTTTATGCCTCCATAGAGCATCAGTGACTAGGATAAAACAACCAGGATTTCTGGCATTAAAATGTCATCAAGGAATAGAATCTCTCAGTCCAGCTAGTCAACCTTGTCACAGCCTGCCTTTATATCATGCAAATTGTATGGTCTGAGTGGCATATAGAGGGTAAAAATTCCTTGAAATTAAAATATGAAGCACTCCTGACTCTGTATAGAAGTTAGCCTTAAGTTTGATTGCAAAATAAAAAGTCTGTGAATAAGAAAAAAGCTTAGATGTATATACATGTCTGTGCRTAAAGGGAGCAGGGATAGGTAAAAGAAGGAAAGTATAGGAGTGGTGAAAAAGAAAGAAAATGAATAATCATGCAGAGTAAGTTTCTCAGCTGGATTAAATCATTGTTGCTCCATTCAGGTAAAAATATTCAGACAATTTTTATGCTTAATATAAGGCCCTTCGGCTTCATTTGTGTTAGCCAATTGCATTTAAGCCTATATCAATTATTTTCAAAATTCACTGTGGGCAAAAGATATCATATTCATTCCATAAAATTTCCTTGGTATACTCATTTTTAAAGCAATATTATTTCATCCAGTCGGAAGTAGACCAACTTATTTTGTTTGACACAAGGAGTTAATATCAGCCCTCAGGCAAAATTTGACTTGTGAAGGAGCACTCACCATGGGCCACGGCGTAAGGCAGTAGAGCAAGAAGCACACTGCAGGCAACTTCAGACTTTATTCTTTCTTTGCTAAATTGGTACTTGCAGCCCCAAGGGATATGYGAAGATCTCCCAAGCAACCTGCTGCCTGCAAGCCAGGGGTGAGGGCTGCCTTWCACTTGCAAGGCAAGGAAGAATTTTTATTCTGTATTTGTACAGCCTCTTATACCCTGGGATGCTGGCTTACCACTGGGAGGTCGTAGGTGCTTCCACAAGGCATATAATAAACATTTACTTAGCTTTCATTTCCTTCTGTCAGCAAGCTACAGCACTGTTGGAATTACTGAAGTGTGRTGGGGCAGCTCACATGACTGRACTGTTGTGATGGACAGATACAAACTCTGCAGACACATGCAGGGGAAATGAGGAGGGGGTTGCCCTCTATGTGAAGAAGCAGCTCATATGTATGGAGCTCTTGTATAGGACAGATGATAGGACTTGTTAAGGGCTTGTGGGCCATGATCAGAGGGGAAGGCTGTAAGTAAGGGTGGCATTGTGGTGGGAGAGTGTTACCAGTCAGCAGACCAAGGTGAGAAGTGATGAAACCTTCTTTAAGCAACTTGAGCAAGTCCCTGCATCACAGACCCTGGATCTTACRAATTCAACACATACAAGTCTGAGGGACCAGACGGGCTGTGTCTGAGCATGCCAAGAGAATTGTCTGATTTCATGCTGAGGCCACTTTCTCTAATCTTTAAGAGGTCRTGGAGATCACAGAAGGTCTCTTTTGACCAAAGGGAAATGTTGCATCTATGTTCAAAAAGGCCAGAAGAAAACCAGTCAACCTAACTCCAGTCCATGGAAAAATTATGGAGTCAGGCCAGTTGGAACACATTCCTGAGCACATGTAGAGGGAGAAGGTGACCGGAAACAGTCAGGTGGATCAGAGCAAATCATGTCTGATCCACCTGATTGCCTTCTATGATAAAATGACTGGATTTTAGGATCAGGAGAGAGGAGTGAATGTCATTTACCTCRACTTTAGCAAGGCTTTCTACACCATCTCCCACTATATCTTTGTATCTGAGTTAGGATGTTAAGGCCTAGATGGATRGACGATCAGATGGGTAAAATAACTGTTTGGATAATTGAGTCTAGGGGGTCATGGTTAATTGGTTGTTCTCTACCTGGAGAGTGATAGATAATGGGGTACTGCGGGAGTCTATTCTGGGAAATATCCTGTCCTAACATCTTTGTCATTGACATGGAGAAGGTGATRGAGTTCTTGCTCAAAAAGTTTGCAGATAATGCAGATAATTCTCTGAGGAGAACCAGTCAATGCACTCAAGGGCAGGGCTGCCATCCAGAAGGAGCTAGGCAGGCTGGAGGAATAAGCCAACAGGAACCTCATGAAATTCAGCTTGGACAAATGCAAAGTCCTGCCCCTGGAAAGGAACTTGCTACCACACAGGCTGGAGCTGCAAAGGCCCTGGGGATCCTCGTGGACTGAAGCTTAGAATGAGCCAYGGGTGTGCCCCGGTGGCAGAGAAAGCCAACAGCATCCTGGGCAGTATGAACAGGAGCAGAGCTAGGAAACTAAGGGAAGTGATTATTCGTCTCTACTCGTTAGAACATATCTAGATCTGCATCCAGCCTTGGGACTGCAATACAAAAGAGACACTGATAAACTAGAGGACCTTCAGCTGAAGGTCACCAGAATGATCGAGGGCTGGTGGAGATGCTGAGGGAGATGGGCTTCTTCAGCCTGGAGTAGAGATGGCTTTTGGATGACCTAACAGCTGCCTTCAATACCTGTGAGAAGATCAATGATAAGATGGAGCCAGGCACTTCTCAGTGAGGTATGGTTGGAGGAGAAGGCAATTGACATAAGCTGAAACAAGATAGGTTCTCATCAGATATAAGGATTTTTTAAAAAAAAAAAAAAAACTTAACCGGGCAGTTTGCTTACTTAACTGATACTGGGAGCCACAGAAACATTCCTATTGAATCTGATTGAGATTTCCACACTTGCACTTGCTCACACACACATACACAAAAAAAAAAACCCACAAATTTTTCAATGACACTTTTACCCAGACATCGGTAACCAAACATCTTCTTTAATGGGATAAGTTCAGGAGTCATTCCCAGACACTATCAAGCTGAATGARTACTTCAGTATTTTTACTGATTTGTTCTTGGAAATAAAGCCTGTTTGTGAGAACCCGTTTGCAGGACTGAGCTCTATATTTGTTTTGTTGTATTTATGTCATGAGAGCTCTCTAATAGGGAAAGATATATGTTTTAAAAATCTACATAATGGCTTCTTTCCAAAAGGGCCATTACTGACTGTAAAATAAATAGAACTCATTTAATTCCTTTTGTAAATATAYGCAGTTTGGAGACAATAATAACATAGAGAAAGTAAATTAAACCACAGAAAACCACTGCATTCAAATGAGTTTATGAAACCAAGGGGGAAAAAAACCAACCACAAGATAATGGAAGAGTAGCTTGTGGTGAAGGGCCACAGCTCAGCATCTTTAAACATATGCTTAATGGAAGGAGAGTCTCAAAATGGCCCTACGTATCTTGCAAAATGAAGGCCTTAGTCATGTACAGATATGTTATAAACCAAAACAGGCCACACTGACAGTGTAGCTAGGTTTGGGATGCTAAAACCTCTGTAAACCTGTTTGATTTTGCCCTATTTGATAATCTAAGGAASCTCTTAGCTCATCTGGAGAGATTCCACACTGGGGAGCCACGTCGAGTCTCTGTTTTCTGCTCGGACCAGCCTTTCCAGGGAATCACAGCTTCTCCAGCAGCAGCTCCCATCCAACAGCAGCACCTCTGTTCATTGTTCCTGGATTTATGACTTTGTATTTGCTGTTGTAAAAGGCACACTGCTTGGCCAAGCTCAGTTTACCAGTCAGTTCAGACCACTCCATGTCCATCACCTTTCTTCTCATTATTTATCCCCCACTATTACTGTCATCAYGAAGCTGTATCAGGAAGGATTTTAGGCTTGCTTTCAAATCATTGGTGGAAATGTTGCATAGCAGTTCACTTGCCTGGTAATGATCACCAATTTATAGGAATGTTTTGAGTTCCRTGCATTAGCAGCTTTTAATCAATTTAATGCGCCCATGTTGATTTTCTATTTTTCTAGTAGTTTAATCAAAACATTGTGTGAAACCAAGGCAAATGTTTTAGCAAAGTCTAAGTCCATCAAACTGATACTATTCCCCTTATCGACACAGCTTGTAAAGCCATCAAATAAAGCTATCCACTTTTGTTTGGCAAGATCTGTTGCCTGTAATCCTAGGTAGATTAGCATTAATTACATTACTGTCTTTTAATCCTCTATCAGTCAAATCCCAGATTGAATGTTCCATTATCTTCTCTGAGATCAATGTCAGGCTGAAAGACCTGTAATTACCCAAGTCATTCCATTTATCCTTTTAAAATATTGGTGTACTTACTTTCCTGCAGTTTCCTGGCCTTGCAGTTTTAATAAATCTGAGGGCACCTTGGCCAGTTCCTTAAAGTTCTTGGGTGCAAATAATATACCTCTGTGCTTTTACAATCCTTCACCTTTTATAGCTACCTTAGAAGATGCAATGAGCATGAAACACCATGCTCATGCTGCAGGATAAGCTGCATTTACAGTAACATCTATAAGACTCCTATAGAGAGGCTAGGCTGAATTATTTAAAGGCATAGAAGTGAGTGACCCCCTTCAGAGCAAGCGACTGAGCACTGGCCATCCCAGCACCCTCTTCATCACAAGCCCCAAGCACAGGCACATCCCAGGGGAATCCAGCACTGCCATGGGTACCAGATTCCTCTAGAAAACAGCATTTCTTGACACAAGACAAATCTGTGCCCCCAGCTGACTCCCATCCAGTCTGGCAACAGGGTCTATTTGATACATGGATCGATGGACAGCCTGTTCTTGAGCAAGGCACATCTCCTGCGTCCCAGGGGAGCTTTGGCTGAGAAGGAGCTGTCTGAGGACTGTGAGCTGTGCAGTTCAGCCTGTGGCTGAACACTGACCCACGGATCACAGTGATTAACCCCTCATAGTCACTAGGATTCGTTTAGGAGCAGCTGCTTTGTGATCTGCACTTCGCATATCTAAGGGAACATGATGCTTGTATCACATGGATTTTATGTGGTTTCCTTACTGTGTGGTAAATAGGATGGGGATGGGCACTGGAGTTTCAGCAGGAATTGTACTGACATACTTTGCTTTTGAATTTTTTTATGTTAGCATCACAATGTGGCTCAAACAGGTTTTTGCCATTGTGTTTTTTTTTTTTTTTTTTTTGAAACAGTCTTGTAAAAACAAGAACAGTAAAGAAACATTAATCCCCGATCTCCACTAAATCATGTCCTAACGTTTCAGGAACAAATTTTCCAAAATGACTGAGTGCCAAACGTTGCTAGACACTGGACCAATATGATTTATGGGATTTTAATTACATTACTACTGAATCAGTCACTACTACATTTGTCTCACTGAATTAATAGCAAAGTAGTGAGAAAATCACAGAATACATAATAAATACTAAGCATGACAATATGAATTAGTAAAACATAAGGGGTTTTATTTACACTTTATAAAAAACCTTTTTATTTACCTTTTGAGCCAAATGGTTTTTGACAGTCTCTTATTTTCTGTTCTGTTATTTACTAAACACAGACTCGACAAATCATTAATTCTATTGGCCTTGCTCAAATTCCATTTGGTTGTATCTAACTAATTCTTTTCTAAATTTGGAAAGAGGTTTGCTTTTGGCACCCAATTTAATGTAAGTGAAGAGATAAGTGCAGATACACCCACCACGTTCCCCGGGAACGCAGTCCATTAATTTCCACAGCACTATGCTGACGAATTTTCCCCATAGAGTGGCTGAATCTCTCGCTTACTTTGTATAATATAATATAGTATACTATACAATAGTTTCCTACAGTTTCCTACTGTTCCCCAGGCTTCTAGTCCAGACACCCCTAGGCTGCATGGTGTAGAGAAGTGCCAGGATGCTCTGTAAATGCCAAAGGGGCATATATGTCTGAGCAACTAAATAATCAGAGGTGACTCTACCAAAGACTGACGAGTGAAGGACTGCAGGGGATAGCTCAAACAGAACCCTTTCTTTCCCCACAAATCCCAAACTTTCTGCATTCCTTAGTAAAAAGTGGAGAACACAACAGCTCAGTGAACTCGTTGTCTGTAAAACACAGTGCAAACAACAATTTCATGTAAAGGTTTCAGAGAAGCATGTGTTGTTTTGTTGGTTTTGTTTTTGTTGTTTTTTTTAATATAATTCTAAAAGGGTTGCAAAATTTTGAAGTGAATTTTGAAGCTTTGAAATGAAAAATGATGCAGTCAGAAAATGTCAAAAGCAGAATGTTTTGCTACCATCAAACTCTCCTTGGGTTTGCAGTAGGGCAATCGTACGATCATGTATGACAGGGGAGGCAGAGTAGACTGCTTAGACCATTTTATTTGCTTTGGGTAAAAAGCCATTACAGCTGATAAATTCCTGTAGATTTTTTTTTCCATTTGGAAATAACCAACATTTTTTTGACAGAAAAACAGAATAATAGGAAAATGTGATCGGCTCTGAAAACAACACCATCACTCTTCTGTTCTGATGTTGGTATTAAGGATCTCTGTGGCTAAAACYCAGGATTTTTATCACTTGACCTAGAGGTTCATTTCTGCCTGTGGTTGCTGTGAGCCTAAATCCCCTGTAGACAAGTTGCTAAAGTAGGATGTGCAATATACAATGAATTCTTTACATTAAAAAAGTGCTCACACCTTTTGCAATGCATCATTTTCTAATAAATTACTTAAATTACCTCCTCTTGGAGCACAGCTTCCAAGACTCCAGCTCAGCCAACCACTATAACAAATCCCAGCCATGTGTGCAAACTCATTTTGTCCATGGAAACATTTGTGCAGCTTATGGACACACATTAGGTTGCTGAAACTACTTGCTAGCACTAAATATCTGGCTATTGTTTGCTCATGGCCTTAGGTAAGAATTATTAAATGGATGCTTCACTAACTGTAATGGAAAGTGAATATGAAAATAAAAGGTAACAGCAATTTAAAGCAAATGATTCAAAGTGTCTCCATTTATCATCATAACAGTTATAAAACAAGAGCACAGCACTTTCTTAGCTGTTTCTTTGTGAAAAAGGAAATGGATCAGGTAAAAAGACAGAAAATTTACCTCATTTTTTTTCTGAATGGTCTATCACAGTAACATTACAATAATACCTCCATATCATATTMGCCATTTCATATCTTAGCCTATTGGTATCACAACGATTAAGKATCTGATTTTACTCACTGAACACAAAATATTGTGTGCCTAAAAGGCTACAGCATCCCTGGTGAGGCCATTTGAAAGCCCAGTCTTGCTGTCTTGCTCTCCTTCCCTCTCTCATTCCCCAGCAGAGTTTCCCTCCACATTGTGAACTTTGCTATTCACCTCCTGTGCAAATAATTTTGAGTGGTTCCTTACTAGGACTTGGTTTGCTCAGGTATGGCAGAGAGTGACAAAGGCAGCGAACCAGTCGCGGTACCCTAGACCTCAGCCTCCCATCTATGACAGATTCTGATGAAGCACTGGATGGCTGATGTATGGTCAACAGATAGCACAAGGAACAGGTGGGAAGCTTGGTCTGCTGGGTCCACCACCCTGGGATGTGTCAGCAGGAATTCTGGCTCTCGGTGATCATGTGGGCGAGGGGAGGAGAGTTGCATCTCGTAGCCATTCTTGGGCAGCATGTCACCCKGCATGGCCCTCCATCCACCCACCAGATGCAACAGGGACAGACCCCCAGGGAGTTTCAGTGGCAGAATCAGCAACACTCTCAAATGATTGAATTTATAGACTTYAGAAAAAAATGCCCCAAACCAAACCCTTCATGCTCCAAATTTATTGAAATAAGCCTGAAGAGCTAATCMTGTTAGGAACTTGCAGTCTGTCTCAGTCACTCTCCATTAGTAAGGCAAGATCTATTTGTGAGTTAAATGGATCACATAKGTCCCTCACACGGGTTTAATGATGACCACTTTGGCCTCAGTGATAACAAAAGGAGAGCCTGGCTGATGCATGGGAAGCACACTCTCCATCTTGCACATCCTTATGTCATGGGGCAGCATTAATCATCTTTTCTGCTGTAATATGCTCAAAATAAATCCCATTTATAGGACCCTGCATATCATTTCACTGTGAAAGAATTTGGTGCAGAAAAAGGAGAAACAGGAACACTAACTTCTTCAAAGTTATTCCTCCTGCAGAAGTTGCTATCAAATTTGCAGCTGGAACATGATGATAGCTGAGCTCCTGATCCATTTCCCCAAAGAGATTCTCTAAACCTTCACAGTGGGATCCTCACTCTGACTGAAGTACAAAATAATGCAAATTCTCCGCTCTCTTGAGCAATATGAGCAGTTCTGTTCAAGTGATTCTAGCAGATATAACACAGTAGCACTGGCCTTAGGGAAGTGTCATGCAGAATGCTATAAAATATAACTCTATTTTAAAAATACAGATGTATCCTTTTTGCTTGCCAAACACCCTCCTGCAAGCAAGCAGTATCATATTGGAAACCCGTAACTCTGTGGCTCGCCATATTAATTCTAATATAGCCACCTAGTAGGACCTCTGTGGAGTAAGAAAGMGTAACTGTCCCTGTTCTTCAGTCAGGAAACAGAGTCACAGATGTATGAAGAGCAAAATGTCAAAAAATTTTGAAGTGACTTCAGGCCTTTGGTCACCTTTCTGAGTGTGAGTTAGGTTCCTGAGGCACTTAAATATTTCTTTTAAGAGATAAGTTTAAGAAGGAGGTGCAAGAAAGCTTCTTCACAGTCTCCCCCATGCCAGCCTTGCTGTCACCCCCAGCTCTCCTTTCCTCGCAGCACAGCCCCATTCTYGCTGTTCCCCAACATATAGCTGTTAAATCTAGTTGACCCCAAYTACAAGTCTTACCTACAGCTGTGTTGTTCTGTTGGATGAGACTAGCAGCATAATAGTGGGAATAATAATAGATGYGTGTGAGCAAGAATTCATGATCGTCTTTAGAATGGGTTTGAGACTGCCACAGAGAGGCAATTTGAAAGAGAACTGACAACGCACCTGCAAAAACATAAATAGTGCAGCACGGTGGAGAGGAGGAACTGCGCTTTACTTACACCCACCCCCGCAGAGCAGAGCGGCAAGGGGCTTCTGTGGTTAAATGACAGTGAAAGCAAGTAGAGGGAGGAGGATAATAGTGTCACACAGAGGATCTCAATGATCTGAAATTTAGTTTTCATTCTAATTCCAGAATGAGCACGTCAAAACTTTACTTTTCTCTGTGAAATGGGCTGGGGTTTGGTAAGCTGTCTTGTAACCAGATGTATCAAGGGTACCTGGCCTTCGGGTAATAAGCTTCGCTGGGTAAGCCCGGTATTCTGGAAACCCGCTCTTTACAGTGGTTTGTCAGTTGAGCTACAGAGGATGCAGTTTGTCACTATAATACTCCTTCTCACTAACAAGCAATTCCCCTGCATTTACTCACATCTGATCTGGGTACTATGCATATACCAGACCAACTAATRTTTACTAAGATTTTATTAGCACAAGCAATGTCATGCCAGGCCGTGGGCCTATGCTCTGGCTTTTCAAGACTTTTCCCCACCCTGACAAGTGTTTACCTAGTCCCTTCTCCAGGCACTAGAAGAGAAATGGCACACCGAACCAGGCAAGGACCATCACACCTGTGGAATTCTCCACCCAAACGGTAGGGTCAGCCTGAGACTTAATCACCTCTCAGTTACGCTCTTTTTTTCAAGCAAGCATAAAGTGGCACCCCTTAAGCTTGCAGAAAAAGAGGATCCTAGTGCCCGCAATAAACACTCTGCTCTCAGGTCCATTTTCAATTGCTGCAATCTGTCAGTGTTCACGTTGCAGGTGGTTTCATAGTTTTATCTTTTCCCACTGACCTGTTTGCTGTCTGATCAAGGTGCAGGACATTCACCTGACTGCTATCCAGAGACACGTTTCTCAAGCACTCGCCACAAAGGCCAATCTAATTTACCTCTGACTGCACAGACCTCATTTCTGCAGTGCTTGTTAGTGTATCTGCTATCCAAACCCCTGTGGTCCTTCACAGTCCCGCCCCTCTGTCTCAGCAGTTATCTTATTAATCCTAACTATAYCCCTCGATTTCCTTGCAGCCAAAGGTCATTTGCTCTCACCTTTTGTCCATTTAAGTATGCTTTTAAGTATTCTCTGGAGTTGCAATTTTTGGTCTAGGTTATTACTTCTGATTTACTTGCCATCGTTTGGGAAAAGGTCTCATCAGCACACTTTTGCTTGGTGTGTGTATGCTGATAATATACTAGTATCCTACGAAACTGCCTATTTCTGAGGTGCCCTCAGGGGTGTCTGGCTCTCTGTCAGATATTCACAGTTGGATGAGCAACAATTTTCCAGAGGTGAACATAGCAAACTGAAGCCACTGGTTCCAGGCAGCTACATATGTTGACTTTTAAACCCAAAGCTAAAAAATGAAGTACATTTATTTTATTTTTCCAAGGAAGCTATGCTCCAGTGCTGCCTGCAAAATACAGTCTGATAGGTGTTTTTCACACAGTCTTGTTTCTGAGACTTTCTTGCCAATTTTTTATTAGAAGAAGTTAAAGCCTTYGTACTACTGGGTTTGTTGCTTGTGTTGCTAGACTGACACTGTTCTGTGYGGCATTAACTGGACACGGTGAGAAGAAACACATAGCAGAGCAGGAAGAAATGGAGAAGTAGGCAGAAAAGTTTCAATAAAGTCTGGCCTGTGTTCACTTACACGTCACTCAAACTTCATCTTCATGCCTAGTCACAGGAATCTATGYTAATATTTTTCTCATCCTAAACTAGATGTCTAAGTAATCACATACATCATTCTATAAATTGCCTCTTCCTATTCACTGATTGAAGAAGTAAAGTAAAGTAAGATTAAACCTATCTCTGGGAGGGAGAGCTCAGACGCTCAGGGGAATTCCACTCTACCTGTCTGTTTTAAACCAGTTTCAAGGCTTCCTCCATATTCACCGATGTAATATATCTGTGGTATCTGTTCTCCTTGGAAGGTATCCTCTGCAAGCTTACCCAGATGGTATGTACTGGACACCTAAAAATTATATGGTGAAATGAAGTACACCCCTCATTTCACTTTCCTGTGCCTCTTCTTCTCTATCTCTACATCCAGCTATACCACAGATGTGGTGGTATAAAACACTGGTAGAGACGTAGACAAAAAACAGTGAGATGGATATATATTAATGTTTTCTGTCAGATTATCATCAGCAGCTGCTTTGATCTGCATGAGAGGAGATCATGAGGCACAGGTTCCCCCTGTTTGTTTTCTCCTTTTCAGCACACATTTATATTCAACTCTTGTCCTCATTATGTGTCCAAAGGGCATATCAGTATCTGTGTTCAACAGGAATAAGTATTCTAATGTATTAGAAGTATTAGATCAAGTGTTAGGTCGATCTTTCATATGCCTGTTACTATGTCTCTTCATGTCCTTTTATCAGAATGATTTCTTTCCCATAAAACTGTTAGGAGTAAGCAAGTTTTTTTTATTATTTTTTCAGCAGAGAATTATCTGATAGACTTCAAAAGAGTCTGAAACATGAACTGTGCGTTAGACACACAGTCTACTTCTGGAGTGCCTTTGCTGTCCGYGCTCAGGTGAGGGCTCAAGATCACCATGTCCTGTGCTGTAAGCCAGTTTCACGCATGCTACCTAAGAAACAGTAATTTGCTTTTCTTATGCTTAAAAGTTGGCAGATATTGTCATACCCAGTACTCTAAGCTGATTCATTCTTAGGTGACTAACAACTTTTTCCCCTTACATGAAAAACTGAAGGATTTCTTCAGCAGAAGCTCTGATGCTCTTTGCCATAAAATAACTAAGAACATAAATAAAGCAGAACTATGCCTTGGGAATCAAATAGTGATGCTCAGTATGTGACCCCAGGAAACTCATAAAGGCCTCTGTGGCCTTTGGGATTCTCAGTGTCRCATAGTCAAAGCATTTATGTGCAAATAAGATGAGGAGGCACCCAGATCCCCATACCAGTGATTTCCAAATGTTTAAGTAATTCACTTCACTTGTCCATCATCTTTGTGACAAGATGAAGAGTGTCTTAATTCACACTGACAATAGYATCTAGATCAATTCATCATGAGCTAAAGCTGACATCTAAGACAGGTCAGATGAGCCACTCCCTGAACACACCTACTCCTTTCCATTGATTTAAAAGGGTGACATCTAAAGGTAGGTGAAATCAATCTCAGCAAAGAGACAGACCCCAAAAGAGAAAAGAGGAAAGTGAAGTATTGTTTGGGAATCACACAGCAGTTCAGCAGCTGTGTGAGGAATAAAAAGAGGTGCTTTTCTGTCTCCTGTGATATTTCCATCCGGTTGAACCTATTTTCCTCAGAGCTCATAAGAAAGCTGGGCATTCAGAGCTTGATATTTCTGTTGTTGGAAGGCTCATGGAAGAACAGACTTTGAGAATACCTTTATGCATCATAAAGAAGCAATAAAGGGCACAAACCTGCTTTTCTCATTTCAGCTTTGCAATTCACCGTAAAAGTGAAAAGCTCCCAATAGTGTACACAACATCTAGAGCTAATAAGAGCACTTGTTGTGAGACTTGACAGAGCAGTGCCATCTTCCTTAACGCTCTGTGACAACTGAAAAAGGCCACATAAAATTGTCTAGGAGAAATAATCAAATCCTAATGAAATTACAAGAGGCTGCAAGAAGCATTGACAAAAAGAGCCATGTTCTCCCAGTCCTACTCACTCCTAAAAAYGGTCTTAATTCTGAAGACTTTGTTCCCAAATAAAAACCTTGGCATGTGGGATATGAGCTTATTGATCTGTGGCTGATCAAATATTCATCATCTGAAAGCTCTGTGAAATACAGTGGGAATTCAAAATGTGTGTTTTGCTTGTGTTTCACAGAACTCAGCACTCCGTTATGCTCCACTGAGCAGCCAAACCTACAGCAGAGCTTGTGAGTGCTGAGAGCTGGTYAGTAGGACAAATAATTAAGAATGCAAAAGCCACTAGACAGACACATTCCGAAATTATAATGTGTCATTAGGTATCTTCATGGATTTCTCCTCACTTGAGTTCTTGCCAATAGTGTGACACTATTGCCATATTATATCCAAAACCAGTGTGAATGTAGCCCAGTGATGGGACTTATCCTGGTCCAATCATAATAAGAGAGAGAGGTAAAAACTTGAGACGCACCTTTTTTGTTGTTGCTTTGGGGTATTGGATTTTTCTCTGTTTTTTCAAACAAAACATAATATTTGGAAGGAGAAATAGAATATTTTCTCTCATCTCTAACCTGCACGATACCTACTTCATGCCATGGGTTTTGCCAAGATGGCTCTGCTACATCATCCTTAATTCTTGTTTTCACCTTGTCTGAGGATTGTCACAGTACGATAAAAATACCACAGGTTTAGTAAGARTTAGTCTCCATTCACCTCAGCTGCTCTTGGAGCCTGTTTTGTAGCACAGGGTAAGAACTAGTGTCTGTGATGATTAACTTCCTGCWTTTGTGACTTAGAAATACGCTTTTTCTCTCCCGGGAAGGCTAYTCCAGCCTTGTCCCTAATCCTACTGCTGTTGAAAACATATGAAAACTAGCTACAGATACCAGTGCCTGCAGAATTGGGAATATGACATTTGTAAATGAAATTATAATACCACCTTTTCTCAGCCCAGAATAAGGTCTATTTGATGTCAGTTACTTTCTCATTCTAAAACTCCTGATATTACTGACCCCAGCAAAAACCATTAAAACAGAATACATATTTGAGTTACACTGGCATACACTGAAGGTACAGGATCTCTGCAGGAGATTAGCAAGTAGTCCAGTGGAGATGTATTAGGGAGCAGAATTGTTRCTCCCAGCAAAGACCAAGTACTGTTTGCAGGTAATTTAAGGTTCATTGATGGGGCCACTGGACTCAAAAATTCAAGAGTAWCTCCCATTCTTCAAGTTATTCTCCATCTTACTAAGGGGTGGGTTGGCTACTCAGAGATAAATGAGTAATCTCAGGAGCGTAGGTTTAAACTTCATATCCCTGCAATCAACTCCACTGGATCTTCTAGTAATGATGATTTCAATGATCCCAATGAAACACGGATTACTTAATGTATCAGGGATTTTAGTTATCAGTAACAATTCATTGGAGCAGGTGGTGCGRCAAAACGCAACCCTTGCCTTGATACTGAGCAAGGCACTGGGTATGACTCAAACTCTCAAGGTGGAAGCCCTAGACTGTAACGGTGATTAAAATGCACTTACAGGAGCAACAAAAATCCACTACAATGTGGCTAAACTTCAATAGATGGCTTGAGTTAAAATGAGGAAACTCGTTAAAAAGCTAAAAAAGGCAGTTAACATAATTAAGTCTTTTTAGGCAATATGCAGACTACTGAAGGGTAGCAAACCAGAAGCACAGCATCAGTGAATACCAACCATTAAGTAAGGCTTGAGAGAGGACAGAAGGAAGCCAGTATGGCTACACAGCACAGAAAAGAGTCTACTAGAATTAAGAAAGAAATATTCAAAATGCTGAAACTACACCCAAACAAACAAAAATACCCTATATCATAAACTCTATTAAACATAAAAAATGCAGTTAGACATGAGAAAGAAACCGTTTAAGAAGCAATTTGACAAAGAATTAAAACAAATACTAATTCYTTCTTCCAGAYACCATGAGCAAAAAGCCTCCCCAGAGTCTGCAGGGCCAGCTGATGACCACAGCACAAAAGGAGTGCTCAGAAAGGACAAGGCCATTCCCAGGTGCTAACGATTTTTTTTCACTGGTGTTCACTGTAGAAGAAACTGGGAAGAGTCTCACACACCCTTGGTGCCTAGTAGAGGATCTATCTGAGACTGAAGTGATCATGGAAGAGGTGATGGTACAAACAGGCAAAGTGAACACTAACGACTGACCAGGGCATCCACCCCTTCTAAGAGAGCTYAGGGATGAAATAGCTGAATTGGCAACATTTAACCTTTCACCTAAAGCTTCCCAGAGAACTGAAGGATGTTGGGGGTGACAAAGAAAAGGATTCCAGAGGAACCTGGATAACTGAAGGGCTGCAAGCTTGAGAAYTGCACTGGGCAAGTCAGTAGAAGCTAGAATAGGGAAAGAAGTAGAAGATACTAGATTCAATGTGTCTTTCAGGTTTGGYTCCTCTCAGATATGTGCACTGGCAGACGTTCAGTTCAGACACTATTCCAGTTGTCACCATTGCAACAGCACCTGTGGCTGCCATCTGCATGGCAGCAAAGGGCTGGAAAACACAACGTAACAGGCTGAATTACTCAAACGCAGTGGTTCTGACATGGCCATGACACAGGCTTTGCAGGTTGGACCTTCCTCTGAGAGCTTTCCTGGGAACTCAGCGTGGTGTCGCAGTGAGCAGCCAAGGGACAAACTGCTGGGGCTGAGGGAACCTTTGTCTGAACTGGTGCTCTTATGTTCTTCTGTTCTCATGACATTACACTGGCTGCTGCAAAGGTCCAAACCTGCATTTTGGTGTTCCTTATAATCCTTCCAAAAGACTCCATAAGGGCAAAACCATTTTTTCTTCAAAGTAATTCTGGAAATAAGCATTTCTGAACTGTCAAAAAGACTCAGCAGGCCACAAACCAACTAAAATTTTTGAAAGCACTTAGTTCTAGTCTAATTCTGCTTTTTGTTAAAGCCAGACAACATTCACTGTAGCTTTTGAGTTCTCAGCTGGGCAAGATGGAGTTTATTTGTACTGAGAGTGCTTTACTAGAATTTATAGATGTGGATAACCGGCCTGTCTGCTCACTCCTGATATGCAGAACAGCTCTGAAGTAGTTTACTATTTTGGCAGGTTTAATATCCAGGCCTGGCCAGATTGTTTCTGGTCATACTGATTTATCTAATCAAGGGACATGGGGTGACCATCTGAAAGTGCAAACACAAAGGTCTTTTGTTTGGCTGTTAAACAGACCAAATATTTCTGCTTGATTGTCATCCTCTGAGCTGCATCTCCTCCACAGCAAGGACAGCAGCTGCTTAACAGTGCTCGGTAGCTGTTTCTCAACCCAGCAGCTCAGATCTTCCACAGTACAAAAACCCAGGTTACTGCAAGGAAGACAACAGTAGTAGTCATGGAGTCACTAAGTAAGTAATAAACACTGCTGTTGTGCTGGGTTACCTACTTGCTCACAAAGCAGTAAACACTGCTGTCTRGGAGAAAAATGAATCCTTAATGTCCTATTTGTTCCTTCTTCTTGGAAGCCAATATGCTGGCTTGTGGAAACACATTACACAATGCTGAGAAATAGAAATCTCTTGAGTATTGGTTTCTGCAGTGTTACTTTTTCCCTTAAAAATTRTGCTTGCCTTGGATCACCGCTTTCAAAAAAAAGGGGGGGGCACAAAGAACCAAATCCAGAAACCTTTCCTTGTTTTGACTTTCCACATAGAGGCACAGAAATGTTTGGAGTGGTTATGACCACTGGTCATAACCCCACATGACCACTGGTTATGACCCCACATCTCTTGATTTGACAGATCAATGTGACCAGAAATAATATGTCCAGGCTTGCATATTAAATACACCAAAATAGCAAACTATATCGGAGACTTACAACATTTTTCATACTGAAAAGGGCTCCTTTAATTCTTGGATGTATTCACCCAGTGTTAAGTCTCTTAGCCACATGTTTTGATGTTATCTGATAGTGAAATGAATAATAGTAAAGGAGAGGCAGAAACTGTTAGTGCCAGTGCTAGTGTTAGCCAGAGCTAACATATCATGATRGGCAGCAGTATCAATTGCTGAGACTGACAGACAGATTGATCACCCTCATCTGAAAGCAGCAAGAGGATATAGCTTGTTCATTTGTAATTCAGGATTAATACATTTCCTCCTCTTCTGGAGCATGGGGAGTGCACGGAGCACAAGCCCTCTGTCATCATTGGGATGCAAGGTGCATCTGCCTGGGACAAAAATCCTTGGAAGAAGCACTTTTCATGCCATTTCTGCAGTTTCCTTCAGAATGAAAATTGCTTCTTTAGTTTTGTTACGAAAGAAAAATAAGACTCTTTTGTATGGGTCAGCAAGCAGAAAAGGTGCTACTTTCTGCCGCTTACTCATAGAATTGTTTGTATCTGTTTATTAAATCTAGCTCTTCTTGGCTGATCTCCACCTAGGCAGAGATCTAACAAATTCATAAACTGATACATATCTAAGGCATAAAAAGAGTAAGCCAGATTCTGATCCTACCTTCACAATAGTAAATGCAAAACAACCGCACTGATTTCAGCAATGTAGCTGCACTTGCCAGGCAGCTATCATCGCCCACTGCAAGAAATAATAATGCAGGATGTAGTAGAGCAGATCTGCAATTGATAGAGTCTTCTGCTTCCTAAAATTAGTGATACATTGGGCTGAAATGTCCTGCAGAATATTTCTGTCCTGCATTAACAGCATCTGCTAAGCAAATTTATTCCAATTCTGTTCTTAATCACTGTGGCTTGACTGATTTCAGGGGCACAATGATTGTTCATTTTAGCTAAGGATCTGCCATTAGGACCACATGGCCGCACAATAAATTCAAAGACTCCAAACTTCCAAATTTAGTTCTAWATGAGGAATCATTCAAAGTTTGAGGAGTCTTACTGGTGAGAAATGGATAGCTTAGGAAATGRATTTGGATTTCAAACACCAACCAGCCTTCAAGTATGATCAGGAAAATCAATGGTGTGGGAAAAGCTTCTGGTTAGGGTTATCTGGATTCTGCTTGCATCTCTGCAAATAGAGACAAGCATGTCATTTAACTCATTGTTCCCAGCAAGATAATGGGGAAAATAATATTCTTTTTCATACAACAGGATCAGATCTGGAACTGAAAAGAGTACAGTGTTATTTTTTAAAGTTGTGTAGAAATATATGACAAAATCAGCCATGTTGCCAATTGCTGTGCATGAAAAATAAATATGATCCTTTCCTTCCTGCCATTTCCTTCTTCATATGTGCCAGCCCTTTGAACAGCTASGGACATTGAATCCAGACTCCATAACAATTAATCAATATTTAACCCTGCRTCCACTCAATTATTTATTTTAGCTACAGCCACACATCAGTGTCAATAAAAAAAAACAGAAAAAAATGAAGAAAGAAAGAAAACCATTTGAAACCCTCAAAAAATGAAGAAAAATGTAAGGGAAAAAGGTGAATTAGCAATAAAGACCATCTTGTACAATAAAAGCAAAAGTCATAGAGATTTATGTTTATTACATTGTCAACCATATAACTCCATTGTCTGCAAACCATGAACTGAGCTACAGCTACAGCAATCCTACAGTCCAGCTGAAGGGTAATGGATTTGTACAGGAATAGCTTGACCAAACTACTTCTTTTACTAGAGATGATGAATAAGAAGAAAAATTCAATCTGACTTTCAGATTTGAGTCTGAATTCGAAGTTGATAATTAGCAGGAAATAATCTTCTTACTTGTAAGGCAAACAAATTCTCTGAGCAAGAGCTCTGAAATATAGAACAATGTAGTTCTATTTTGCCAGTAATTTTCTCCAGCCCACTGCAGTTTTAAAACAAACAGCCTGCCAGGTGCAAAGTTACAATCACAGGAGTCCCTGATCCTAATCAACCCATCCTCTTTCTTGRGCAGATGGAAGAAGAGTCTAAAATCATTTTGATTTGGTAACATGGAAGCATGTTACACTGTGATCAGGGTTAAGTGTTCAGATATTTCTCAGAGCCAAGAGTATGCTTTACCCAGCACCAGGCTGATAATAAATACAGCTCTTCTCAGATCCTCTTGAAGTTACAGCCCTCCCCAGCAAAACATTGCCATGCTGAAGAAAAATCACATGTAAATATAATCATACATAAACAACTCACTAGTTAACCAGTTTCAAAATGCTCTGAGCAGCCACATTCACAGTGCAAATCCCTCCAGGGACACCCGCTCACCAATCCGCAGGTGGTGGGAAGATCAGCACTGCTGCTCATGGACATGGCAGGGCCACCTTTTACCTGCGTGCAGGTTGTTGTAGTCGCTGCTCTCCCCAAACCTTACACCCACAATGTACCTTCTTTTCTTGATTCACAGGTGCTACCTGTCTCTCTGAAGTGTGTTTGCATCCCACACAAACACAAAGTTYCTCTCTAGCAGCCCCAGCGCAATCTGTGACCATGTCAGAGAGCTGATGGATTTCCACATCTGGCCCCAAACCGTCCCTCCCGGCACTTGCACCTCCTGAGCGGATCCGACGCCAGTGCGTAGCAGGGAGACATCCCTCCATTCTGCACGGTGTTGATCAAAACATCAATAGGTGACAGCTCATCTTTCATGCGTACCACTCTGTAATAACAGTGCTGCACACGGATCAGAGTCTGATCTGTAGCTTTTTTAGTAGCAGKGTTATTACTTGATATAATTCCCTGAGTTTTTGCATGATGGAAATTAGTGGTATAATGTTTGAATCCACATTTCACAATARGCTGGATAAACTCGTGCCTACCTACCTGTTTCTGTTCTCAATCATTACTAGGTCAGGTATGCAGAGAAAATGAATTTGATAGACATGATCACTTCAGGGTGCCCTATTAAGGCTATCTCCRGGAAATGAGAATGATAGTCTAGAGTTATAATACAATTTTTCCAACCAACAAAAATACATTTATAYGGTTTCACTAAAGGAGGTCTTGTTTTTCTAGGAYGCCTAGATGGATTCTTTCAATTATCTTGACTATTTTAGCACACGAGAAAGACTCAATGTTCGTTTGAAGACAGTAGAAAATATCTTTGTTTTATCCTTTGTTGTTCTTGTTGTTGKTGGTTTTAATATTACAGGCCTTTCTTTTACTTCTTAAACATTTTTTTTTCCTTAAAATATTTCTAGACCGTCTCTCCTAGCCCCTAGGAATAAAAAATCCGATTTACCACTGAGAGCCCCCTCTTAAAGTAAACTAGAAATATATTGTTTCCGTCACCTTATGCCAGTAGAATTAATTCCTTTTTGTGGGATCACACCTTTAGCAGTAGTTCTAGCAATCATAGTCCGAATGTTATCTGACAATAGACAAAATTTGTTATTACACTAACTAATATGTAATTCCTCTAGCTCTGATCTTTGCTTCAATGTATTTTTGTCAGATGCTCTAAAGAATGTCTGAATTCATGAAATATGAGTGTCTCTGAGGGGATTTTTGTGAAGACTCTTGAGCGATAAGTGGATTATGGCCAATTTCTTTCAGCATTTAAAATAATTAAGATATGRTCTCTGCACCCCTTGTGTGAAACCATTGCCCTTCTCTGTCTGACTTCACTAACATGCCTCCTCTATATGCTCTACAGGCTCTTCGGGCCTCCGCTGCCCAAACCACCGGTCTCCAGTTTTTATCAGTCACAGACAACTGTCAGAAGTCCTCTTTCAGCGTCTCACTCACTTCTGTGTGTCATGAGTATCTACACAGCAACAGATGTGCCAGCTGGTTCCTGTGAGAGTCTCTTGAAAGCACAGGTCCCCACAAGGATTTAGTCCCAGATCCACAAAGGCAGTTCAGTAAATAATTCCCATTAAAAATGATGAGTGTTAGATGTCTAATTCCTGTTTGGACAATTGTATATCTTTGAGGACCTGAGTCTTGGCCCACTCACTAATGAGATTTGGAATAAGGAAAATGTCCCTTGATTAACTTTTTTTAATGAGACAGAAATTAAGGTTGTTTTATGATTGGAGTTAAATATTATTTGTCCCTTTACAAATCACTAGTCCAAATAAATCTAGTAAGAAGCTGATCTCTTCTAAAGGCTGTAAGTTCCCAGGGGCAGAATAATTAAATTTTCCAAAATACTTATCATAATTATGTTTTGTTCAGAGATTAGTTGAACTATCCTCTCGGGATCAATTATGACTCATCCTAAAGCCAGAAGCAAAAAAAAGTTTTTCAGTAAATCCTGTTGGAATGTATACCAGCTGCTCCACACAATAAAGTAGCTCTTTCTCCRTATTTTAATGTGCTAGTAAAGTTATTAAAATGTTGCTCTTGGTCATTCTTCAGCATTCTGCACAAATCRCTTCAAGGTCAACGTGGCTGGCAATTAGAGAATGGGAAACGCAAAAGAGCTCTTGAGGAGCTGATATCCAGGTGCAAGAGTCTATTTCATAAGAACATGAGGTTTGTTTTGTATGAATTAATATTGTTCTGCATTTTCTGACTAAAAGAAGCAGAAAGTTAGGAGATTAGAATAAAACAGCATAAAAAATCCAAAGGGCTTGATTCTGATTGTCTCCACATTTCCTACCTTCACTAACTCCAATGGAAGCGGTTTTCTCATGTCCCACTCCTGCTCGTATTAAAGTGAGGGCAGTAATTACTATTGACATGAGTAGGTTGGTCTAGGGTCCTGATCCTTGGTTATATGGACAGCATAACCTCTTTGATTCCCCAAAACTCTCTTAAAATCACATGTGAAGGTTACTTAATACTGCAGCACTTCAGTTCTACTTCCCTGTGATGCTATGTGGAAGGGCAAACTCCCTTCACTTTGAGTGCTGAGCATGAGTGCCTTTTGTTCCTGTTTTGAGGAGGCAGAAATTACTAGCAGCTTACCAAGCCTGCTACTCTGGAGCGCTGAATTAAAATGCTTGCAAGCAAAGAGTCTCCAAACCCTTTCTGCCCTCCAGCACAGGGCTGATACCATCAGTGAGTCCAAGTACATGCAACATTTCGTATTAACTGAATCCATGTTATGCAATGATATTGCAATGATGTTTTGCTTTTTTAAGGCTTATTCTTTCTGGAAAAAAATGTGCATATATAAATATGTCTACTTTTAATCTTTTCTACATTTAAAAAAATCATCCTGAAGAAGACTAGAGAGATAAATTAAAAAGGAAGTGGCTCTCTACCTTGTAAAAGTGGTTCAGCCTTGCTCCCCTTGGGTTGATAGATCYCTAGACACTTTTCAGTGAGGACCTATTTAGAAATTTCATACACATAAATGGACATAAAACATACATAAACTCACTCATCTTTGCCACCATTTATGGATCTTTCAAAAGTAACTCATGTACATGGACTATGACTCATACGGGTAATTCATACGGGTAATTCAGAGGTGGATCAGCTGAAAACCACCATGCTGTATCTGTGTGGACCTGACCTCCAATCTCTCCTTCTCATCACTTCCAGGCAAGCACAGCTGGGAGCTAAGTACTATCAGACTAGACTAGAAATCCTCTCTTATTTATGATGCACTACAAGGGAGTATAGTACCAGACTGATAGCATCACGCTCCAGCACATGTGTATTCACTTCAAACAAGAGCTGCCTATGCCTTATGAGCCGTAGGTGCTGGGCTCAGTCCTCTCAGCATTTACTTCATGGCTTGCCACATCCACAGTCCTAATCCTAATGCACTCTGTTCCTGTCTTGGGAAAGACTTGCTAAGAGCAAGAGAGCAGTTGTAGGTATCCACCTTCCAGCTGTGTCTTTCAACGATAGTTGAACTTATAACTGACTGCAGATTTGGACATCCTCAAGAGCTAGCATGACACAGGATAATTTCACAAAGAAGTGAAAAGCCTCTCATCCTGTGCCAGTCCACATTCATTGTTCATCATTCATTCTCCATAATTGTTTTAGTGAATTTGATGATTCTGTTAAATTTACAACAGAGAGTTTTATGTACTGACTACTAAGATACACACTCCAAATCCCTATCACACAATATGTTTGTTGCAGAAGTATTTAGGGAGAAGGTTATTTTTCAAAGGGAGTATTCCTAATGCGACCACAGAAAGCTGTTACAATTCCCAGCAGTTATTTGTCCCCATTATAAAATGCATTTTCCCAGCTAAAAATTCCCTTTGCTTCCTCTTCATTGTGACAGATCTCCTTTTATGTATCAGCAAAACCATTTTTACAAAGGAAAGGATTTTGATGGGCAAATTCTTTTGCAATACTTTTCACGAGAAGAGGATTTATCTAACAACTCATATTGCGAATACCATCAGCCAATCAGCAATCAAAGGTAAATCAATGACGCAAAGCAAACAGATCAATAACAGATGGAGYAATTGATTTCACTCAAGACACTTTACAGAATATCATTTGTCTAACAAGGAGCAAACAAACACAATGACATCAATAGCTTCTTAGGGTTAGGAAGGCCTGTTATAAGAAATAATTGAATGTAGGTATAAACATTAGAACTCTGACTTTACAAAAACTGAAACATTTCACTGCTGAGAAAAGTCATATCTTGAAAAACTGAAGAGTACTGCGAGCAGGAAGGAGGAAAATACCTCATCTCCATTACCCAAAATTCGAGTCAGACAGCTTAAGAGGGTTTTTAGAATATAAACGATGTATCAATCTTACCAACAGGAGAGCAGTATCATGCAACCTTTACTGAAAGTAATTCTCCTATCAAAGTTATCTCTATATTCATAGAGCACAGGCCACCGTGTCACAAATACTCTCACCTGTCTGCCACTGTCCCTGCTGATCCTGGGAACTCTTAATTTCACAGGATTTCCYCATGGCAAAAAGGCTTTTGCTCACAATATCAGCTGCAGAATCAAGTTCTCTGTGTGGATGGACACAGTTATCACACCATGTGTCTGTTGTACTCTTGCTTCTGAAGGCATGACTCCCAAACCCCTCAAAGCTACACAGCTGCAGCAGCTTGATCAATAATGAATTTATTCAGTTTAGTTTTGCAAGTGAAGCTAGATGTCAAGCTGACTACTCATTTCCCCCAAAGCAGTACCTATTTACTTAGCTTTCCACAGACTGCACAAACACAGAAGCGTTTCTATGGGGTTGGTTGGTTCACAGTACTACCTTCACCGGGGCTGCACATGACTGCATACAGGTAGGACTCTGATCTCAGTGCATAAAAAAACACAGCTTTAACTATTTGCAGAAGGTGAGCAAGCAAAAGGTGCATTACCGTGAACCCCAGAAGTCCCTTAGCCATCTGGGACAACGATGGAATAGAGCATCCTGCTATTCCCTCTTCACTTTTTATTTTGACCAGCATCAGGGCTTTAGAGATTTCTTGAGGCTTCCTCTACAAAAGCAAGGGCTACAGAAAAGCTAGAAAGGCCTGAAAAATGTGAAGTCTAATAACAATAGCTGTGCAACTCAAGGGATGTGAAGCTTGAGAGTGTGACTGATAAGCAATTAAATACTAGACTAATGAGAAGGCTGCCTGTCGTCCATCAGAGGACTAATGAAGGTCTGTAGAAGACGTGGTATTTGTACGGGGGAGGAGGAGGAGAGTGGGAAAACACTGTTAAAATGCAGCATTTAAAGATACACAGCATGAACTGAATCCATGGTGTTGCTAAAGACTGGTGCTAGTACGCATGCTAGGAGTATAGAGAAAGTAATTAAGCAATTAATATAGGCACAACAGATGCCTGATGACAGCCAATGGGGTGATTTTCCTACTGGTGCATAATGTACAAAGAACTGATCAAATATACACTAAGAGGAACCATAACTCGGATTGTCTGAGCTTGAGGTTTTGGGACTTGGATCCATCCATGTACTCTCTGATCAGCAGACTGTGTACCAGGTGGCTCTGAATAAYGAAACGTATCCAATCTGGTGCTGTACTGAGTTGTACAGCCCAGTAAGGCTGAACGATAGGTAGACTATGGAAACTATGGAATGATAGCTCAGACTTTGGAAAAAGCAGCCAACTTCTGGGAGTTTCCGAGATCCCAAGGAAGGGTGCATATYGATTGAGAAAAAGCCTATGTGTACAGTGTTCGCCAGACCTGTGCCTTTGAGGGAAAAACATCTACATGAAGAGCTGCAGATGATACACAGCGCACTGGAGCTAGAGCACTGATCTGGGAAACAGAAACATGGGAGCTCAGGACACACTGTGACTTGTGGTCAGTGCTCAGCTCAGGCACTGCTTAGTGCTGAATGCTTCATGGTGCAGACCCCTTGAGTAATTAAATATTAGAAATATAAAAGTCCATCTTGAATTTATTCAAAAGCGTCTAAGAAATGCAAGCTAAAACGTTTCCCCAGAGCCAGCTCTATCCTACAGCACTAATAATACCACCTTGGCATATGCCTTTTTACCAAGGCCTTGCTCCTGGTTTTGCATAAGCTGGTATAATGCTGTCATTTTGGTGGAATTGCTTCTGATCTGCACAGGAGTAAATGGAAGAAGAAATAGCCTCAGTGGAGAGCAATGGGTATTTCTAGGGCTGGGATTACAACCATGTCAGTAAGAGGGATGGCTGCACAGGAAGTTCGGGAACAATACAGTGGAATAGAAAGGAAAAGCAAGTAGGGTAATAAAGAGTAGCAGGGTGCACTGGAGTGGTGCCGTCTCCAGTGCACTGGAGCATTCTCACCAGCTTGAGAAGGACTGATGTGTCTCTTGGTCTATGTTAGCGACTTAGTTAAAAAATGGCTGCACAAACAAACAAGCAAACAGAAAACCTGTCAGGAGACCGTAAGGGCAAGAGTGTGCACAGCTGACAGTGACAAATCCAAAGACAATACGAAAAAGGAAGAGCCCATTAAAGCAGAACAAGAAGACAAAAAGGCAGGCACCATTAGAGCGAAATCTGGTGTTAATGACATTTCTTATAGTCATCATATGGCCTCAATGAGCAGTTTGTCCTTGCCAGAGCCTGCTCTCCCATGCTACTCTACAAGCCACCATGTTTGGTGTCCTTTTAATGATCTTGGGGTTTTACTTGTAACAATTCAATAAATAATTTGGCTCCAACAGCTCTTATCATCATCTGCTTTCAATATTGCTTCTGTACTGTTGGACATTTCACAGTCTATTAAATTTCATTTTGACCAACAGATTTTCAAACTCCAAGACCTATTCAGCCTTTTAAGCTCATGTATGGGAAAGAATAGCTAAGGATTAGAAAAACACAGCTCCAGAACCAGCAATGCCACCGAGCTGGTGCAGTGATCACTCCTTTTAGCCTCAATCCTTGCTCTAAAGACGTGTTATGTGCACAAGCCTTACGAGACAGAGAATGCAAGAGCCTAAAAGCTGCTGGTCAGCATTCAGAGATATCTTGAAATGGAGACAGTGTATGTTGGTTTATTTGCCAATGTCCTGGTGCCTGGGAAGGTACATGCTGGGCAGTGGCTGGAGATGCACTCAAAGTGAAGACACTTTGAGTAGGAGCCCCATAAGCAGGCCTAGCTCCACTCACAGGAAAGAGCACCACAATCCTTCCAGTCAAGATTCCAGTCAATCCTACCAGTCAAGATGCTGCATACAGTCCAAACAACTGCCCCATGCAAGCACTTGACCCACGTGTGCGTAGTTCTGAACCAAAACAAGAGGACTGGTGGTGTTTTGTGAGCCCAGTGCTCCATCTGGGTCAACAGGCCCTGGGCTGTGCAGAGCGTGTGCATGGTACACAAACGCCATGCAGGAGGGGCAGGCTGCTCTGGGGGTTGTGCTCCTCACAGGGTATGGGACAAATACCGTAGGGAGAGAGGGGAGCACATTCTGCTGAGATTACTATTTCTCCCTTGCCTCAATTATACTGCATATATTAACGAGATAACAGTGGTTAAAGTACGGTCTTAATGTGCCATTTGATTTTTTTTAATTGCATTACTGCTTAGTACACTTAACATAATCCTCCATGAAAACTGAACGAAAACATTCACGTATACAAACAGAATGTCATTACCATATATAYACAGAACCAGAGGTGGTAGGGAAAATGCCAGTTCATTTAAGAGGCAATATGGAAAGCTGCACTATTTACATGCTAGATATTTTTGGCCAAAGTAGACGTGTGCTCCACCCTCCCCTTCCTACTGATTGCTGAAATGGCATCAAATCGATGAACCAAAAAAAAAAAAAAAAAAAATCCAGCAACTCACGAACCCTCTCCATGGTTGCAGTCACTTGTGAGATTCCCAGTATGTGACTGATGCAAAGGATGAGGTTATAACTGGATGGTGAGGTGTACTGACTGCCTATCCACTAACAGCCCCCTTTGGGGGGTACTTAGAGGTCTACAATTAACAGGAAATTAACAATTTTAGAGTGTTCTTAAGATCTTGTCTTTAACTCCTTTGAATCCAACCCTATTCAGGACAGCAGAATCTCAACTGCACCTTTCAAGTCTTTTGTGTGTTTTGAACKCTACTGCTTTTCTAGAAATCATATGTGCACATAAAGTGTTATACAGATACATAATGCCTAATTTAACTCTGTTTTTAGCTTTGTTATAACTTTGCAGTGTAAAAATAAATTAGGATTTTTTTTATAATGTCAAATTATAGATGCTGAAAACAYAGATCAGTCAAACATCAGTTTTCTTTTCATCCTCCTTGTTGACACATGTTTCTGGATTTTCTTCATTTACCAGTAGTATATTTTTATATTGCATAGGAAAGGATAGCTAGCAACCTGGAAAACAACAAACTCTATGTGTGCTAAGAATACATACATAATGCATATATATAATGAAGAGAGAGAGAGAGAGAGGAAAAAAAGAATGTGCTTTTCTGCAGCAGGTTATTTTTATTTTTGTATAAGCAAAAACAGAAAGAACTTTTATAAGATCTTTGAGATTCAGAAAGTATGAGATCAGATGTTAACCTCAGAAAAAAAGATATATACAAACAGAATCATAAAGTGGAATTTACCTCACAACTGCCCCTGCTGAGGGCAATCATCTATATTTAACAATTTCGTACAAAAAAACATAATAACATTACATTTTACATAAGTAATTAAAGCAGCAAGGTCTAAAACCTAAATAATCCCTTAAAAATTATRTATGAAATTAGAGCACTGAACATAACACCAAACAGGTACAGACGCAAATGTAGCAAAGCTGCCCAAACCTTMCTTCAGTCAGTCTGCTAAATGTAAGTCTTATGACAAGCATCTGGGTTTCTGGAAAAACATGTAAAGCTTTCCCATGACAGCAGGGAGCAAGGGGATTTTTGCTAAGACTGGTCTTAATGACAGAAATTAATTCCCAGAAAAGACAGCGGAAGAAAGGAGGATGCAGGAGGGTACTGATTAACAGCTGCACTTTAGCAAGATCAARCAATCTAATAAAATTAAATATCTTTGCAAGACCAAAATAAAATCTAGAAAACCAGACCCTACTTGATTCAAGCCATAAAGATGCTGTAGCMAATAAAAGTTTATGTGGAAACATAATCCTCTAAACAGATAAAAACTAATTTCACACACAATAGTTAAAAGGCTACCGAATTAGCCTTCTTTATCATGTAAACTGATGAAATCAATGAATAAAATGAAACATCATTGCAATGTGAATTTTATTTCATGGGTTCTGTAATGGGTCTCTGTGTAGAGGTTGGGTTTCCATACAATAAAATACCGAGCATGCACATCTGACTAGAAATCCAATACAAGCTCAATGAGAATAAGATACATAAATGATTATTTCTTTTCTAATGTTATTGAGAGCCTTCACTTGTGTCTGGGGCTTATTTAGTGCAAGATACATGCACCAGTATATCAGGAAGATCTTCCCCTTCAAAATCATGTAATCATGTAATAGATATTGGTTTATTTTATACTTGGTGGATGAACGCACAGAAAGTGCACAGAAAGTGCTTTCCTGCATTGAATCTAGTGTCCTTACAGCAGGCTTCACCCCCCCCAACCTTTATGTATCTTCAATGTGAGCATTTATAGCTGATCTATATGATCAATGGAACAAAATAGGGATTTCTGGGGACTTCACCTGACATAGATGTCTGCTTTCAGGAGATGAATCATGCCTTAGCAGAGCCTACTTGTCTCCACTGCTATTAAGGCGGACTGAGGTTATTAGGTCAAATGTAAATTTGATCACACAGCTTGCCCACCCCAAAACGGTAATGTCAAAAAAAAAAATTACTGCTGCCCTAAATTATATTTCCTTCCTTTTTATCCTCATTTCCTGTCTAAACCAGCTCCCTAGGGATGACACATTGTTATTGAAGAAAGTTTAATTAATAGGTTGGTTCCTTGTAGCAGAGTTAATGCTGTTCACGAAAGAACACTATTCATTAACATTTTTGGTGCTATCCATGTTACAGCCCGAGCTATTATAGCTGCATAAAGGGCAAACAGGAGATGTAGCAAAGAAGATATTCATCTTATAGCTCAAGGTGCCAAACTGCCTGCAGTTTGTGACAACATGAACATGGCCTGGACTTCCAGTTACTGAGACTTCCAGCTTTTCACCCAGGGCTATTCTGYCACTTTGGGCCAATCAATGACGAGAGGTCCTGCTGAGTTGTGCAGTGGGAGAAGGGTGGGAAAGAGGGAGACTGTAGGACAGAGTTGTAGCTGGAGGCATATGTCTTCTGGCAGGGCCCCTTGAAACATGAGGATGCTGAAGGAGATGACTTCTGGACTTGTGCCATGGCCATTTTCTCACTCTGGTAGAAGAAATTGGAGGAGGTGCTAATTGCATGTTACTTGTTCTGTACGTGCGTTCTTCCTACATAGCATATGATTTGGCCTTTAGTCTGTCTTAAGCCTCCAGGTTCAGTTGATCAGAAAATGATTTACAGATCAATAACATGGTGTGAAAAGCATTCCCATTTCTCACTGTATGTATTGCAATTGATGCTGATGCCAGCTGACCGGACAATCTAGAGGGAGATGAGGAAATAGAGAAAATGGGGCCCCAAATCCTTGAAAGTCCCTTCTGCTGTCTTCAGAGGGTCTTGGATACAAGTCTCTGGGAGCACTTTGGAAAGCTCTGTGTTATCACTAAGATACATTTTTCACTGTTAAAATGAGTGGCTGATTTATGAAAGTTTTCCTTTATTTACTGACACTATAATACTGTCCAGCTGATTTCTCTATTGGCAGTGACAAACTACGGTAGATTTTAGTTATGTCAGTATTTCCATGAGTTTGATGCAAAGGAGAATTTGATCCCAGCAGTATACATTCCACAGATGTATGCTATGTAATGCTCTCACAGTTGGTATATTCCATCGCCTTTTATCTATCCATTGAGGGTATGTCAATCTCCACTACGATAAATAATTGTGATTGAACTTGCTAGTCCACTGAGAATGTTTCCTGATTTATAGTCTATACTTGTCTATACTATAGATTTATATTTATCCATCTACTGCTGTAGTTGCACAACTGCAAATCCATATGTRTAGACTCTTTATGGCTATCAGCCACAATCTATAGGATAGTATTTTACCCTGCTTTCCAACAGGGGTAATTTCTACTGGTGTAAATAGCAGTTTTGGCTGTCACACTATGGATTTGTAATTGTACAGTTACATTAATGACCAGAATTGGGGTAACCCACAGTCTGGGCAGAACAGTAGCATGTACAATTCCTTTTAGAATCTAGCATATGTCCAGCTCAGAAGTTTCCTGAGCTCTTGACTAGCAGAAGTTAAGGGGTATATTTAGCAGGGCAACTCTTTATACACACTTTTTTAATGAATTCCTGAGTGTTTCCTGAGTATCAATGACTATCCACTGTCAGTCGTAGCATGTGGGGTTAGATAGACCTTTGGTCTGACTTGTGTGCATGTTCTTATACACAGTAATAATGATCTATCAGATTCAAGGCAAGTCCTTGAAGATGACTACTATATTTTTTTACTGGCAGCATATGTGACTGGTACTGAGTCTRGGTTTTGCTGGTAGAGATACCTTTTTGAGTACTGACATTTGTGGAATCAAAATATAAATATATATGTATATCACCTTGGTTATATARTAAAAGCTATAGCCATAGTAGTAAACCAAAAAATGGCAGGAAATATTCTCAGGCATTGAAACGTCCATCCTGTTACAGTGTCAGAATACTTCCAAAAACAGATTTGACCAATATCACCAAGAACCTCACAAGGTTCCTGGATACATTTGGCCATTCCCAATAGACTACTTTGAAGGTAACAGAACGTAACTAGATAGATGTGGCGTGTTTGGTGCCATTTGATCTTCTTGCCCATCCCAGGCACATTTAATTTCTTAGTATACTTGCAAACAAAAGGTCTAAATTATCTCCCACCAGGAAAGGTCCAGGAGGAAGACAGATTCCTGCTGTAGAAATCTGCTGTAAGTGGCATTACTGCATTTTGAGGAGCAGCCAGCTATATTGGAGTGACGAATATCTTAACTGCTGGTCTGTGTTATAAGAATTAATCTGAAAATGATGTAGGTCAAAGGATTGGTTGCAAATGATATGTATGGCAAAAACAGAAAACAAAGCTTTGTGTAAGAACATCCCTGCCAAACAGACTCATTTTCACAGACTGATATCTTAGTACTGTAATGCAAGTGGGATGTGAAAAGCAAACACCAGTTTGCTGATTCAACCATGATGATGTTTCATTAGTGTTGCACAATGCTGACTACGTGAGTCACTGTGTAGAGCCTTTGCAGAAAACTAGCTCCCACCTAGATGAAATATTTCTGATGGCAGAAAAGAACTCTCTACAGAGAAGAAGAAAGCAAACAAAAAGTACATACACACTACATTTGTGAAAGTCCCCTCTGCTGTATTGTCTGTCATAGGAAGTAACAGACACCAGAAAAAACAACATTGAAGAACATAAAATTCATGTCAGGATTCTGATGAAAGCTCTTTTAACAGTACTATCTCCAAATAACCAACTTTGGCAATCTTTCATCTGCTATAATGTACAATATATTCTTCTGTACATTCCTTATAGGAAAGATAAATGGGAGTTTTAGACAAGAAATGCTGTCTAATGATGGGTTAAAATTTTCACATTCTGTCAGATATAGGTTGCCAGCGTTGCCAGAAACATATTTCCAAGCCATCATCTCCTTCACCTTGTCCTCTCTGAAGTTTCACCTATAACCATACAGTTTCCAAGCCTATAATCTGTTTTTCTTTTCTCACATATCCTACATTCACGCTTTCATTTTCATGTAGGTATCTGTAGGAATGTAGATGTTACCTARGTTTAACAGTAACCTAATTTTTCAGGATGCATCCTATCAAAATTGCCAAGAACTATGTCCTCCTATCATTGTTGTCCCCATCTTTTAGTGTTGTCTCCATTCTATTGTTCATTAGCATGCCATAACGGCAGGAAACCATTTGCAGTAGTGTGTAACTAACGTATAGTATGGTTATAAAATGGAGATAATGTTCAGCCAGAGCTATCATCAAGTCAGCACTTCTCCACTTCAGTTCTCAAGTGGGATATCACATTAACACTTTGTAACAATCCTATGAAACATCTGAGATCCTTAGATAGGACTCCAAGGAAAAATTCATAAATGTCCATTTCAAATTCTAAATACAATGTTTAAATCTGATCCATATGGAAAACACAGAGACTTCTAAAGAAGTAATGATTTTAGTTCAGTATTCTAGGGAGACCTTCTCCTTTTTTTGACCTAGGAAATAATAACTAATAATCATAGTATTACAGCTGGAACTATAACATAATGTTATAGCTAATCACAGTATTGTAACTAGAAATAGGCAAAAAAATGATACTGTAATCATGAGGTTGATTTAGCTATTCTGCAAACCTTGACAATAGCACCACTGGCTCATAAAAAGAATCTGCCTTTACACCATTTAAGTTCTGCCAATGCCATATTATACCTTGTTTCACAAAGATTATGAGGGTGGGATTTCGTCTCACTTTAGATCCACGGAAAAGATGCAAGCTGTCAAACTAATCACCTTAGGCTCTCTTTAGGGTCAGCAGAGAAGAATTAGACACACTAAGGATRTGACTCATTTAAACTATTTTTAGATTAGATGAATAACACTCTAGAAGGTTTGGGGGTTTTTTCCCCTCTGGTGGCTATAAAGGAAGGCTGGGATGGTGAGTTCAGATGTAGATATCCATGCAGCTCCTTTGAGCAGGGTCTCACATACTGAGCTGTTCTGAAATGCTATTGACTTCATTCAAAATGTTAGACAAAATCAGGAATATGACTCAGGAGAATGAACATGTCCAGAAGGCTTAACAAACGGTACACASATCGTAACTTCTTAACTGCCATTTCCCTGCTGCTTAAACCTTTAAATACACCAAATGATGTGGTCAATAATGCTAATAAAATATGTCATTTTCCCCTAAGAAAACAATTTACTGAATGACAAATCCTAGTGGTTTCATTTTTGAAGRATATATCAAAAGACTTGATTAATATAGAGCAGTCAATTTTTATAAGGTTTCTGATAACTATGAAAACAAAATTCTTTGTGGAGATAAGGCTTTGTTGGAACAATTGCTTAGGGGAAAAAAAACAGCTAACCAAGATAAATCAGGAAATAAAAAGAAGAAGAGTGAATAAATACTACCTGAATCAAATTATTTTATCTCATTAGTGTAAGTACTGCAGCTTTCAGAAGATCAGCACTTCCACTCTCTGCTGTGCCAGCTCCAGCAAGGAGCCATTCGATTGCTCCGTTAATGTTTCCACAGTTGGCACCCATGTCTGAGAGGTACCGAACGCCCTTGACCCTTCCCAAAGCCAGTCAAGGCTACAGCTGCTCACAGCACCACAGGACTGGGAATTTATCCTTCTTGTACTTCAGTTTAGGTATTCCGGGTATTTGTATCACATAACATTATTTTGTCTTCCTTTTCTGACTATAATAAGCTAGATTTGCTGTTAAGTATAAGCTACTAATTCACACTTACCTTTCAATGCAGATACTGAGCAAAAGTATTCTTGATTGTTCTGCATTCTGGTGAATTTAAACATTAACTATTCTTTATTTATTATGACTAACCACCAAAAAAATCAAGTAAAAAGTATTGTGAACATTTCTCTTTTACATTCTGAAAATTTGGCTAGCCTTATTCTTAGGATAATAATGTAAGACACAAGACTGAAACAGGGAAACCTTAAAAAAAAACATAGAATGGGACAGTAATGTCTTTTCAGTTGCTTATTCTGACTGTCATAGAACCTCTCTGGAATATACTTAGAATGTTCCTTTAATGAAAATAACTTATTAGAGTCTACTGTAATAAAAAGAAAACTAATAAACAGAAGATATGGAGCCCACTGATTACTAAACAAGAATTTTTAATTAATATTGACTAAATTATTTATAATAAAAGATTCACTTATGTAATTGCAAAGCCTTCCTTAAGACCACAGGGAGCACATTCATATAGCTTCTGCATTTTAAAAGTACTTCAGTGTATATCCTTCTTATAGCAAACATAAGATCAAACATAGGCAAATCAACAATAACATAATGAAACAYGCCAAACAGGGAAAGGAATGCTTTCAGAACAGAAAGAAATAAATTGCTGCTTAATTATTTACTAAAATTGTTTTAAAAACACAAAAGCGATGGCATCATTATTAACATTTCCATTAATAACTGGCACATCTTTGAACAGATTAGGTTTATTACTGCTAGTGAGGGGTTGTCATTGTCTGAAAGCTACTTTGTGGATTAAATGACTCTTAAAAGAATAGGGCCAAAACAGATTCAAAGAAAAATCTGAACRAGAAATTGGTCTTCTTTGAATCAGCCCAGTCAAACAGGGCCTGCAGAGCAAGTGGCGGTCAACTGCCTGCCCCAGCTGTCTCAAAGGGYCAGGAAATCTGAGATGTTTTATGCTCCACAAGCTGTCAGATATATCAGTCTAAAGCATCTGTAAGAGGCTGATCRGATCCAGCTGCAGACTAGTGCTCAGGCAAAACGCCCAAAGCAATGCCAAGTCCCACACGGGGGATGAAGGAGCCTCCTTCGAGCGTTCAGCAGCCGAGCACCCTCRTGGCAGTACCACATGGCTGTGTACCAGACCCCTCATAGCCTCACTGCAGGACATCCCACGGACAGTGGACRCCAGCGAAGCACATGCTGATAGCGACTGTGCCCAAAGTCACGGGGATTTCACAGCACCTGAAAACTGAAGCAGTARTTTGAAACAGTAGGAAACATCATGCAAGCCTATTCATTTCCCTCAAATATATTCAGGGTACAGGATGGGTCTCAGCTTGTGTAGTCTGAGAAAGGATGAAGTGTATTGGAGGTTGCTCTGGATGTTTCCCCTCTACTTAATATTTGGGGGAGAGAGTGGTCTTGGACAGTACCTATAATTTAGTCCATCCACTACCCTAAAAATACCATAACATTTCAGGAGGATTTTTTGAGCTTGGTTTTAAGTCACTTTACACCATTTACACCATGGTGCACTATGGAGCAGACTCTCCATAGTTCAGGAGAAAAAAGTATTATTGAGCCACCAGACAGGGAGTGAGTCCTGCAGATACTGAACAGGACTCTCAGACTAGAACCAGGATCCCCTACCTATTGCCTCCACTCATCAGGTCGGAACCATGGAAAATAAGTGGAGCCAGTTTTTTTATCACTCCTCTCTCTTCTGCTATAAGCAGTAGCTAGACACAGGTATTTAAACAAGCAAGTGTGGGCTCCAACACAAACAGAAATGTATATGCTAAGATCTTGTCTCAAGGAAATTGTGTGTGTGTGTGGGGGGGGGGCTTACTGTGGTCCAAAGCATCAGGTGAAAATTACTTTATGCAGGAACTGATTCAGTTTGTGCATTGATGAAATGCCAGTCACAGTAAGTAGGTTGGAATAATGCCCAAGACTGCAAGGAGTCTTCCCAAAATTGGCCTTGGTTGATTTAGCTATCACTGAGTACAACTAGAATCCAAACCTGTTGCCACAAGAAGGGGCAGGTACTTAATGTACTTTGTTATGTGATAGGAGCGTTATTGCTTTCTTTAGGAAAGCACCCAAGAGCACAGCGATGAGTCTATCCTTTATGCCTTTTTTCTTAATCTGTGGTTTGCAATCTCTTTTTCATTTTGCAGCTATTAATCTGTAATCTCTGCAGTTCATCTGCCACCTTGTGGCCCTGCTGTAAACTTTTCCTGGAGCTGAACAGAAAGTATCGGCTGTTCAGCAAACCCTTTGTATCCACGGCACTCTTGCCAGCCTGGCAAACGTAATGGCCTTCATTATTATCAGCCTTATTAGCCTTTCATTCCACAGCGTGAAAAATTAGAAAYCCAAATACACTCGTCATCCTGCGGGCTAGATCTGGAAATTGCCCACGTAGGGTTGGCCTGTGAGCCCTGTAGATGCATGTGTGTATGTGGAAATAGAATCAGTTATATGTATTCAGCCATAAACATGGTGTAGAGAATATAAACGTCATATAGAATGAGGTGAACATCTACGTAATGATAAAAAAGCTGGCTGAAGGACACCTTGTGAGCATATTTAGTCCATCTTATGAAAAGCTGGACCAGCTCTAACCGATAGTTCTTGAAAGGTATCTAATCTTTTCACAAAACCTTAAAAAACGGAGGCTCCACAGCCTTCCCTCTCAACTGTTCTCATGTTAACTGTCTTACCATAAGGAAATTGTTCTTGATATTTAAGCTAAACAATCCTTCCTGCAATTTAATCCCATAATTTTCTCTCCTGTCCAATAGGGATATGGTGGATAGTTTATTCCTTATGTTTTCATACCCATAAAGCATTAATGGATTRATATAATTTTAAACTGTTTCTCTGAAATTAACTGATTCAGCTATGGATTAATGGTGGGTGCTTATGTTAGAATTATCTGGGCCTAAATTATTCAAAAATAACTAGAGATTTTGTGTGCCCAATTTAAATCTCATTGAAGAGGCTTGATTTCTGAAGTGCTTTTTTGCAAAAATGGGTCTCCGCATAGTGGAAAAAAACAAGGAAACTAAAAACTGGGGCACCAGAAGCAAGCAGTTGTTTTTGAAAATGTAAGCCCTGCTATTGCCAAGAATGATATTTTTATCTCACGGTAATAAAAGTTTTAACTAAGGAGAGTCCAGATACTTGATCTTGCTCTCTTGAGATCTTCCAGAAATGTAGTCTGTACCCCAGCAAAAAAGCTGCCTCATTTTTTTTTTTTTGATATTTTAGCTCAATTTCAAAACATCTGCAGCAGAATGCGTTTACCCAGTCAAACTGCACGGTCTACATGCTAATACGGCCATTGTTGTGAGCCGTATGATTACCGCTCGAAGACAGATCGCATCTGCACATCAAAAGGCTCCTACAGAATATTCCAATTTCAGGTCTTTATACAGAGCAGTCACTTTTACAGCTGGTGCCCTGCTTAATATAGGTGTTTATGCACATTGCTGGTATTAAAGACATCCCTCAATCTTAGGCGGTTATTTACTGAGATCGGTTTTTATAGAAAATGTCACCGGACCTGCCATTTCATTTGCTTAAAGGGTGGAATAAAAATGTACAGAGAAGCACGTTGCGAAGATGCTGTAATTTAACAGCCACTTCAGCCTTTGCTTTGAAATGTCCCTCTCTTCGCTAGTCCTCTCAACGGCAGCAATTAAATGCACTTTCTCAACTCTGTGGCATTGCCGACTGTCTTTTTCTCCCGCGYGTTTCATTCACACCAGCTCACGCTCGGTGCGGAGCTGAAAGGAAGGCAAAGCTTCTTCCTTGTCTCAAATGCTGTGTTTTCCTGCTATTTTGCCTTTCGCGCACCCAGCAGCATTTCACATAGGCAGGACACCCACGCTTGCATCTTCGTGCAAGGAGCCTCCTCGCATCACCCAGCAGCACGGCTGCCTCACGTGCACGGGCCCCGGTGACCAGCCGTCCCCCTTCGCGGGAGGGACGTAGCTGAGGACCTGCTATGGCCATGGCTCTGCTCACTGCCGAGACAGCGTGCTGGCTGAGGGCAGAGGAAGGCGTTCAGATCTGAGACAACAGACATTTTCTGCCAGCTACCGGTGGGCAATTTGGTCTAAGTGGGCACTGAGTGCTAACCACACTTTTTTGCTTTCTGCTGAAGTGTTTGCGCTGTGAGATAGAACAGCAACGATCCCAGCTTTGAAAAATTGCAGGGTGCCGTAAGTCCAGCTGCTTCTGAGGGGAAAAAAAGTGTGTGTCATCGCTGTTGAGTTTCCACTCCCAAGGCATATTATAGCAATAGGGGTGACCCCGGCAGCGGTGTAGGTCTCTGCCTGTTGGGTCCTCCTCATGACCAYCGAAGATGGACAAAGGATGAAGTGCTCAACAACAGTGATACCAGCCAGGGGAAATAATGGTGTAAGGAGCACGAGTAACAATCAAATTCCCGTTAAGGATGTCTAAGAAGGGGCAGATTAAATAAAGTGGGTAGAGAAGAAAATAAAAGATGGAAGAATATTTGTCCGGGCCTTTGGAATTGGAGGAAGAGAAAGAAAAAATAAACTTTAGAAGTTAGAGAGCTTCCCTGTAGAGTGTCTGATGAGATCACAGCTGGGTCCCATGTGCTATTGCTTCTTCAAATTTCTCACTTACATATGTATATAAGACCATCTGCATACATTATTTTCCATTTCAGAAATAGCCCAAAGAACTCCCTTGAATAATACATTTTTTGTCTATACCAATATTTTAAAACAAAGCAGTTCTGCATTATTTGTTCCAATCTGTCTGCAGTTCAAATTATGCCACAGCAGAATGTTTCAGCATGAATTGCATTTGAAATATAAAATTGTTTATGCTGCTTTTTTCCCTCTTTCCAATTCAAAACAACCCAATATACCAGCTGCAATGGATTCTTAAGCACATTTATCATCAAAGAATCTCTCCAGGGAAGAAAAACCAGTAAGTGGAACACAAATGGATCCTCCTTACAACATTTCCCAGTAGTGTGGCTATGTACTTACTGTACAAAACATGTTACCAGAAGAAGCCTGCATCATTTAATTATTTTTTTTATATTTGTGATGAATCAAATTTTCAGCTTAAAGAAAAGAACATGTTCTTTAAGTACCATAATTAAATAGAACATGMTTTTCCTAATGCTTTCCACAACACAGCCTTCCTTCCTGCCATTTATCACSTAGGAAAACACAAGACTTTTGAGACCGGAGCATTCCTACCACGACGAAGGACTTGCCTTTTCCTATTCAAAAAAAAAGTAGAAGACAGTCATATCTCAGAGGAATAGACCCAGAAGTAGGTAAGAACATCATGAAAGCCGCAATGGGTTTCAATTTGTCCTAATTTTCATAAAATATCATCAAATACCAAKGAGTTATTTGTCTATCTGCCACAGACAGAGTCTTCTTCTGTTCTTACTGTGAGGGACAATAAATGACTCAATTACAGTCATATTTATAATTTCTCCAGATGCAGAAGTGGAAAGGCCATATTGCTATTGTGGTGATGTCTTGCTTCTGGAGAACTCCTGCAAGTACAGAGTTTATTTTGTGATTTAATTCATCCAGAAAGAGTGAATTCTGAATGAATTTGTCATTGTTTGGAGGGAGACTTCGATTTTTTTTTTTTTCTGAATACTGCTACCCAATGAATGCACCATATATACTTCATTAGGAAGTTAGATTAAGAAAGTATCTGGATTCCATGCCATAGATATCTCCTTCAGCAGGAATTGATTTGTAAGGCCTGAAGAATTGCTTTGTTAAGTGAAAATAAAAATAAAATAGTGAAAATAGAAGCTACATCTCTGTCCTGCCTTATTGGCTGCCTCAGAAGAAGAGTTCCTTGAATGTGTCATTATCACTAAACATCCAATCCTTTACTAAAATAGAAAGAGCTTTATGGACTTTTTAGTCAAAATTACGCATCCCAGGGCACGGTTTTGCAAATGCTATTAATTAAGTGGAAGAAAAGTCTTCACTGCAACTTCAGACTTATGATCAAAGTGTAAATTACATGTCACATTTAACAAAAAGTATCAMTAATTAGGGGGAATATAGGTAAATGGTACCACCAGACCTATTAMATACGAAAAGAAGGGGTTAGGCAGGGTTTTAGCCACCCCTGAGAAACAGTTGCAGATGCAGAAAATTGCAAAATTGAACATGCTGGCTATTCCAGAAAGGTAAGACTGGCCAGGCTCTTTTACAGAGTGGTGTCTCTTGCAGTAATGGATGCTGTAACAGTTTTATGGCCCAGGGGAGAGAAGTAATTTATCCAGCAAGTCCAAGCTGTAAGGTTAACTTATGATCCTTGCCAGTATGACCTGAAAACATATCTCTACAAATCTCACTGTACGTATCACTTTCAAGTTTGCCTCCATGCAGAACATACCAAAGGCCTAATTTTACCTTCAGGCACGTACGTGCAGCCCTCAAAGACTTTAGATGGCCCCACTTGGGCATATCTGAAAACATATTTCAGCTTTAAACTCAGGCAGCATCACTCCATCTTGCCTTATATTGCAGACACACATACCAGCCTTGAGACGCTGGCAATGATGCTGACTGCTGGCTCTACATCTAATGAGGGGTTCCTGGGGAGGGAGGACCAGTGAGGTGACGAGRTTAGCAGATGGATAGGATGGGCATTGCTACAACTCCCTTTTTTTTTAATAAGGACTATGCTACACTGATGTTTTGAGCATTTGCTGTAATCAACGTGCTGGAAGGGAGGACTGTGTTCATTAGGAGTCTGATTGGCAGGTATGAAGATGCTATCACTCCAGTCTGCCCCATTACAGATCAAGGAGACATCCTGAATTCTTACATATCTCTAATAGGCTTTGAGGTCTTTATAGACCTGGTATTTTCACTCAGACTTGCAATAGGAGAGAGTATGGAGCATGATTAGTATGTTACACTTACCAAGCTCTTTTGCCAAATGCAGACTGTCTTGCACAAGATCTTCAGGACTGAGCTTTTAATACTTACAGTTTCATAGTTTATTCCAGTGTGACAAAATAGCCAGCATATCATTCCCCTTTTTATCCAGCTACCATATCACTAGTCCAGAAATTTCTTTGGTTAAGTCATGTTTAATCATGGATTCATAGACGAAAAGACTGTCAGTGACACTGAGACAGAACATCAGCTGAACCTTTGCCATTCCTGACACAAGCTTGTCCAACCTGATTTTTTTTTCTTTAAAAAATCCCATGATAGTGATTCCTTGATCTCCACATAAAGACAGCTGATCTTGATCTGAGAGCACTGAAGGAAGATTCATTGCTGAGAGATAAAACAAAGGATTAAAAGATACCTTGGGTAGAGGTAGGAACCTTGTTTAAAAGGAATAACTTCCTTATAAACATGACTTATTTGTTTCGTCTGAAAAATAAACATTAATTAAAATGTACTTGCAGTTGTAAGAAAACAGAGAAATGTAAATGAATGTATTTATAACAAGGATGCAATCAGAGGACAGTTTCCTAAAACCTCTTTTTCTATAATCACAGCTGCATGAAATATGTAGGCAAAAGCCCAGTGTTTTTCTCAGAAAACAATTTACATCTTGCTAGGACAGTAAATTCTGCTCACTGTTACTTTTGAAAAAAAAAATCTTAAAGGGAAATGAAGAAATCACATTTTCCAGAGACTTCAGCCTGTTGGTTCTGACTGCACTGGATGTTATAATAACTGATGCCCCTGCATCATTGCRCTTTCAATATCCCTCAGCTTAATGCAGCAGACAAATCTTAGCTTCTCCCTGAATTTGCTCTCTGAGAATAATAGTGCAAAAAATTTATTTCTCTGTCCATGTACATGTGTGTGTGTTGTGTGTGTGCGCGCACGCACACATATGTCAGTGTGGCCATACACACATGCTTCATTCATGCACACTCTTATAATCTGATGCCTTTCAAGAGTATCTTCAGGAATTTCATTTGGATCTGATGTCAGCAGAAGCTGAACACTTACAAGAATCTCATTTGTGTGAAGTTTTATTCCTGAGAAATATTGCAAAATCTCTTTAGTGATAGTGCTCGACCACTTACACATCACAAGGACAGACCACTGTAAAAGACACAGTGCAATTACTGTGTACTCTGGACACTATGTGGTCTGGTCATTGCTGGTCAATGTGSCCCCGTAATAAAAGAAAAGCCCATGTTTACTGTGTGGTGAGTATATATATAAAAAAATGCCTTATCTCTACCCCTTTTCACCGACAGTCTGCCATGTGGTACTATAACAAAGTTATATACACGTTGTAAAATGCTGTTCAGTTCTGACCCCAGATGAATGTGGTAATAATTACTCTGTGCTGAATCAGATGGCAGCGTTGGAAAGGCTGGAGGCTGGTAAAAGGGAAAATCTGTAACCAGCCTCGGCTACTCCCTTCTTTTCTCCTGTCACACAGAAGAACAGAACTGCCATCAACATTAATAAAGACATTGCTGCTGCAACAGCATAATTAGAAACCTCTGCAATTTGCAGATTTACACCTCTAACTTGCCTTATAATGTAAACATTATAGGTGATAATTATTACAAAGCAACGCCACCCAATTTAAGTTGCCCAGTGCTTTAGCAGAGCAGGAATGACATAAGTCCTGCACAGTTAAGCTTCCACTCCTAAGACAACAAAATAACATAGGAAAAATGCAGGAAAACAGATCAATAGACGGAAAGCCTGAGGGATGCTGAAAGAAAGAAGAACAGGGAGGAGGATTTTAAGTGATCTCAGAAAGCAGAAAAGACAAATTATAAAGACAGATTGAATAACAGATGCTTAGAATAGGGAAAGGAAACACAGGGAAAGGTAATGTCAGAACACTGGAAGAAGTTCAGAGGGCAAAAGAAAACAGGAAAGAGCAAGAATGTAGGCTAGGAGAAAACTCTGCCAGAGAAGTAGTTTAAAAATAAATGGACTGAGCCCCCAGTCCACAACTCTTCTAGGAACAGCCCCCCAAAAATGAATATTTCCCTCCTAATCCGTGAGACTGGCTTACTTCCTCCTCCCCCCTCCCCAGTGAAATCCATCCCAGCCACTCTCAGTCCTGTGAGAAAACCATCCTCAGCTGAGAAGTCATCCAAAAGTTTGTGGCTTAGTAATAAAAATGTACATTACTAGCGATGTTTTCCAGCTGATTGTTTCTCAAACACCATCACGCTGTCCTACAGTTGGAACCACCTCATCTGGCCTCTGCAGACCAGCCATGGCACAGGCAAAACACCAACTTAGCATCATAAGCACAGAGAATAGCTGTGCATTAATTCACTCCACTATGGTGTTAGGGTAGCCTTATAATACTGTGACTTGGCAGAAAAGGAGAAGGATTGTCAGGAGATGTTTTGTTATGTTTTGCTGTTACACTATCGCACATATTGAGTAGTCTCAAATAAATGAAGCAAGACAGTCAAGTTCTACATTAAACACTTTATTCCTTTCAATAAAATGCCTATGTCTGAATGTATGTTGATGTTTTATGAAAAAAATGCTTAGTATGATTCAGGTCATGATCAGCTGCATTATCAGTCATTCAGATCAGACAGACTTCCTCACTCTGGGTCAGGCTGCAATCATTTAAATCAAATATTCAGAAATCATTAGAAAGACAAATCAGAATAAGCTGCTGTTCATTCCTGTATGGGAACAAATCACAGGACAGCAGTGAGATATAGCAGAATCATCTCCCAAGGAAATGTGGAAGGATAGAAAACACTAAGGACAGTTGCTGTGCATGTGGGATGAAAACATGAATTAGAAGGAGCTAGGTTTTAATCTTTAGTTTTGACATTTTCTTAGGGTTTTTCTACATTTTTTCCACCTCAAAGTAGTCTTTACTATCTTCTGACACAGCAAGCCAAGCTCAAGTGAGGGCTATAATCCTTTCTCCTAAGAGGAGTAGTTTATTTGCTATCAGAGGGTGACAGTGCTCATTCACATCCAGCCCTTACATTAACTTTTACATTACCCAACATTAGCGTCTCACATCTGCCAGTTTTGTGCCTGGTTCACATCAGTACACGAAGAGGTAATGGTCCACATAGACCTCTGCAGCCTTTTGTGCCATGGACTGAGCGGACGAATCTGTAATGGATCAGATCTTTTTTCATACATCCAAGGTCGTCATAGACAATTGTTCCTCTCCCACTAATTTTTTTTCCCTACGGCAACACACAGTCCCTATTCTCTCCTCCCTGTGTCTCCATCCCGACCAGTGTTTCCCTGGGGGCACTGGAGCTAGTATAATCTCTATGTTGAATAAGTTGCTCTATAATGAGTGACTGACTGCAACTCCTTTAGACCATGAGTAAGCACAAGAAAGCTTTCTGATGGGTGGTTTTATCAAGATTAACAGCTATGTCCCAGTCAAGCCAGAGAAAGACTGGAGCAATGCCAGATGTAAGATGGAAACTCCCTGGTAATGTTTCCCAGCTACACCTGGCATCAATCTTCTGAGTAAGATGAGTCCAGAATTGTGCTTCAGGACTAGAAGTTGTCTCTGGAAATTCCTATAGTACTAAGGAATAAGTACCCATTTCTAGAGCAAGTTGTGCTCTCTTAGCAAACTTGGACCCAATAACCTGTGCTTTTGTTGACCTGCAAATGGGCTAAGGCAATTTAGGAGTCTTTTCCCCAGGGATGGTGTGCCAGTGCCTGAGGAAAGCCACTGATGAAAACTGTTGGAGGAACACTGAATAAAGAGTATAGTTTGAGACTCTTGTTCTGATTTGCAAGATGGAGAATGAACACTCATGTAAAAACTCAGACTCTCTCACTTTTCCCATCCACAGGCTCACTATAATTTTTGGAATTCTGAAACTGATTTTTTTTCTATTAACAGGCCCGTGATCTTGAGAGACAGAGCTCTGTCAGCAGCCAAGGCAATGACTGGGCATGGCCCTGTAAACACTCACCCCATGGGACTTACCAGAGGGATATGGGGGGTGAGGGGGTGTTATCTCAGCCCGCTTCATGTATCTATAGTATAGACATTGTAAAGTTGAACTCTCTTAGCTCCTTCCTGGTAGACAGAGGGAAATAGACATGATTTATTTTAGATATCTGATTTATTTTAGATATCTACTTCAGGAGGAGACAAATCATACCCCGTACTATGCTGACACCATTGGCCTTTATTATAAAGGCAGCTTCAGCTGACTGGCTCGTCTACACTGCAGTGTCTGCACTGAGTCAGATGTACTCTGCTGCCAGTGACTAAATTACAGATAGACACGGTAATTGCTAGTCTGTGCTTCAAAGGTGCTTTCACCTCACTTAAAGGCTTGAGACTGGCAGAAGAAACAAACAAGGCAAAAAATGCACCTCACTGTAGGCAGTATGTTTCTTGGAGGAGAATTAAAAATCCATATGAATTATAGAACACAGGAATGAGCTGCTATAAATACTTTGGAGATATCATTCAAGCCTTAGCAGGTAGCAAGATTGCTTCACCCCCAATTCTCATCTTACTTCAATAATTTTTAATGAAAACAACACCTTATATAATCACTTTCTGGCAAAGCTGGCTTCTAGTTTTGGGGATCAGGTCACATTTACATGAGGAGGTAATGCTTGGGAAAATGAGATCAGCAAGGACATAAGCAACAAAGCAAAAACTGCTTTTTAAAAGTTTCCTGCTGTAAGGGACCCGTCACTCTCAGTGTTTATGAGAGACAGTCGAAGATTAGGGTATTTTCTGTGGCTCCCAGAAGGCACTCAGGACTCTGTGGGGTAAGAGCTTTGCAGATACGTTTTACCTGGAGAAGATCTGAGATGGAAAAGTGAAGCACTGCATCCAACCACCCATAGCAGAGAGGCCAAGGTATGGCTCACCCACCTGGAGCGGGGTTACTCTCACTACTCTGGTTCTCTGCAAGCCCACTCCTGGGCTTCCTGCATGGTTGATAGAGAGAGGGGCACCTTGACAGAGCTATTCAGCCCATCCTAAGGGGGAAGCCAGAAGTATCAGCATGGATTTCATTTGTACACTATATGGGATTTTCCACATTTTTTTTTCCAACACATTAATCACAYTGTGATTATATGGAAAGCATGATGGGAATTCAGTGCTGCTAATGTTTAGTTATTCAGTCTGGCTAGTTGTCTAGCCTTCCACTGTAACTAATTCGGAGAGGCACCCACAGAAGCTTACATATCCCCCTTGTTAAGATGCTGCTGTTAGGATAGGCTGAATTCCCGTCAGTTCTCTCTCTCTCTCTCTCTCTCTCTCTCTCTCTCTCTCTCTCTCTCTCTCTTTTGCCTAGGATGATGATTTTGGTGAGAGCCTCTGGACATAAATACAGCACAGATAACTATTTTACGCTTTAATGTGAAGTGCATTCACGACTGCAGCACCCCCATCACTAGTGGGCCTAGATTCTCCAACATTGCTGGCTATACACAGTCCCTTGTCAGAGACCAGTCAAAAGCTGAACTGAACCACCAACTGCCRCTTCTGAAATCTGCACAAATCAAATGGTTGAGCTGTTTGCCGCGTCTGGGGAGCGCCAGTCAAAGCACTGTCCTATTAAATCTAATTACACTCTAACAAATACATGGATGCATACTGCTTTCAGGTACTCATTTCCCAAGACCGCTGAATACTATCCTACATTATTTTCTTCTATCAGAAGAAGAGGTTAAGCACCCTTCTTACTGATTGACATCCTAGCCAGAACAGCACAGCAATATAGAAATACCATATAGAAATGTGAATAGGTAGTGCTTAGCAGTGTATTTTAAAGTCATGCCTAAAAATGTAGACATAGAAGTGCACTTGAAAGACAGTGGGGTGAGTCAGACCTTCAGCAATTACATTGTACTTAAAATGAGTGAGAGGGTTGCTGCTGGAAGGTCATGAGAGTTCACTTTGTCAAGCAGTGTTAAATGAAGCGGTTGCTTTGTGCCGTTCTTCAGAGCTCTTCTGCGAAACAGAGCATCTAGTAATTTAATGTGAAATGAAGAATAAGGCAGAGTTTTAGAAGGAAAATCCTGGCCATGTTCRTTTTCTTCCATTTGCACGAGCATGGAGAAGGTGAAAGACGACTTTGCACGTCAGTGCACCTCTGAACATTCAAGCTCTCCCTTGACYAGCAAAGACGAACTCTGAGGGTCTTGGGCAGGTTCTTAGTGCAGCAGTGAGTCTTTCATTCACTRAGATTTAATGCTGGCACTCATTTACGGGCAGAGCAGCCTGGATGTCCCAATTCCTCCACCTTAGGTATGATGATGCTATTATGTATGGATTGACATATTCCTGACACACAAGGACTGCCCTCATGTTTCTGACTCCCAAATGTGTTTTGTCCAGCTTTTTTTGCCTAGACTCAGCATTTTTCCTGTCTTCTCTTAGTTTAACTACTCCCAGCATGTGATATAAAGACGAGAGAAAAGATCTCTCCCTCATAAGCTGCATGACACGATCATTTGAAAAACAGCTTGGTCACACAAATCTACTGCAGCTGCAGGTCCTGTGCAGCATGCTCTGTTTTAGCTAGTTGTCTGATCTAAATACGGATTTGCTGACCTAGTGTCCACTACTCATGTGTACCTTKACTTCAGCAAGGCTTTTGACACTGTCTCTCCTAACATCCTCCTAGATAAGCTCAGGAAGTGTGGGTTAGACAAGTGGACAGTGAGGTGGACTGAGAAATGGCTGAAAGGCAGAGCGCAGAGGGCCAGAGGCAGGCAGATGTTTAGCTGGCGGATGTTGTTGCCAGGCCACTCTCCATCATCTTTGAAAGGTCCTGGAGAACTGGAGAGGTGCCTGAGGACTRGAAGAAAGCCAATGTCACTCCAGTCTTCAAAAAGGACAAGAAGGAGGACCCAGGCAACTATAGGCCGGTCAGCCTCACCTCCATCCCTGGAAAGGTGATGGAACAGCTCCTTCTGGAGGTCATCCCCAGGCATAGGGAGGAAAAGAAGGTGATCAGGAGTAGCCAGCATGGATTCCCCAAAGGGAAATCCTGCTTAACCAACCTGATAGCCTTCTCTGATGGAATGACTGGCTGGGTTGACAAGGGGAGAGCAGTGGACGTTGTGTACCTTGACTACAGCAAGGCTTTTGACACTGTCTCCCATAACATCCTCCTAGAGAAGCTCAGGAAGTGTTGGTTAGATGAGTGGACAGCGAGGTGGATTGAGAACTGGCTGAAAAGCAGAGCTCAGAGGGTCGTCATCAGTGGTGTGGAGTCTAGTTGGAGGCCTGTGGCTAGTGGTGTCCCCCAGGGCTCTGTACTGGGTCCCATCCTGTTCAACTTCTTCATCAATGACCTGGATGAGGGGGCAGAGTGGCTCCTCAGCAAGTTTGCTGATGATACCAAGCTGGGAGGAGTGGCCGATACACCTGAGGGCTGTGCTGCCATTCAGAGAGACATGGACAGGCTGGAGAGYTGGGCAGAGAGGAACCTCGTGAGGTTCAACAAGGGCAAGTGCAGAGTCCTGCACCTAGGGAGAAATAACCCTAGGCACCAGTGCAAGCTGGGGGATGACCTTGTGGAGAGCAGCTCTGCAGAGAAGGACCTGGGAGTGCTGGTGGATGACAAGTTGACGATGAGCCAGYAATGTGCCCTTGTGGCCAAGAAAAGCCAATGGTCTCCTGGGGTGCATTGGGAAGAGTGTTGCCAGCAGGTCGAGGGAGGTGATCCTGCCCCTCTACTCAGCCCGGGGGAGGCCTCATCTCGAGTCCTGTGTCCAGTTCTGGGCTCCCCAGTACAAGAGAGACATGGAGCTACTGGAGAGAGTCCAGCATAGGGCTACGAGGATGATCAGAGGGCTGGAGCATCTGCCCTATGAGGAACGGCTGCGAGAGCTGGGCCTCTTCAGCCTGGGGGAGAGAAGACTGAGGGGGGATCTTATCAGTGTGTACAAGTACCTGAAGGGAGGGTGTCAGGGGGACAAGGAGAAACTCTTTTCAGTTGTCCCGTGTGACAGGACAAGAGGCAATGGGCAGAAATTGATGCACAGGAAGTTCCGCCTGACCGTGAGGGGGAATTTCTTCCCTGTGAGAGTGACRGAGCACTGGACCAGGTTGCCCAGAGAGGCTGTGGAGTCTCCTTCTGGGGAGATCTTCAAGGCCCACCTGATGCAACCCTGTCTACCATGCTGTAGGTGACCCTGCTGAGCAGGGAGGTTGGACTAGATGATCTCCAGAGGTCCCTTCCAAGCTCACTGATTCTATGATTCTATGATTCCTGAACTCTTGATGTTCCCCAGATCTCTTCTTCTCCATACAGTATTAAGTCTCCTTCACCAACAAGCAGCACATAAGGGCTTGGCCCTCTTGTTTTTGGCATAGTACCTGTACATAGCATAGAGAAAGCCTTTGTCCCAAGAGGCAAGAATCTAAGTGATATTGATTGCTGTGAGAAAGAGATGTCCAGCATTACAGTCACACTCCAGTATAGTTTAACATATGTCAGTAATTTTATCCTGAACCCTCACATGGGGCTTAAAGAGCCTCGCAGTTCTCGGGGTGACCCTCTAGTTTGTTCTTTGTGACTGCAGTGGAACCAGATTATAGCATTTGCCCTTTAATGAGATTTCAAAAGTCTTTAGCATCCTTTAATACAAAAGTACAACCAACAGAAAATAATGCTGCACTTTCAATTAACAACAACAATTACTTCTAATTGTAAAGCTCATACATTTTTCAAAAGACAAGATATCATTTTGCCTTAATTGCTAGGTGTGTTGAATAGGCAATTAAAAAAGCATTAAATTTGGACCCATAGATAACAAGGAGCAAACTTCTGTCCTGAGCAGATTACAGTTGTGAATATGCCTCCATTTTCACTCTAAAACCAATAAAGGGGCKCCGTGTACATATTTCATGGTTCTTCCATTACTGTCTCTACAGATAAAAGATATCAACATTTCCATTACCAACAGCTGATTTTCATGGGGGGAGCTGACTAAATGTCAATGTCAGGCAGAACTCTGTCATTACTCAAACCAGGAGAGTTGTTTTTGTATCATTTTAACATGCATTAAATTGATTGGACCATGCAGTGGATATTCTATGTGCTTTGGGGTGGGAGGATCCCAAGCAATTTAACAGTGGTCGTGACTATATCACTTCTGAAGTGTAGCTGCTCTAAAGGAAATTGGACCCAACAGAAACTTGACCCTTTATACTCSACAATGATGTGCCTGTCATAGAATCATAGAATCATAGAATCAGTGAGGTTGGAAGGGACCTCTGGRGATCATCTAGTCCAACCTCCCTGCTCAGCAGGGTCACCTACAGCATGGTAGACAGGGTTGCATCAGGTGGGCCTTGAAGATCTCCCCAGAAGGAGACTCCACAGCCTCTCTGGGCAACCTGGTCCAGTGCTCTGTCACTCTCACAGGGAAGAAATTCTCCCTCACGGTCAGGCAGAACTTCCTCTTCTTCAGTTTCTGCCCATTGCCTCCTGTCCTGTCACATGGGGCAACTGAAAAGAGTTTGTCCCCGTCCCCTTGACACCCTCCCTTCAGGTACTTGTACACACTGATAAGATCCCCCCTCAGTCTTCTCCTCYCCAGGCTGAAGAGGCCCAGCTCCCGCAGCCRTTCCTCASAGGGCAGGTGATCATCCTTGATGATCATCCCTCTGATCATCCTYGTAGCCCTACGCTGGACTCTCTCCAGYAGCTCCAYGTCTCTCTTGTACTGGGGAGCCCGTAAAGTTATGCTTTAACCTGTTGGAGGCACAAACCCATAGTTGTACAAAGCTGACAGAGGAGTTCATCTATTTTTCTTTCTTTCCGTGGGTGCCATTCCCGCAAATGTGGAACACACCAGTCAGCTTTACTTAGGAAGCTGGTCCCCCTTGAACTAAAGTAGATAAGTCCTACAGAGTCATGTTATTTTCTACTACATCATATCATCATGGCTAGATGTACATTTAAATCCATTCGTGCTGATATTTGTCTGGAAACCAAGAACTACATATGCAAAATAATAATCACAGCTGAATGCAAAATGGGATTGTTTCTGTATTCCAGCTCCATCCCCCTTGCTCATCTAAATCCTGCCTCCCTCCAACATCCTTCCTCAGTTACAGAAACAGATACTCTCAGTAGTACTGATAAAAAACTTTATTAGCAATTTCCTGAGACTGCTGAAAGCTGAAAGGATGGTAGTTGCAAGCTGTCTTCCAAGTCAAAAGTTATGACTGTGCGCTGCTCTGGCCTACAATGCTGGAAGAGCAGCAGAAAGGAAGTATGCAGTCCAGGCTTTGCTGCTCAGTGCTCACAACAGAGAGCTGACGATCCAGAACTGCTGTCTCCGAACTTTCCCCAGCATTATAGTTAACATACATTATAAAATTCTTCTGGTTATTTTCYTGTTCATATAGCCCAGTGAATTTTATCCACAGCTATAGTTAATAGGTGATATTATTATGTAAAGGACTTCCAAAGCAAAAGCAAACTAGAAATTGCCTTTTTGTTGGTTAGGTGTCCACTCCGGAAAGCACAAAGCATGTATTTCATTTGTCATGATTTATCATGCGAATAAACCCATCCCTATTCAGTAAGATATCTTCACTTGAATTGCTTGCATGCCTAGAGCTAAGACATCACAGAGCCAAACAGAAGCAAGACTGATCAAGTGCAGAAGGGTAGGTCTGTCTAAATACCTTGCTGATTTGGGGACTCTAATGAAATCTGTTGTGGAAATTTATTTATTAATAACGTCTAATAATTTATTAGATGTTAGTCTTTATTGATTTCTTGYCAGGAGAATTTATAGATCTGCAAAACACACAACTCCATACAAAGCTTCTTCTATAACTAACAGAAGAGTGAAAGACAGTTAGTAAGGGTCCTTGTGGTCTCATAGCTGATGGGTGAGATATGTAAGTAACTCTGGCTCCTGCCAGTCCCCCCCAAAAAGCTGGTTTAGTACTCCAGAAGAGAGTTCATGCTATGGACCCAGGAACCACTCGCAGGTCAGTCACTGCCTAGGTCAAAGTAGGGGACCAACACCGGGTGATAGAACGGCAGTGAGAGCTGCGACAACAGATGAGAGCAGAGGGAGCAGAGAGAACAGTGGATTTGCTTCAGGGACTCACTAATCAGTCAGAAGAAGCTATTGCTACACAACAATTAATATCAGTCATTACAAATACATATTGCTTCTCAAACCCATTTGCACAGCTCTATCTTTTAAATGTCTTCTTTCTTTGATATCCAAGGCACACTTCATACTAATGGCCAGAACAGTTACTGACAAATGAGAGTTTTGAATTGCAAACAACTCGCATTTGTGTATTTAACAGAGAAAAATAAAACTTGCTAATTTTGCTAGATATAGAGATAGATGCCTTGTGTCCTCTCTTTGCTGACTACCTCCCAATGCCTATCTGGCAGGCATACTTTGGACTCTAAGCTCTTTACTGAAGATCCTTGTTCATTTTTCAGTTTACGTCGCCTGATCCAAAAGTCTCCTGATTCTCACAAGGAATGCTGGATGCCATAATTCCAAGTCATAGGACAAGAGGCAATGGGCACAAACTGAAACACAGGAAGTTCCACCTGAATGTAAGGAAAAACTTCTTTACTGTAAGAGTGACAGAGCACTGGAGCAGGTTGCCCAGAGAGGTTGTGGAGTTTCCTTCTCTGGAGATATTCAAAACCTGCCTGGATGCAACCCTGTCGAACATGCTCTAAGTGACCCTGCTTGAGCAGGAGAGTTGGACTAGATGATCTCCAGAGGTCCCTTCCAACCTCAGCCATTCTGTGATTCTGTGATAATTAATTGAACCAGCAGTACCTTAACTGGGTATCTCAAGCAGTGATTCATCACAGTACACTTAACTGGCAGTGACAGTGCAGTGCTCTGCAAGTTGGCATCAGTCTCAGATGCCAGTGGTAACTGCAAAAGCTGCCCAGGAGGCAAAGTATGCCCACACTGCACTAGGTATCTCAGTGCTGTGGGAGCTGCTAACTTCAACATCCAAGATGTTACCTCTGCAAGGAAGATCCTGTAGTTTCTGAGCACCTTGGAATGCCACCACTTCCTGTCACCATCTCTGAAGAGCCACCTACTTCTTGTCCTGCCACCAGCTAGGATCTCTCCCAGAGAGATATGGAAACTCAATCAGGACACTGATGTCAGGTCTGATTTATCTGAGAAGAAGAAAGAAAAAATCATATATTTACTGCTGGGAAGCCAGGAGAAATCTTTGCCTAATGGACAGGGAAGCCTGGATGTGGAGAAGAACACAATGTTTCTTGGTGTTCTCCTTGGCCGCTCCAGCTTCCCCAGGCATCATCCCTGGGAGCTCGTCAGCATTGCTAAGCTGTGTGAAGGGAGGAGGGAAAACGATATAGAGGAGTAACGACTTTTACGAATAGGCTGTATTTGTAAAGAGGGGTGATATTATTGAGAAGGCTCCTTAGAGGTCCAAYGTCTTTGGGTCCTGAAACCACGACATTTCTCATCACTTTGTCTGCAAATAAGCAGGATGATAGCTATAGCACAAACTGAGAAAGAGAATTGCACAGCTTCTGATACAGAGCATGTCAGTAAAATTGGTTGGGAATTTTCTGTTCAAAGGCTTCCTTCTTCTGTCCTGATGTTAGTTCATCAAAGGTATTTGAGGGGAAAAGTTAGTTCCTGTATCTCTCAATTGCAATGTTTTTATATCACCACTTCCAAGTTTTCAAAAATTCAGAATTTCAAAAACTTCTGAATCGTGAAAAATATTTCTTTAAAAGTAACTTCAAGTTTGGATATGTCAGATAACTGATACATGAGTTTACACACACACATATATATATTTAAAAAAGATTAAAAATTAAACATCTTAATTGACAAAGTTTGACTGTTTTGAGTTTGAATGGTTTCTGAGGTTGGGGTTTCAGTTTTTCATGATTATAAGTTTGCAAAATTTCAGCTTTCTAGTTTGGGGATAGAAAAACCCTGATTTTTTTTTCTTTTTAATTCTGACAAATTGTTAATCCCTAGTCCATTACCTTCTCACTCTAGATGGGAAAACTCATTTTAAAAAGTGAAGGTGGGACTTGGAATAGAACATTTCTCGTTGTTTTTAGAGAAAAGAAACAATGAACCTCTGACAATATCTTGTTTTGCATTGCATTTGCATCTCATGCTCAGAAATATTAGTATAGGTGAGTACTTTAACACACTGGATTTATTTATCTGAAAAAGAAATCCAGTATTAAAGTAGTGAATAAATATTTGCTTGAAAATAGTTGATTTGTACAATATTGAAGTATTCCATGTAGAGCAAGCTGAGTAGACCAAGTGAATATTTCATACTAAGGAAGGGTTTTGGTGTGTGAGATGCRTGCATATGATGCATTACATTAGAGAGCGCTAAAATATATTTAAAATTTGAAGGACTGGACTGTTTTAGAGACTGAAACAGCTTCAGTGCAGAGGATGAGATGCCAATAAAAAAGGGAAGTAATCTTGAAGAGAGCTGTGCCATATTTATAGGAAAGCAAGGCAACAGAAGATAAACTGTGACCARAGGTGCATATTTGGTTATCTGCCTTCATAAATATGTATGAGTTAAAAACAAGTGCATTTATCTCAGTATGTGTGTAAATATCTAATCAATATGAAGGCTAACGGAGTACAGGTCTGGGCCGGTGAATGCATAGGAGTTGTAATACATGGATGTGTTAACAGAAGCCTGGGAGGGTAATGAGCACATGGATACTTCTATAAATATACACAGGCAGGCTGTTTGCACTAAACTTTGCTCTCGTGGGCAATGCTGAAGCAGCAGTTTGCAGTTGCTCTTCCTGACTGGGTCACTGCTAATCAATAGCTTTATAAATCAGGGCTTTTCACCTACAGCTRGTCTGAATCTTCATGTAAACACTTGTCAGATCCGATTTACAGCCAGCCAGTTCTGCTACTCTCCTCTACCCTTGTCTTGCTGTCGCACTGAGCATAGGCTGCGTTTCTTGCAGTTTTGGTATCTGTTCTTCTCTTCTGGTGAAGCATTTTACTCTGAAGAAAAGGAAAGACATCACAGCTTTCCTTGTGGGTTTTTCCTTAGTGGGTTTCCTAGGGTTAGTGGATTGTTCATAACTCCACCACCCTCTCTCCCAATCCACTGCCAATGAGCAGGGAATTGGTCTCCCTTGGTGAGAAATCTCACCCGGAGAAGGAGCATGTGAATATGGATGGGAAACAATACGGAGSAGGAATGGACAGACTGACCAAATGCAACACACCTTGATGACAAATCCTGGCCAGGAAGGTGAGGAGGTAGAAGTTTTGTTATCATGACTAGTCTTTGTCAAGAGCTATTGAATGCCTGTTGCATTCAGCATGCTTTATATATTTGCATACAATGTGATTTCCAATTAAGATATACAGAGTTACAATATGAGTTCAAAATAAGTTCTCTGCAGACTGCGGGGAAAATTCTGTTTACAACGAACAAACAATGTAGCTCAAGTTTAACTAAGCATTTTGTCAGCAATTGCTCATTGTATTTTCCTTTAGTAAGTGCATTATTTACTGGCTGGCCTGGTGATAACTCTTCTGGCAATGTCCACCAGTATTTCTAAAACATACTCACATGCCACTGTCATCTGAGAGAAGTGCCGTTACCTTGATTTAATATCAGATCAATGGATTATGAAAACTTCTGTGATGATTGAGACTGAATGGATTTTCCTAGGTGGAGAGAATGTTGCCCGAGGGCAATTTTGCTGCCAGGGTAAGTCTGTGGAGGAAAAATGTCCAGTTCTAATGGGGATACATGAAATATCCAGAAGATACAAGAAGAGTGTAAGAGTAAACTACCTGTAAGACATTGAAGAAGAGCTAAACAGGCAGAATACATATAGGGGACATGGAAGCTGTTTAAAAACCTGCATTAAATGCTTCAGAGTAAATATGCATCCAAAAAGGATTCAAAATTGCTCACAAGTTTTCAAACCTCACAACCATGTGATTAACAACAATGCAGGCTATTGGCTTCAAAAGTGGAAAATGTACCCCAATAATGAGAGAGAAACACTAATTCTGAAAAGTAAAGTGTAAAACCACCAGAAGGCAGCCCCAAAAGCAAACAAAAACTGAGGAAAAAATTGGTAAGTGTCTCTAACAAAGCCCTCATTGCACACACAAGAAGCAGGAGGTCCACAGGAGGGCTGATGCGGCCAGAGCAGGACAGCAGTGCTCGGGGGGGGGACAGCTGTTGCAGAAAAGATGGACAAATCTGTGCAATGATGCTCAGCAGGGAGGAGACGTACACAGTTCCACATCAGAGCTCTGCTTTATGGGGGGTGAGTTGGAGGAAGTGAAATATCAAAACAAATTATCAACCAACAAGTTTTTAAAACAAATGGATAAAAATAAGTGATAGCAAACTCTCAGGAGCAGACAGTACATGTCCCCAAGTCCCAGAGGAGTGAATTAGCAGCCGTGGGGTACTGGTTACTGCTGAAATCAGCTTCAGTGCAGACATAAGAAGCCCAGAAGATGGCAAAGGTGACTGTGGTCTCTGTGGGATGCCTGAGGGACCAGTTCTGGAATGACAGATCAGTGATATGACTTCTGCACCAAGCAAAATGCTGAAGACTGTACTTGAGATCAGATTCATTACGTATGCAGCTACAGTGATGAAGAGTCAATATCGTTTATGCCTCATTTGTTAGAGGCTTGAAAGGATTCACCAAGCATGAGGAAGAATGGGTTTGGACCAATATAGCATATGTAAAATTTTTGGAAGCTTTTGACAGGATCCCTTACCAAAGACTAAAGAGAATGTAGGTGGATACATAAGAAGAGGAACTATCTCCTTATAGATTAGAAATGTTTAAAATATAGGAAATAAAAGGAATAACTGAGAAGTTGTCAGAGTAAAGAAAAGTTGCCAGGGGAGTCCCTCAAGGATTTGTCCTGGAGTTTGTTCATCTCAGTGTAATCATAAATGGTCTGTAAAAAGGGAATAAATAACACAAAATTATTCAGAATAGTCAATTCTGTGCTAATTTCAAAGACTCRCAAAAGGATCTCACAAAGCTAAGTCACAGAGTGATAAGACTGCAGCTGAATTTCAATATTGATGAATAGAAAATAATGCATTTAGGAAAAGAAAACCCTAACCACACATAYAAAACTATAGGCAGTATGAATTACAGAGAGGGAAGAAGAGGATAGAAGAGGTCTATATAGCCAGCCACTGGGCAGACAGGAAAAACARCAAATAATTATTCACTATGTCTTATTGCCCTAGAAATAGACAATCTGAAATGATCAGAGAGCAGGTATTTTTAAAAAATAATACTTTTTCATACACTTCATAATTAAACTGTGGAACTCATTGCCACAGGATACTGTGGAGACGAACAAAATCTGGTTCGTAAAATATATCATTTTAACTCWTGATATGATCATATAACTCATTGATAGAGAATAGGTCACTGGGTATTATCRCTATCTCAAAAAATCTTTGAACAGCGATTTCCCAGGAACTGGTAGGATATACCAGGTAGAGAGAGTTCTGTATATGGCCTGTTAATCCTCTTCCCTGTTGAGTGCTGGCTATGACCATACACAGGATTGTTAACTAAATAGATTTTGGTCTGGTATGCTAGTTTTCATATTTTTAGTAACACCATTCTTGCCCAGATTTGCAAAGAAGCTACTATATCAAACTGTTGTATGTCTATCTAAAAGTAGAAGAGGTGAAAAATAACTAGGATTTACTACATTTTTAATGGGCAGTCTAAAGGAAAATGGATTATTGCCCTCACTTTCCTACTTCAGCTACTAGTACCAAAACTAAACTACTTACTAAATTTTTGTCCTTATTTAATGTTAATGTTTTTTTAACAAAAAAAAAAAAAAAAAAGTNCTGGTGTTTTAGCACTGTGCGATCAGTAAAACCAGTTTCTTCACACAGAAAACTTCATATTGAATCATGAGCAAAGACAATATAAAAATAGAGTAAACTACATAGAAAAAAGTAAATACGAGTTCTTCCAAAAATTTGGAAGTTAATTTGAATATTATTCGAATAATAGTGCTGCATTAATCTTGCTCAAAAATCCTCCTTCCCCATTCCTATAAGAGGTTTTGCCGCAGACACGATTATCCACAGTTGATACCTTATTTAGCAACAGAAGGACCACGAGTCACGAAAGAAAACCGTTCTGGTTGTCACTGAAGATTCACCACAGGGCGTTAACCGTATCAGAAATCCAGTCAAACCAGCTCAAAAACAAACAAGCTGAGTGGAGAAGTTGACGAAGACTGTTTTCTTGCAAAGCTGTCKCCTACATCCTATAACCAGAGTTTCCCCTTCCTTCCCCCCCGTCTCCCACCGTTGTCCCAGCTCCTTCCCACAGAGCTGTTTGGGTCACGTGTGACACGGACGGTGCAGACTGGCCAGACGGCCGCAGAATATGAGAGCTGTAAGTGCTCCTGTCAGTAGGTCTCCCTAAGTTCCTTCCTTTGGGTTCCTGTCCATTATTTACCTCAGCTTAAATGGTATGATTCASATCTTTAATTCTCCATAAATTTCAAGCAAAATTGGCCAACGGCTTCAAAAGCTATTGAAGGAGCAGCAGACCGAGAATTCCACTATGCATTTTTGATTTCAAGACAAAGTGTCACRTAAAAGAGGACAATTATATTGTCTGTATCGGTGGATATATCACTCTTTAGACATTTGTCTGCAGAGTTTCTTGAACTTCTACCTACTGAGATATGGTRACTAAGTGAGAATCCCAACGTGTATTAAAGAAAACCCATCCTTTTTCCTAACATCACACTACAAACAAAAAACTAACTTTGAGGAAATTTTAATTTATGAGGAAAATATTAGGGAATAAAATGATTTCACAAGTGGTGCCCAAACTTAGAAACATTTTAAGTGTTTTCTGTTTCATTATGAAGAGACCAACTAGCTCTTCTCTTATAATACCTGATGAAACAAGAGATAACCAAACCACAGGATGGAAATAAATTGCAGATACCATTCAAATATACATTTCAAATTCTTAAAGCATATATACCACAAGTCAGGAATTTACTTCAGTTCAGAAAAAGGAAAAAGGAGAATTTTTTGGGAAAAAAAAAATTGTCTGAAAGTGAACCACTGCCAAGCCAGCCATGAGCTGCAAGTTCAAACACCTTTTGCTAAAACTATTCATTTGCAGTTTATTGCATAGCATGAAGCTGCCCACCTCTGGTTATAGTCTTTTTTAAAATGCCTGGAACAGTAAAATATAAGAASATTAATCATATGCAATATATATTCATTACATAAGTATTGAGATGCTGAATCAAATAGATTACTTTGCATAAACATTTCTCAGAAAATGAGTGGGCATCATATTTAATAAAAATCACAAACAAGTAGAGAATGATTGCCCAGCACACAAAAGCAATATAAAATAAACACCTCCATAAGCAACAGTTTCACCACTTACTTCCAAAAGCTATTCATATATACAATCCATTTATAACAGTAAACTGGATCTGGATTTCACAGCTTTACAATTATTATTCCCTCAAGAGGGAGACAATATGCAACTTTATGGCAACTTTTCTTTTACTTAATTCTGCACATAAATTATTGTYAGGGCACAGGAAGCCAAATAAGCAGAATAACTCTTATAGAATAACCCTATTTCTTTTCACCCTTTCTTCTATTATCCTTTATTTATTTATTTTTGTCCATTTCTCATTTTGAGAAAGGATTGTYTTCTATGAGAATATTTCCTTCCACATTAAATATAATCACTACTGGGGAAAAAGAATGGTCTGTAGGTCAAGTTTTATTACTGTCCATTAAGCGACCAACCATTGCTATGGAAGGGCAGAAAATCAAGTATATTGCAGAATCAGTGCAGCACTGAAAACCAAGGAAATAAATTACCGGGGAAAGGGGTGCACAGCTTGTTGGAGCAAGACAGAGGTTCACACTAAGAGCTTCTTTCTTCATGTAGGTGAATGCCAGGGGGAATGCGAGAACAGTTGGTCCTTGTGGATAAATCGGGCCACCATGCCAAGCTGCCCAGAGCCAGCACAGCAGTGGAGAAGGGCTGCTGTCATACCATGGAGCAGGACAAGACCTATTCCAAACCTCCTCGCTGTCAGCCTAAAAATCTAACAGCAGAGCATGTAACACRGTCTGTGTCCTAACTCCCCACTGCGTCCCCTCGTTTGAGAGGGCTCTGCCTCCCAGTGAAATGCACAGCACAGAGGTTAGCGTCCAGCTCTGTCCTGGAGCCAGATTGCACTGAATTGCCCCATCTTTTGGAAAAATATTCCCTCCCTCAGCCAGGAGAACCCAATCATGTTTTTTTTACTTACATCTCATGTTCTCATCACCAGAAATAGTCTTTCTCCACCAAAAAGCCATGAGCTTTGGCTTGTAGACTAGATTGTCACTTGGGTTACATACATTACCAAGAGGATTTGCAAGCCATCTCGTGTGCCAGAGGTGTAAGTACAGGTCACTCATCAGGTCACTATTTTTGGCTAGGCTCCTGCTCCCAATATCCCTTTGTGCCAGTGAGACCTTCCTGAAAGCCACAGCTAATCCACTGCTAAGAGCCCAGTCCAGTCCTGACCCCAGAAGCATTTGCTTTTATAAAAATTATCATTAAATGGTTACTATTGTAACTGCTGATACAAGATTAAGCCAGGCTGGAGATACAGTCAAACAGGCATCAACAGCAGTGATGTTCCAGCCCCAATTTTAATCTGCTATTGTAATCCTCAACTCACTGTCAGTTTCTGTTCGATAACTTCTGAGTCCTCACAGGTTGTGAGATGCTGTGTATTAGACAAGGGCACTAGAGGAACCAGGGCCACCTTCGTGTCCARCTGGTCAAGAAATTGGCTAAGGCTCTCAATAACAGCAAGTCTTTTTGAGGAGTCCATTTTACACCTCGTTTTCTGGCAGCATCCTTCATACTCCCATCCCAAGCATGTATTTCTTCCATGAGGAGCGCATTTGTTTACTCTGCACCATTACTCCTCCTAGTCCTGGCCTGAAAAMAGAAATAACATTYATGTAAATGTGACAAGGGTGGTGTAAATGAACCTCAGTCTCTACAAAACTCAAGCCTCTGAAATTTGTGGAATTTATTATTGCATAAGGTTTAATATATTTCAAAATTAATTAGACAAATAGATGGAGAAAAAGGCTACTAAATGCAAAGACCCAACTCTGATTCAGGAACCTGCTGAGCYGGAGACCCTCGCAGGCTAGAAGAATATGACGAAAAATATCATCATTCATTGCTTGTTCTTATATTCTCCCCAAGCACCTACTATTGGACACTGTCAGAGACAATATCGAGTGAGATGGACCTTTGATCTGACTTAGATGGACCAAGGATCGCTGCTAAGCTTCTGTGTAACAACYGCACTTTCAGGGAGCGTACTGAGTCTCTAAGTTCAAAGCCACTACTGACGTTACTACTTATAAAGACAGACGTGTTAACGGTTTGCATGTTACTGCACTGGGAGAAGCRCATAAGGAACAAATAGATAACTCCAACGGACAAATAAAAACATAACCTGTTGTTTACACTTTGTGGTTTGTAGCTATTAAGCCATCCCTCCAAGGAGGGCTGTTTAAAGAACAGCAAGGTATTAGATACATTAATAGCAAGTAGTAACCTTTCGGGGATTCTTAATAATTCGTCGTTTTCAGGTTTAATCTAAGCTAACCACGTGCTTCGTATTCTTAGTCATGTAAAAGTTAAGTCTTGTTAAAATCTGAAGTATAACCTTGTATAACTGGTGTAATGTGCTATAAGAGGAACTCTGAAAAATTAAGCTGTGGGGGAGAATGGTCAGAAAATGCTGGTTAGAGCAAATTTACAAGCTATAGGACATAGTGCATGTCTAAAGACAAGGTCATTTCATTTACTGAAAACAGCAGCGATACCATTCAACTCGTCATTGCTCTGCACCGTTTATACTGACRCCAGCAAATCAGCTTGCCAAGGAGAAGAGCGTGTTTTTTCCTTCCCTGGTGCACGCAGTCCAATGGCAGCRCTTCGTGAATAGACAGCAAAGGCATGTCCTCGCCAGGTATTTCCAGGAACAACCCTGGGAAAGCGTGATGAAGCAAGACAGCGTGCCTCTCATTGCGCCACTCTGTGAGTCCTGCTCTCCTGGGAAATGAGCCTCTTTGAGGTGTGCATTTAGCTTTTAACAACAGCCCGCCTTACACACTTCAATAGTATATCTTTTTAACGTTAGCAGTCGTAAGGTAACAAATCTTAAACAACTTCACTAAGTTCTTTAAGATTATTGGATTCTTAAGAATTCACTTTTCCCACATCTAATCTGAGCTATTTTTTACCCTAATTTATGCAGAAGATTGTCTCGAATGTAACAGCCTCAAAGGTTGAACTCCATGTTTCCATTCACGTTCCCAAAGTAGAGTCTGGGGTGCTTAAAGACTGGGACTGGCAACTCTTGCTGTGACTGTAAATCCAAGTAAAAACCAAGTCAAGAGGATAAGTGCAAGCTTTCATGTGTATCCCTGTCAATCCAGACTATTTCACCATTCAATGAAACATCATGGAGCAGATTCTCAGCTAACTCGGCTTCATGCTCAGAGCATTTATAAGGATTCACAGGCCGAACTTCACTGAAATGTTCGAAAGGAGTTGAGGTCTAAGATTGCTATTTTGACCAGCTTGCTGTGCCGTCTGTTTTATTGCCCTAAAAATACCTCTTTCTCTTTCTTTCTGTGCCTTATTATCATATTGTCTCTTCTTAAATTTAACCACGAACACACAGTATTCTGAAATGGTGTCATCTGTCTTACCCAAGGAATAAAATTCTATCATCTGAATTAAGAGGAGGAAAAATAGTGTGGAGTCTATCTTATCAGGCAGAATTACTGCTTCAATCCATCATGCTGGCTACAGCGGTAAGTTATAGACCAGAACTTTGGGAGACCACTTGATTAGCATTTAATTACCTATCACATTGAAGCTGTGATAAGAGTCACAATTTGTTCTAGATTTCTACATGAATCACATTAAGTCAGCTGGTTGGTCATGACTGATGTAGATACCATAAGAGACTAGTAAGAGTGCTACTGGAAGTGGTTATGATGATATCTTCATCAACAGCAGAGCAAGACGTACTTTGTAGGTTATAATTTAATCTCAGTGCCTCCCTTTTAAAGCTTCAGAGTCACCGTGCTAGATACGCATTGCCTTGCRTACTTTTACAGGTGTTTGCATTTGTTGTAGATGTTTTACACCTAGTTTACCAGAGGAGCAGTGGCTGCATTACAACAGGATACTGGAGAATCAGATTCTAAGTGCTCATTACTRATTTGAATGTTTCATAACATTATTTTCCTTTGTCTGCTGTAGGAACTAGCTCCTGTGGAGCCGTCTTAAAATATGAATCCCACAAGTCTACGTGGTCAGCTGTGCAAAACTACACAGAAAGAACAAGGGAAAAAAAAACATATGCCTTCTTCTAGTCAAACCAAGTGGCACTATCAGTTATTAACTTGACCTATTATACCGTGTAGGTAGGAAATCTGTTGAGGGAGGCAGAACCAGGATTAAGAAAAGGAAATACTGCATTCCCCAGCTATATATATATAAAAACAAAAGCAAGGTGATATTATTTTTTATTTCTTCCCTAGGTACCACACTTCATGACAGTGCTGAGATTAACAACCTCACTCTCAAAATGTGTGGGCAGCCTTTGCACTCAAAATAACACTTTATGACTTCATTCTCTGGTAGATCTTGATAAGGCTTCTGCAGAAGTTTTCATGCAGAGCGTTATTGTGCTGCTGTGGTATTGATTGATCCGCTGTGAGATGGGCAGGAGGTGTTCATATAGGCTTGAAACCCCCTGCTTGGGTTTGCAAATAGTTCCCCTAGGTAAGATTTATGTTACTGAGATGGGAAGAAGTGAAGCAGAGTTCACAGGAATTTTATGGATGTAATCCCAGCCCCTAGATAGTTTATATATTTAAAAACAAATGTGTACAAAATATATATAATTTATATACTTCCACATAGTTGTTCAAAAATACTGTTTCCAGGGATTTCTTGGTGACTATGGGAGAAGGCTAATCTTCCTACTTTTCATAATACATCTGTCAGGTTTCTCAGCCTATGTACCACAGTGCATTTCACATTCATTTTTAATTGGTGCCTGAGAGAGAGTTGTAGTAATTTGATTTGAAACTACCTCTAGCCAGCAGACAGCATGCAGCACACTATGAGCTCAGAGAATAAAGTTGTATTTGTTGAAGCTACTAGCTCAGGGGAGCTGTAGTACTTGGCAGCACAAAACTATATCCAAGAAAGAGGACATAACCAAGTGAAAATTCAAACAGAAGCAGAAATGTAGATTACAGAAGACCAAGTTCTCTTGCAAGAGCCTTGCTCAGCTGGAAGTTGCAAAGTATAACAGCYGTGGCATTATGGCTCATACAGCAGCAATACTTGGCATGAACATTGAAGAAACAATACTGTATTTTGATTAAAAGTTTTAGTATATTTTAATCACTGAATTGGTTTCTTCCAGACTGAATATTCTTTTGACTGGAAATCGATCTACAYCTCAAGTTCCCTTATTCTAGCAGAGCTCACACTATGATAATAACCATCATTCCAGGAGAACATAAGCAGGACCTAAATTATTTTGCTATATTASTCTTGTATTAATTTTCATTACTTACCAGTAGTTACCATCATCAGGCTCACACAAAAAGAGAAAGCAGGAGTTTCCTAGATCTCCAGTATAATTTGGCACATGAAAAGAATCCAGCTATAACTCAGCTCTGATCYAGAGTCAGATAGAAATACTACAGCCCAGTATTTCTGTCTCACAAAATACCAGTACATCAAATTCCAAATGTTTCYATTGATTTCAATAAAATTTCACTTTAGAAGCACTACAATGGAGTACATTCTGTCTTAGTCTTTTAGACCAGACTTTTGCACTGCTCCAAAATGGTTTTCACTGGCAGTATTTAACTATGTGCATATAAATTACACAGAATGGAGAAAATGTTAATTTTAAAATCAAAATTATATGCTTTGATTTTATTGAAATCAAACATACCCTACTCAAACCATTATTTTTCAGGAGTTCATTGAAAAGTCATCATTAAAGAAAAAATTCTTATTGAAACTATTTTCCAAATTTCTTGCAGATACATGTGAGCTCTGCCTGGACACTAAGCCAGCCAGAAGCRTAGTGAATGTGGTTAGCACATCTCTAAATGAGAAATTGGCTACAAGGAGGACACTGCAAAGGATAAGTGCAAGCTCTATAGGATAATCAACTGCATAAAAGCTGAGAAGCAATTGATTATGCAGCTATTCCACAAAAAGAATTTGGAGTTTCTAGAGGATCATAGAGTAAGCAAAAATAAATTTCAAGCTGTTGTAAAACTAGGAAAAAAAACTAAGCGCACAAAATAATGTTGAAATTAAACAGAATTCCTTTTGTGCTCCTCAGAACTGACTAACCTCTAYGACAGTGCTGTGCTGCACAGTTCGAGAAACACAGGGATCAGAAAGGAAGTAGGGAGCATATAGAGATTCCTATAGTCTATAGGAAACACTGAAAGCATTGGGCCAGTTTAGTCTGGGAGGAGCAGATTGAGACAAGAAACTTCAAAGATACAAGAGGTGTATACAAAATCATTAGAAATAAGCCATTCTYCATGCCTATGATCACTAGGAGAAGTAAGAGGCTCAGTAAAAAGCTATAGTAAGGGATCGTAACTCTAGTGTGTTGTAGTTGGCTTCGCTGAATACTTACTTACCAAGAGGAAACCAAGCTCCATAACCCAGGGACCATCCTTGAACCTCTGCAGATCACTAGCACGTCAGAGAGCCTTAAGCAGCACACCTACAGTACCATCATCTGGCAGCAGCATGTCTTTTAACTTACAGACTTGTTCACATTTCTACAGCCCCTCACCACAGCTGAGATCAGCTGTAGCTCCGAGACGTCTGCTCCGTCCAAGTTCCCGCTCGAGCCAGCGCAGCTGGGGTTAGCTTATTGCAATCTAACRTTGCTCTTTGTGCACCTGCCACCAAGATACCAGTACCGCCAGCACTCCCTGCGTGTTCACAGCAAAACGTTGTCATCAGATGAGGCTACATGTCATATTCCTATTTCTCGCTTGCTTTGTGACTAATGAGCTGCAGAGAAAACCTACYTGCTATTAGTGAAATGATGAATACGGAGCTATTATTTTACCATAAAAGAATACACCTGCACCCATTATTACAGAGTTCAAGCAATCTGTTAGGAAGAAATCAAGAGCTGGCTGTAAAATACATATCATTATAAGCATTCACCATACATTCTGCTGACTAGCAATCACACTTGAAATGGAAATATTTCCATGCCTCAGAAACCAGTCACACAGGACTGCATTCGGCAACGTATACTTACGGCTGTGCTAATGGCACACTCCTATTTCCTTACTATACAGTTCTGAAAGGAAATTCGGGTGTCAGTCTAAGATAAATACCTATGGCACACATCTTCCAAAGCCTTTCAGTTTAGTCAGTAAGTGCAAAATCCACTCCACCTCGCTCTAGTCCAGATGATTAAGGGAATTTAGGGGCCGGATTTGGTTTGAGATTACCAGATTTCAAGATGTGCAACTACACACACATGCTTCATTTAGGGGTGAATGACTCTCCAAGATGCACTGACTACAGTGGGAGTTTAGGTACCCGAATCCCACCCAGGCAACAAGATCAAATTAAAGAACTAGTATTTCAAAGACAGTAGGAAGGTGGCACAAATCCCACTCCAARCAACATATTATTTCTTGAGATGAAGCCTGCCAAACACTTCTATTGAAAGCACCCTGCCTAATTGAATACATACTTGCCTAACACACAAATAAAAAAAGAGCAGGCTCTTTGGCTTCAAAAGATTGATTTTGATTGTTTACCAATTTGCATATTACCTAAAATTTAAAACACATGCACTATCTAGAACAGATTGAATTCCACTTTCTAAATACAGAGGGTCATTTTCAAATCTAAGCCAAWTTTTTTCTGTTTTTTCCTCCCCTTTATAGTTTCACCTCTAAAAAGTTAACCATTTCTCAAGAATATTTATATCAGAATGAATATAGTCAAAAAATGCAACAAAAATATTTTTCCAATATTTAACCTGCATCAAACTCTACRTACATATATCCTACTTATATGTGCATACAAACATACATATACACAATACATATAAATACCAATGTATATGTACATACATATGTATATATATACATGCTGAAATTTTCACCAAATTTTGCTGGAAATGAGGCAAGGTAATGAAACATGCTGTTGGTCCTGCTTGCTCCCCTGCCTGGATCTTTTGGACCCAGTGTGGCACATGACTCCCCAAGGTCTGAGTCCCCAAGGGACGTGAGTCCCCAAGGTTTGCTGTTCCAGTAAGTAAATGAAGCAAATAGTCCTTGTACTGGAGAATTCATGATTTCTAGGGGCTGTGTTTCTGGGCAGCCTGATACATGACCTACTCTAAATTGGGAACTTTGGATGCTCTGTTTTATGGGAATAGTTTGCATGTTTTAAGTGCTCGTCGTAGTTACTCTAAGAAGCTTTCTCACAGATACATCAAATCTGGAAGAATATTATCTTTCTATTTCGGACATTCCTTTTGGTATTTTTCCCTAATTCAGCCAAAAATTTGAAAAATTCATTGTAGAACAGAAAGAATTTCTGAACATACTGCTTCTACTGAGAACGRTCTAACCCAAGACTGCAGGAATTGAGCAAAACTTTCCCTGCYATTGCTCATTAAGCAGCCAGGGGACAACTATGGTCCCCAAAAAAGAGTGGGAAAGCTTTTGGTATTGAAGCATAGAAATAGAAATCCTATGGAAATGAAAACATTAACTATGCTTACAAGTTACTAAAGCCAATATATTTTTTCTGTAATATCAGCATATGCTCAAGGTGGCCAAATAAAGATTGTGTATGATCCTTTCATATTGGTGCTTCCTAACTTTTTGAATGCTTGATTTTGCGACTTTAACATTCTTTAACCAATCACAGATGGTGACTTCTACACAGTTTCATGTAATTGGGAAAAAGTATAGTATACTCAACATATAACACCATATCACCAGCCATATGTTCTCGTGAATGGTCTCTGACATACTGCTATTAGATGCTGAAATGGATTTCATAGTAAAAAATGAAGGTGTTACAAGTTCTCGGAGGCAATAATTGCATCTGAGGAAYGAAAGATAGATAGAGTGTGTTTAGTACCTTGTTTTTTTTGTATTTCCTTGACTATCGAAGAAGCATTTTKTTCCATCTAGGAGAGGTTAATTATTTTATTTTAAATTACTGATAAATCAAGAGAACAGGGGAATCCTGGATAACCGAGCAAACCACTTAGTTATAATCATTAAAGAATTGGTCATTTATATGAATGAGAACAACCTCTAGTCCTCATTACTCAGAACTGGAAAAAATACCTGGCTTATCCATCTTCATGCTGGAAGATGTAAAGGGCTAGGCTTTCAAACTGAGAGAGTATAAATCCAAGAATACACTGAAAACAAGAAAACAAATGCATATTCTGTGGAATCCAGCCTGGAGTTCACCACATCAAAATCCTTCATGGCCACTGGTATTGAATGGGACACTGGGATTTCAGCTACAAGGGGTCTCACTTGTAACCATCACTGGTTGCACTGGAAAAAGAACATTTTCTTTTTCAGAAGATTTTGGCCACTTGAGTTTCCTTCTCAGCCTGATTATGAAACTGTTGGCTACTCTATAGCAAGTATGTTTCTCTTTCCATATATCTGGCAAGAAAATTCTGTTGTGAGATAGACAGTTTTCTAGCAAAGGTTTTTTATTTTGACAAATTATAATTTTCCAAAATCTTCTCCRTTTTTCTTAAAATCACCTGCCCAATCCAAGCTGAGATGAGATGGCCTCTGATGGGATATACTCCATACAAAGTCCATCATGGGGTGGGAATATTGGGCTGCATACCCTCTCTGGCTCTGGTGTAATTTGGAAAAGGTAAGTTGGGGAGGGCAGGAAAATCTCTCTTTTTCATGTAAGTGCTGATGTTACACTAAATGGAAAATTAAAAAATTAAAAAATTGTATCTGCCAGGAGGAATGACAGAATCACAGAATAGCTGGGGTTGGAAGAGACCTCTGGAAATCAACTGATCTAATCTTCCTTGCTTAAGCAAGGTCAGAGTAGGAGCTGTAACTTCTATTTCTGGTTGGAATATTTGGAATATTCTGCCTTACAACTGAAAACTTTCTTTTTTTACTTTTCACCAAAAGCTTGAAAATATTGAAACACTGAAAACATGGATGATAACACATGTTTTTCAGTTTCAGCATAGATCAAGCATCAGCCATCACAGTACCTAGACACTCATATTTCCAGGAAGAGTGACATCATGTAGGAGGAGAGTTAGCTCACCAAAGATAGGCCTCAGCAAATGTAGACAAATATTTCTACACATTTAACAACAAATCTAACTCCAGTTGTTTGGTAATGAGGTCATGAGGATGTTTCTCACATGGTTTCCTAATGCAAAATGAGAATATAATCCTTGAGACCCACTAAAGCTACTTTCAAAATCCCATTGATCTGAGCAGGACCAATATCATGTCCTAGGCACACCTGCACTCTGGTTTCAGATGAGGTGTGCTAATATTACTAATTTCAAACATGAAAGTTTTATAATTTGACCATCTGTAAAATGGGGATAATGGTTCTAACCTCACCCCTAGGGCAAGGATGGGTTAGCTGAGAAGAACAGAAAAATCTGGAAATGGAAACTACACAAGAGCTAAGTATTGTTTTTATTACTCTTTAGAATCCTTAACAACTACTATGTTTTTCAGAGAACTGTATCTATGGCATTTGGCTGTATGTTCAGAAAAAGTTTTTATCTGTCAGACAGTTATGGCTTGAGTTCTGCCACATAAGATAAAAAAATCTGTCCATCTTGGAAGTGAAACAAAGAACACCATTTGCTTTAAGGACTGTGTGCACCTGGTTTGCTTCAGATTCAATTTCAAGGTACTGTAAGCTACTGTAAATTTAACTTTGCTAATTTTTTACATTAAGGGCACAGAAACATCTCTGGGAGGCAACTYATAAGAGTTCTAGTCTGTGCTAATATGTACTTTTTCTTTGTAAGAACACAGAGATAAATAACAACCATTTCCCCAAATATTCATGTATTCACAAGTTAAAGAAGTCAGAAACAACAGTGAAATATTCAGAGGAAAGGTAAAGGTATTGAACTATTTTCTGATATTTTTGGCTGTCTTTGCTACGCTCTCTAAAGTGTAAATTTTCCCTAGCCAGCAGCATAACATGATCAAAAGAAACATATAAACCCAAACATTGTTCCAGCTCTCAAAACCAAACTTCAACAATCATGGAAGCAAATGATAATAATCAAACTAAATGAGAATTCAGTGTGGCAACCAGAACGTAATTTATGAGAATTCTTGCATAGATGTTATAACATAATAACTTATGGTTGTGCAGTAGGAGGCTCCCTATGAGAATGAGGGTACACATTCATGTCTTACACAATAGCTTTAATGATACTAAACTTCAGCTGAACGATCTGATAAGAGACTGATTAGAGGGAAATTCCCTARCAATTAGGAATTTTTGCTTCCTTTGACTTCAAAGCCCTTCAGAAGGTCTGTCTTCAAACACTTTGTGTTGGTAGATCTCATCCTTAAATATTTCTGATCAATGATGTTTTCCCTCAGATAAAGATTTCACAGTATTTGGAAAGTCATGCTTTGAAGAGTGATCAAGTTGCTAAGGAATTTGAAATTTTTCATATTCTCAAGAGGAGGAAACTTTCCCCCAAGCCTTTCACATAGTAAGGATTTTTTTTTAAGGACATCAAAACTCAAATATTATGGGCATGCCAGCCTTATTCCAGCATTAATGGAATAATAACAATAATTTTTTTCTCTTGTGCTTTAGTTGAGTACCGCTAACTCTGAACTTTGCTTCCATTTTAATTTCATTTACCAAAATAGAGTATCTCTTCCTCTTGATTGAAAAGAAAAACTTGAGTACATGAACCATGACCGTTTGCTTACTAGTAGTTAAAGAAAAAGAACCCAGACTCCATCATTATAAAACAATAATAAACTGCAGCTCCAATCTAAAGTTATGGTAATCTCTGATTCATAACCTTTAAGCTACTGGGCTTGGCAACGCTCTTGGGCTGCCCACCCAAGTGGTGAAGACAAGACCTGCCTCATCTTCTGGGTTTACACAGCATCTGTCGTGCTTCTGCTCCGTTTTCAGCTGAGATCTCCAAACACTACAGCAATAACATCCAGATTTCATTTACTTTGCAGGAACATTAGCTGGAGCTCATAGCCAATTTTGATACTGAAAAAGGCTATCTAGGACCTGACATCTAGGACTGCAGAACAGAATAAGGAAATAATGGCTGTGTTAACAACAGTGAGTAATGTAGCCCAATAGGAACAGATACAAAGCATGAAACAGTGCTACAGACCTAACACTCTTGCTATGTGGATTACTGGGTTTTTATTTCAGAATATTTCTAAATTTATTCCCACAGACTAAACATGTATTAGCAACTGGAGCACATTAGATGCGTTCTTCTAGTATTCTCGTTCACCTAGATGTATTTCTCTGGAGCATGTCTTCTAGCATACTTTCCCTGGAAAGGAATTCAGTCCACATGCTCCAATAGCTCTCTGCAACATGAACCCAAGCAAAGTAAGTGGGGCTGATCTGCTTCAAAAATGCACTCCCGACTCAAGGGAAAATGTTAACGCACCTACATCCAGTTATGTGATCACATGACCACAATGTATCAAGTTACCAGGCATCAATTTARCCCCTGCCAGTCATTAAGTAGTTTTAATTTAGCTTATCCCACAGAGAAACARGGTGTAGCTGACCTGCATTACACTGTGTTCATCACAGGCATAGAGCATGGGTGTAGATGGTGCTTGCAGTTCAGCTGATGCACCGTGCTGGAGCTTCAAAGCTGTATGCACTTCCACTGCCACYTTTAAACTCAGTTTGCTGCACCCTGATTAAAGTTCCAACTCATCTCTTGCCTTTAATATGCCAGGACTTATCCAAAAGTACAGGGAGTGAAATTTTCCCTTCTTCTGTGACCCAGTCATAATCAGGTAGTACCAGAAATTTTATATGACTACTTTYATCTCATTTGCAGCATAGGTTTGCAGGTCTGGATAGTTCAGATAAACTTTGTGAATAATAATCTCAGTTTCAGGCTTTTTCCACACCAAACCCAAAACTAGTTGGAGATTTGCAATTCAATCTGCCTTCTATTTTGAGCTATTGGTAKGTATTGGACATTTAATCAAGCATAATACAGTTCAATCATGTCAAGTTTCAATCAGCATTATCAGCACAGATCGCTGTTTGAATGGATTACATTTTTGTCTTCCTGACAGGTTGTTTTTTATCTTCTGGAGGAGAAGTCAAGCTGCTGTGCTCTACTGAATAACTGCTGGGGAGGCAACCAATATGAAATTGAAACTGATCATTGGTCTGTCTGATTGGGACAACTACTCATTCTATTCCTCGAATTCCCTTTGGATTTTGCAGCTAGAAATGGATGAGATCAGTAATAAGAAGTCTGCTTTGAGTCACTACGTAAGGTTCTGCATTTCTACATGTGGCTGCTAGGAAATTAGAATCTAAAGGTTTCTTCCTAATGTAGAGGCCCCTGCTTAAAGTAACAAATGCTTTTTGGAAGGAACTTTACAACTAGAATTATGGAATTTATTTTTATTGCATCCTGATTATTTTTGGATCAATCTCCTACATTTACAAGTGAGGATTAATCTATCTGATATTCTTGTTAATGTAACTGTAATTGTCATAAGGGCATTGGACACATTTATCTCCTTTCACATGAGAACCAATAGCCACATTATTCAATGCGTAGTGACAATAGCACATGCTACATGCAGCCAAAAGCATGGGCAGTGATACACCCTGAAGTGATGGGGCTTTTCAACTGCCAGGCCTGAAAAGTCAAAGTAGACCTGCAAAAAAAAMCAGATTCTGGTCTTCTAAAAAAATCATTTCCACATCATAAATGTTCTGCAGATCAAATAAACCCTCACTTGTCTTTGATGCAACTTTGATGTAGAGCTGCAGAGGCATACACAATTAGAATTTTATATTCTAGATTATTAACAATGCCTAAGAAAAAGCAGTACCCAGATAATYTGCTCTTTTGCAATTTCAGCTTTGCATTGCTAACAGGTAATGCAAATCCCAGTGAACAGATCTGAAAAGAGGCAAAAGAGACATTGAATAAGTAAGCAAATTTTGGTATAATGACTTACTAGATGTTACTTGATGTATTAGGGAGACTGGCTATCTGCAGATACTGGTTTTCTATTACTATTTGATTAGTGTTAGCATAATTTCTGGAAGTCAAGGCAGTCTGTGGTTATAGCTTTTCCAGAAAAAGTTGACCAGGTAGATTCTCTTTAGGATAATTCTTGTTTGACTTGATAAACCTGTGCCACACTTCAGCAGCTGAAAATCTATCATGCTCTTTGTATTTATAAGTTCATAGTTCCCTTTTGAGGTACAGAAGAGTTTCATTGTCACCTTGAATTTCAGTTCTCTCCAGATGGGACATGCAGTTACTGTAGCTGTAAAAGAAGCCACTATAAACCTGGCTCTGCACTAATTTTATGCATTACTTTCTATGGCTGTGTTCTCTTTTTACTTTGCGCTAGGAAATCAAGGAKTTGGATGTTTCACAGCAAGGATCTGGAGTGGTTAGACTAGCTAGCCCTGCTATGGTCCAAAATATGTGTCTGTTTTGGAGAAGGAGCCTCATAGATGTATCTTTTGTAATAAAAGGAAATGAGTCTTCAAAGCCTCTGCAGATCATTTAGGGCAATAACAATATTTAGCTGTTAGAGCCCCTCTTCTGCTAACCATTATCCTAACTGAAATAGAAGAGTTTGATTCTTCTTTCTCTGCTTTACAGCTCCCTTGGCATCACTAGCTCCATTCAATATTGTGAGCCACGGTGCCTCAAGGGGAGCCTAGTGAAAGGACTGAGCCATRCAAACTCACCCAGCCCCAGGATGCACACCTTCATAGTCCCTTTACAGGGAACCTGGCCCAAAGCAGAGGCAGCTGCATGCTGCAGCAGGAGCAAGAGCCTTTCTTCTTCTCTGCCTCATGAGAAGAAATGAGCACAAGAGGACACAGAGAACCAACTCCTCGTGCTGTTCCCAAGCACAAAATTGCAGGTCAGCTTTGCTCAAGAAGGATTATTTGTTCTTGGCACCAGAGCTGATAACCATTCACGTCCAAGTAAAAGGAATACTGGTCACCCCAGGATCATGCCAGGACAACGGGGAACGGTCCTGCCTCCCTGTCCACTAAASACCCAACTAAACACCTATCAACTTCAGAGAGAACATGATTAAGGCTCGAGCTCAGGATTTAATTCAAAAAGTTGCTTATATTAATCCATTTACTCCCATTAATAAAAAGACAAGATTAAGACATCTAGCAGTAAGAACCTTTAAAATGGCTTTGGTATCCTGAGACCCAAAGACTGTTTTTCATTGACTGATGTGACGAGTGAGGGCAGTTTATACAAAAATCATTATGGAATACATCATTTCTTCCAAGTGTAACAGCTGTCCTGGCAGTTGCAAGAAATGGCAGTTTATATGTTTTCCTGTAATTTTCCTATCATCACATACAGAACTATATTTGGGTTGCTTTAATATTTTATGAATGTTTACAAAGTTCCTTCATCTTACAAAAAATAAGCATGAAGCTTAATGGGATTAACTGACAAGCAACACCAAAGTACTGCCAAAAACAAAATATTTAATAGTTTTGCAAAATTATTTGGGAAAGGTTAGCAAATCCTATAAATGGGCATTTGACTTTGTCCGAAAAAGGAAGAAACAAAAGAGAACTACATACACATGTTGTGAAAGGAAGCTGTGAAACATACAGTGAAGCTGGCAAATTCCACTCTTAATCATCTGAAATCCAGATATATCAGACATAACACCTATATTTTTTTCCTTAGTATAAAATTCTCAAGTCTCCCACTAGAAACCAATATAAACAACAGCAAAGTAGAGTCCTACACATACATCTGTTTTTKGGGAAGACTGAGAGAGTTTAATCAGCCTAGGAAGCATGGAGTGAAGWGATAGGGAGGTGTTTTTCAGGCTAGTGTTTTAAAGGTATATGGCAAATAACATTGCTCTGAAAAACCTTATCTTATTAGTCTATTTCTCCTTTTCCTTACACAGAGGTAAAGAAGCGCTCCTTTGGGAGGCTAAAACTACTAATAAAGTCCTAACCTGAAGTCAGTCTTTTARACTTTGTCTGGGGAGGGAGACATTTTTTTCAATATGTAGATTATTGTTTTCATGGTATGGACCTCAGTAAGTTATAAAGCTCCTTTTCTTTCCTTTCTGTCCAAACCAGTACCACACTGGTTTGTAACGTGCAGAGGGCATTATAGATAGCATTTGTCTATCTAAATTTTGTTAAGAGCTAAGCTGAACTACTCCACAGTCAATGGAGATCAAGTTAAAATAGCCAAAGGAGCCTAGGTCATAATTAATCTAATGTTAAAGCATGGACCTAGAATAGTTTAATGAACAGCCTGTTTTTCTCCAGTGAGAGACCATGGTGACTAACTTAGCTATAGTTCTCTGCGCAGTAGGTATCCAAAGTTAGGCAAGATAAATGCCATGTATTGTGCAAGGGTCCCTAGAGGTATTTACCCATTAAACACTGTAGCACTCCAAACAGGTTGGTAAGAATCATTAGACTTGTACTGATTAGTTTGGCCAAGGCAACGAGACATGTAGTTCGTCCACATAAGCTTCCACAGGAACATCTTGGTCCAAGAGTTTTTCTCCTGCACCTAATCTAGGACTGGCAGAGATGATTTACCAGGTCAGATGCTGTGGGGTCTTTCCAGGTGCCTCTCTACGTTAGCTGCTGCCCCAACCTTCCCAGCACACTCTGTGCATACAGGTATCCCAGCAGCCAAACAAGAGTCCCAGGAGCAGGATGACATTTGAGGTGTTTTCTCCCCCTCATTCAACTCCAGTAATGCAGCAGAGCATGTCACACAACATCTGATGCCTTGGACACAGATGSGACCTGCAGGTAGATGGGAAAAATCTGGTAGTTAAGGGAAAACAAAGGTTGTTAACCAAATACTAGGAGATCCTGTAATTCAGGGGTTTCTTGCTAGACTCTTGCTAGGTATTGCTTTGAGAACCACATGCTAACAGTAATAGCAATCTTTTTTCTATTCATGTTTGTTCAGGAATCTGTGATTTTTCCAGTTTTCCAAGTTTTGTGAAATATCAACAGATTAGGGCTTTTTGGCCAAGTGTTTCAAAACTTCTTAGTAGAAGTTTTCTAAATCAACGTAGTTTAAAGTGTTTTGTTTTGACATTCACTAACACTTCTACATCTCTGAATCAGTGTATTTTCTCTTCACTACAAACTGCGAATGTTTGCGGCTTCTTTCTAAGCCAAGCCACTCTCTTCTCCTGTGTTCCTCCAGATAACATCAGCAGAAGTACTGAACCTTGCTTTGAGCAAAGAAAAGGAAGCTACTCCTGGAACATACTGTCCAAGAGTGCTGCATCTTATAATCCTCACTTTCTTTGCTCCCAAGGACTCCAGATCTATTGCTCTTGAGGGTACATAAAAAATGCCATTTGGACTGGCATCAGTAGTGATTCAGAGATCCAGAGTGTTCGCTTGCAATGAAGGGTTAAGAAGGGTTGAGTCTAGAGGGACTGTGGAAAGGAAAAATCCGTATTTTGCAGATAGCTATTTTAATGCCTGAAAAGTTTCCTAGCRCTACTTTTTGTCTTAGTTTGGTTGAATTTTTAAGTATCTAGTAGACTGCCTAGAGTCAGGAAAAGGCACACTATTRATGTGCATGTTGAAATTGGGAATATATAAATAAATAAACTGCCACCTGAGGTGCACTATTATCACCCAAAATGCAGCACCTGACGTGTCTTAGTGCTTAAATAAAACGTAAAGTACTTACTAAAACGTACAAGTTTTCTTATTTCACATAAAATCAACCTTAGAAAGACTATTTTAAAAAGAAAACTCTTGTTTACTCCCAATTCATACAAAATCAACCTTAGAAAGAATTAAGAAAAAAAAAATCTCTATTGTTCCTAACTCTTCTTTTGGCTGGGGTTACAAACAGAGGTCTCCTCTTCATCCTTGAGGAATGGCACTGTCGTAGCACACTGCAAAAACCAAGTCTGGTTAACAAAATCCCAGATCCACATAACAAAAAAGAACGTAGTGTTAGCACAGTTACACTCATGCTTCAATATTTCTATGCCTTACATTCATCCTTTGCAAATTTTGCCACGTTATTAGAAACATTAGTGGTTGCTAACAAAGAGAAAGAATTCACAAACAAGATGAGTTTTGTATTAAAAGAGGATATAAAAGCTGAATCACTTATTCCTTTTTCTGYGCAAACTGTGTCAGAAGGATATGAACTGCTCAGTATAAAGTAAGTTGCAGAGAGGTTTGTAGCATGGATGTAGAAGTGGATTCTTCTACACTTTGTGCTGTTTCTCTTTTTAAAGTCACTATCCTTCAAGACATGCAACCATGTTTTCAACTGGATCTTTTTAACAATGATGTTGGCATAATTCTACAGGTCACTGGAATCATGAGAAATTACTTAGAAATAAGTCAGTGGAAATTCTTTCATCTCAGCTCAAGAGACCTTAATTATTTTCAGTCAAAATTTTACTAAAATAATTCAATTTCCTGATAACCTACTTTTCATCTATAAACAGCTTCTTTGTTCCCTCCTTTGGAGGGAYTGCATGTACATATATTTCTGGAAGAACAGTGGAAGAACCACACTGGGGTATTACCACATAATGAATAAATGCCAAAGGTGAGCTGAGATATTGAGTTTACCTTCAAAGCAGTCTCTTCGTGCTTTCCAGGGACGCTGACACTATTCTGATTTGACATGAGACTCTAGAKGAAGTGAAGCCCTGAACAGAATTAATTTAACAAAAGAGTTTTTCCTTCTGTGCTACCCAGAGGCCTCAGGAATTTTATTGAGGTCACTAGATAATCATGAATAAGCATTGAAAATGAACCAAATGTCCAAATGGCCTATGTGAACAGCCACTACATTAGCACTTACATCTGTGTTTTCTCTGCTGAAGGTGTGGAGTTTCCTGCCTTTCTTGTAGAACTTGGCTAGAAAGAGGTTTGGAGGATAATTCTCCTTCACTTTTCACTGCAAATAGTTCAAGCTATGAGGAGCTTGACTTCCCTGGACACAGCTGRCCATGGAAGCAATGAGTTCATGTAGCAACACAAACACACAAAGTGGTCTGAATCATGGGAGAAATTCAGTTAATCTCAGCTCAGAATGTTGAATTATCAACATCTACACCTGGACAAGTCAACCTGGGCTCCAACATTACTCTCCGGAAGAGTTTCTCTCCCTGTCAGGATCAACGGTGGCTTGGGAAGTTGAACTGCTGTATTCAAAAATGAATACTCCATTTTCAATCCATTTTTTAAAATTAAAGGGCTGACAAAGAGTCAAAGCTGCTTGAGAGTGTCCTCTGTAGCCACTTCTTTTTGAGATGTGCAATTGGAATATACAACTATCTACAGAGAGAGTCTATTAAAACAGTGGATAAACTAAAAGTGGAATCTAGATAGTGTCTACTAATTTTGGACCTGGTTTGACCCCTTAATTCTAAGCATATGAGTACTTCCATTTTGTTCAAAATATGTTAGCCCAATACGATTCCATCTTGGCTTAAACATAATGAATTGTTGTTCTCTATCACAGTTAAAGCAATTATTGTGAACTGATGGATGACTGTAGGTAATTTCAACAGTACACTGAAATCATCTCAACTCTTGCAAGCAAATGTCAAGCTGGAATGGCAAGAAATGTTTATCAAACTTCTGAGGATTTCCTTGGAAATCCTCAAATTCAAGCACCACAAGCATCATGACATCAAAACCTTGACATCAAAACCTCTAAATGTCATTGTGTCAACAGGAACTCTATGGTAACTACCAAAAGACCTTWTCTCCATTCCGTAACATTTAGAGTCTCCAACTCGGGCAGAAGTCCTATATGATCTGAATAAGAATTTTAACCATATCAGAAACAAGGGAGTGTTTGGGGTCTGAACCCTTTGTCTGCAGTGTTGGCTGACAAAAATCTTTTTGAGAACCAAGGCTTGATAAACAGTTAATTTCCATGGGGTTTAGTTTTGTCACCAACAGGAAGCTGAGGTTTGTGTTTCCTTCCATAGCAGCTAGGAATTATCATGTATAAATCATGAAGATGCGAGGGAGTGTTCATATATTTGAATTGCAGCATGGTTCCCAAGCTAATTAAGAGGGATTAATCTGACCAATTTGGACTCTGGCACATATTCCATATTGGTCATGTCAGCATTATATTTATTTTTCCCCTGACCTGCATAGTATTGGCAGGCTGATTTGCAGGCATATGTATTACACTTTGTCAGTATAGAAGCCCCTAAATAAAAATGGAGTAATTCTCTAGAGATGTTTTCTCTATGAATTTTCACCTCTCCTCAGATTATTAAATCTTCTTCACCCCCAGTTCATAATATCTAATTACTCTGCTAGCCTGTGCTCAATTATTTAAAGCTTAGCCCTTTCTTATTGAATTTTATAGTTTAATATTAATAGAGCAAAGGTTAAGTGACTCAGTAATATAGAAGGATGTTGAGGTCCTCCGATATTAACAATCAGGCTTTAAAGAAAGAACATAGAGCCACAAATCCCAGTCACAGTGAGGTACGAAGGAGGAACGGTTCAATCAATTAATATTTATAGACATGACTGTCTCCTATCTGAGCAGTAGACAGTTCTGGGCAGGTTCTACCACACACTTAATGGCTTTCAGAAACACAACAATGTTTTTAGGAAAGTGACCTAGAGCTGGATAAAGTCAGTAGAGAAACTTCTCACGACTTCCGCATGCTTGGGATCAGGATCAAGAAAAAAAAAAGATATTATATTCGGTGTAGATTTGAATACTCTCACCACTAAAATAAATAAAGTATAATTATATGACATCCCTAGAAGTGTGGTTATCCTTAATTAGGCTGAAATGATTGGGGCTTAATACTCACTTATTCATTTATTTCCCCTTGCATTTTGTATGTGTTAAGGAATTGGTGGCAATAATATTGTAGGCTTTTAATGATACAAGGGAAGCAGTGTGCATGGGGTAAGATGACTTTATTATTGTTAGACCAGACGATATACTTAGAAAAAGCAGAAAAGTTGATCATGTTTGATGCCTATGGGGGTGAGTATTCTGCTTGCYATGGCTTGAGATAGGAAGTCAAACTAGAGTTGCAGCTGCTCTAGTCTTGCAGATAATCACAAAGCAAAACAGCAGTCCAGCTAGCCCTAGAGCTTTTTTGGAGATCAAGATACACAGTCAGTCCTGTTGCRGAAAGGCTACCACAGACCAGCTGAGCTTTGGTAGTCATCCTCAGGCACTGCTGCCCACAGCAAATATAGTGTACTATGAGTTATTTGCAACTCAGGAGAAGATTGAGTCTCGTTAAATCACGTTTACCTGGTCTTAGAGTGCTCCCAGCACACAGTTATTCTTGCTATTCTGTTCTTGACTATTCAGGCACAGGAACATTTTACAGCTTGGTAATTGAACTCAGGTTTGCACTTCTGGTTTACAACAATCTTTTCCTTATTTTTAAGGGTGTATTTTTGATGGTTCAAACTAATTCTACACAAGAAATTACTCATTACAGTAACTGTAAATCACTTCCCAATTCTCCCAATCACAAATTCAGTTTCTCYGATTTAAACAAATAGCAGTTTTACTGTTAATGAAATCAGGATTTCAGTTCATGTTTCTCTTTTCCTGATAAAAACAAGTTGAACATAAACAACCTCTCCAGAGAAATTGTTCCAATGAATTTCGGATGGTAGGACTTGCACAGAGCTTACCTGAAGAACAGGATTTGAGAAGTCAAATCTACTCCATGATTCACAGTATTCAGCCAAATGTTTTAAGCCAGAATATTCTTAACCCAGCCATTCTCAGTGCTGATTGTGCAGGGTACCCCGATTGCACAGGGTAGCAGCTCACGCATCAGTATAATAGATGAAATCATCCCTCTAGTTGCAAAACTCAGTAGCTTCTACACTTTTAAACCATCATGCTCCTTATAAGCCAAACAATTCCAGTTACCATTATTAGCACTACTGCAATTGCTTGGAATATTTTTTTAATACCCACACCAAACACATCGTTTCAGCACTCTGACAATGGCTTTTTACATGAAGTCTGCTTTTCAAGGCATGCAAGCTTTTAGGGGAAAGRTGAGGCAAACAAAAGAATAATTTTGAATTCATGAAAGAACACTGAATCAAACTGAATCATTCTACCAAGTTGAGTTCAGTGACACTCAGACTCAGTTATCTACTGAGAGGTGAACCTAATCCTCCCAAGCTATAACACACTCTAATTTCAGGACAATCTCAATCTGTATGAAAGCCAAGAGCAAAATAAAACTGTTGTTGTGTAGGTAGACAGTAGGATTCAAAACATTTCAGCAGGCTCTTGACGTTGACCCCTAACTGGGTCACACCATAATCAGTGGTTAATAGCTGCCATGAGTAGAGGTGCAAAGAGGAAGAATTCACCTGCTAGGAGRTACATTTTACCACAAGGAAATTCCTGTCCCCACAGAGATTCCGTGTTTTCATTGTGTCCTGTTTTGCTGGGCTGCTTGGAGCCGAATTTGCAGAAAKTTGAGAGGCAAAGTTCCTTGAATGACTTCTGAAGAGACTGCTGYGGGGGAAGCCAAAGGCCGTTTGAGAGGCCTGTGTTAACCTTGTGAGGAAATCGACCCTTGCAGCCTCGCCTTTGTAAAGCAGTGGAGTTTGTGGATAGGTTCTCAAGCTTTCCTTCACAAGAGAATGTAACCATCAGAATAAAAAACCTCCTTTACAGAGCTGTTGCAGTCCAGCTCCTCAGCAGGGGCAGAATGACTGTACCTTACCTGGAAAATGCTATCAAAAATCTCTCTGGTAAAAATGCTAGCAAAACAACTCAGCACCTAGTGCATCTCAGAAGCCCATCTTCCATTTTGCAATCTTCCTGGCCCCTCGGGACTAGGAGCGATGAGGTCCCTCTCCTGACAAATACCAACCTCTGGGCAAGAAGAGCTCTGCCCAAGAATGCAAGTTGTTTTTGTTTGCAGAAAAGCAACCTATAGATAAATAACCCCTTAAAGCAGTGATCTTCAGAAAGACTAACACGGAAAATCCAGTCTGGCTTCTCTGAGGGCTTTTTGGCTTTACCCTCTTGGCTCCCCTTTGGCCAAGCACCTTAAGAAATTGGCTCTTAAGCTGTGCAGGGCAGAACCCTGGGGCTCCCAACAGCCTCAGGTTGATCTCCAAATCCTGCAGGAAACTGTGGCCAGCAGGCTGCAGCCGTGCAGGCTTCTGTGACACCACTTGCACCCTCAGCCACCTCTGCTCCCAGTTCCTCATGCCCTCCRAGGTAATTGCAAGCTATCAGCCCTTTGTGATCTTGCCAATGGAAAGGGCACAAAGTTTGATACATCTTTCAGACAAAGATCCTCCAGGCTTTTTGCAGCATCAAAGGTAGGGCAAAATGGACGCTAAGTAAAATGCAAATACCCTTGCAAAAGCAGTAAGAAGTGCTCAAAACCCGCATCTATCTGCTTATGGAAAAGAGGCTGCATAGCATAGTGCCACTCACACTGGCAAAGAGTTGTCCCTAGCCAATAGTCTGCCTTTATTACCCAGGATAGTCTAGGAAAAACTAAGCTTTTAGTTCCATGGGTCTTCATKCTATCTTTTCATCTTGAATCCTTATATTTGCAGTGCACCAAGGTTGAGCCAACTCTCCATCCATACAGAGGCATCAAATGCAATTCGAAGAAATAGGGAAATGCAGAGTCCTTAAACTCAAAAAGAAAAMCAAACCTTATACCAGAAAATCTGCAACATGAACATTGCGGGCTGCAGTGAAACATAAGCTAATCTGGGCTCATGAGTTTGGCTATACTCTCACCTCGGCTCTTTATTTTCTCATGTGAAGCAAACGGGCCCTACCCAAATTATAGCTCTGCATGTACAGGCATGTGTAGACCATTATTTTTCCCTTTCCATGAGGGGAATGTGGTTCTTTTTAAGTGAACGGCATCTGAAATGCCAAGTGATTTCCTTGATAGGAAAATATTGCCTTATTTCTAAGGAAATGGGTTTGCCTTTAACAGAACCGGACAGTTTTATGTAACCACTGACTAATGTCAACAAGATTTCCATAATAATTACCCTCTTTCCAACTCCAATTTCCAAGAACTCTACCAGCAACAATTCTTTATCAGTTTATCTATAATCTCTGTTGGAATTTCCTTTACATCAGCAGCACACACCTAATTATTTTCAGTGATCTCATTATGTAAAACACTCGAGTGACCAGGACATGAAATTAACAAGATTTGGGGAGAGCCAAAAATAAAAGACCGTTGTATCTCACTTGACTTTACTGAACTCAATTTACTTTTTATGAGATGCACGTTTTTAAGCCATCATTTTTACCCAGTCCTTTTATTATTTAATTTTTTGAATTAGGAAATAATTCACATTGTGAAACTGCCACGGTTTTGCTGACCCAAGTGTTGAGAGTATTGCTGGAGACGTGCTTCTGATAGTCCCTTGTAATGAGACAATTCTGTCGTCAGTGAGTTCAAGACAGACTTGGAGAGGCTGTTTCCAGAACTAACAAACTGGAGGCATTTCAGCTTACAAGAGGCAGTTAGGGCATTACCAGACATTTCCTAATCCTTGCATAGCACCACATAATGTCAACCCCATCACACTCACGTGCCATACTATCCTGGAGACAGTCGTGTTTSCAGTACACCATAATCAAGCTTGCAGCTCTGTCCACACTATATTACTACTCATTGCAGCTGATGTAGTTAAAGTGCAAAAATACTGGGAAGAAGGCAACAAGATTAGCTGCCTACTGCTGTTGTTCTTAAATGTGCTCAACAATGAGAGTTAGAAGCCCTCAAACAGATGAAAATATTTTTGGTGTCCCTCAACATACAAGGGGAGAGAGAGAAAGCGTGGGAATATAAACAAAGATTTTTATTTCTGAGGGATAAATAAGGCTTTTAATGTCTGTCCAAARACTTTAGAGTCTATAACCAGGTGATTTCTTAGCCCTAAGCTTAAAGAAAATGTTAACAAGACCAGAAGAGTAGGAATATTAAAAGAGGAAAGAAAGACAAGCTGTATTTTGCAAAGCATGKGCCAGCTTCTGAGCTCCCTGAAAATGATCTCTATAAACTAGCAGAGGTGGGACAGCAGGAGAAGAGAATCTGATACCAAGTTATTTCTTTCCTTTGCTACAAATCAAGACTTTTATATACTTTTACTCTTTAATGTTTGCTTACTCAGCACCTCTTAGGAAGAAATCAAACCCAAGGTCTGGAGCAAGACAAGCAAAAGACAAGCCCAGTGAAATCAGTAAYCACCACTGAAGCTGGGGGCCTATGGCCATCTCCCTAACTTCAGTTCCAAAAACTTCAGATCCAGAGCTTTTCAGGACTGGTCCTGACTGTAAAGAGAAGATGAGTGAGAAAGAGTCCTTATCCATACCAGGAGACAGGACGGCAAAGCCATGCTTGACACTAGTTGTACTCGAGAAAGGGTAGGAGCAGTGGCCCTGGAAGAGACTATCTGACCCTTTTGTTTTGTTTGTGTAGCAACTCTTCTTCCTGTGGTGGCTGCCCTTGATGCAGATCGTATGGGAAAGAAATGGTGCCACCTTGACTAATCTGTTACGGCTGCCGCTAACTGTGGGTARTTGTCTTTCATTTAAAATTGCTGCTTCCCAGCAAGCACTGAACTTTCTGTTAGTGACTGCTCTGCACTTGTGATTAGTATAACTTTTCTTGGAGACAAAACAATGTGTGAAGGGGAAGTGGAATGTGGCTCTTCTCCTCTCTCACCACTAGGCTCCTTTTTATTTTTCTTGCAGCAGAACTGAATAATTTCCACAGAAAAATATTTAGTTTCACCTCAGCTAGTCTCCCAGGGAAGATATCTGGGGAGGATGCCTGTTCACTGCAGTCACTTAGGGTGTCACAGGGCGTAAGAGGAGACAAAGGCATCCTGTGTTGAAATTTAAGGTGGAAGATAAAACGGAGGAAAGCCAGATCTGTGAAGGCTCCAGGGTACATTTACCCCATACACTGACGTCCAGGTTGGCAGTGATCTGAGCACCGCTGTCCCAGTGACTCGGAGCAGTGCTGTAAGTGGTCAGTGGGTCTTAACATCAGGCTTAGAAGATGTCAAAATAGGGATGCTTTTAGAAAGCCTGGGCCTCAAGCACTGAAGTTAATGAATCCAGGTGTATTATAACAGAGAGAGAAAACTCATTATGCTTGATTTCTTTTTATGTCTAGAACACTGCCAATGACAGTAGAAGATTTAGGAAGAAGGGTGGACATTATTTAGGTCTCCTCAATACACCTAGATAAGAGATACTGGAAAAGTACCAGGACTTCTTCATGATAAGGAAAGACAGCAATACAAGAGAGGCAAAAGCAGAAGAGAACGCAAATTTACCCAGCCCCAGGGAAGGCAAGACGCCAAAGRATAGAGCAGCTTTGCAGAGCTCGTATAAAGGACCATTGGCTCTGAATGGTGTAGGTCCARAAGGACTGTTAGAAGTAAAACAGTGGGTCTGTTGAAGCTGTTCACAGGAAGGAATAATTAGAAAGACTGGCCAGCTCTGACACACGTCTGAGGAGTCTTTAGCATTAAACAGCATTATAACATCACATACATGTGTTTGCAGGCAACAAGCCTAACAAGAAGTACCTGAACTATTTGGGGGTTAGAAAATACAGAACCCATCAATCTTCCTTAAAATAAGATATGGTCTAGGGAGGCAAATTTCTGTATGAAAAGAAGTAGTGCAGGCAGCTAGGTATTCATCAAGGGAGGAAGCAGTCTGCAGAAGAAAGAAGAAAATATTCAGTTTATTTTCCAAAGAAAAAGGTTGAAATCCTATTCCTTAAATAACTTGGAATGATGTTGAAGAAAATGAATAAATGAAAAACATAGAAAATTATACCATAGTCACTAGCAGGCAAACTAATAATTTTGTGGCTACATATGTTATAAAGTGATAGGGATCTTAGTCACTATGTGAGGCCYTCAGATAGTAGAATACCATTAATAAGAACCAGTGGCAGTAACATGATCTACAAAATGTCCTCCCAATTTGAAACAGTCTATCCTTTTCATCTAGATTGAGTTGAACCATACTTTCTCRTTCTCCAAATTAAAATGGATGGAACAGAGCAAGAATCTTAAAATGGGATGCAAATTCCTTCTTAAAGGAAAAATTTAAGTGCACGGGAGACTTRTTTTTCAAAATGGAGATGAGATATTGCCTAAGAGAATGAATGCAAACTGTCAAAAAAATGCAGAGAAAGAAGTTAGGGTAGAGAAGTTTTGCACCAATAATTTCAATGGAGAGGCTAGAATAAATATACAAAAGCAACATGTATAGACAGTGCAGTAGMAGGATCAACACATAAACTAGAAATACACAATGCATTACCTGTAGGAGTGCAAAGAATAGAAAGCCRATATCATGGAGGAAGGGGTGGAAACTGTACTCAGAGCAGAACAAGGTCAAGGCCAGCACAGATTGGTAGGATTATGCCTGATCAATAAGGTTGACTTGAACATGAGTGATTGGCAAAAGTAGGTAAAATGGGATTGAATAGTAATGTGAAGCTCATCAGCTATCCAGCTGCAGAAGCCGGGCAAAAAGTCACYGGGTTCAGCCCTGTTATGACATTCTTAGCTTCAAAGGATGATTGAGACCCAAAGGTTTGTCAGCAAAAGAAGAGATTGTATCTTGACGTTAAATATATTCACCGTTCTCTTTGCAAGAAAAGAAAACAGGACTATAATAATCATCCTGACATTTCATTGAATTAGCAAGGTCAGTTACAAGATCTGGGCTAAATGCTACGGAAAGGAAATGGGAAAATAAAAGATTGCAATAAAAGCACTGCCGTAGCAGTCCGGAAATTTTTGGAACATCATTGTATAATCTGTGCACAGAGCATATAATCAGAACAAATATTCTTGTTTAGTTTAAAGAAAATATCTCTTAGATCTAGGGAAAACTGACTTCATAAAAGGAGAAAAATGTTAGTAAGTGCTGGAGATAAGTGGGTTTGCAAATCAGGGCTTGTGCTGATGTCTATTGAATTCATGACAACTAGAGCCTTCTCTGTGATTTTGGGAAACATTGCTGAGGAAGCACTGAGCATCCTTGCACTTGGTCTCTAGTGGAAAACAGAAAATATCTGGCTTCCACTCATCCTAAAAGAGGAAGGAGAAATCTCTCTGCGCCTTTTAGTTTTACTAAAGCTGGTAAGCTTAAAACATGGAATGGGTTTTTCCCYTTTAAGATAACTCAGCAGAGGGCTGCTGAAGGTTGCTTTTGCCTCACACATGCCATATACTACATTTATCCCTACATAGCTATAGAATGCAGTAACAGTTTAAAGCTCTAACAGAAGTTGTGACAGGCTTAAGAAAAAGGAAATAAAAATAGGAAAAGTAGTATAAGCATAAGGGGTAGATTGTAAGTGTACAATGTATATTTAACTCTGCATCTAGTTTAGTCAATGGTTTTGGGAGTCCCACCCAAAAAAACAGGAAAAAGCTTCTGGCATGTGGGAGCCAATCCAATTTCCGTTGCACCAGTGTGGAGCCTCTCAGTTATGTCAGGGAAAAATAGATGGGTTCTCAAGGGAGGTGTAAAGCAGCAGAAGAAAAACCATATAGACCCACTCTTTCATTGCTCTATGGATAGATCTATACAGGGCCAAGTAGTCCGCTCAGAAACCCTGGAGTAAATTCACGTTGCTACTAACAGCACAGGCATTTCTCTAAACGCCCACAAGTTAGCAAGGAACAGAGAGCCCAGTACTGTAAGCTGTTCAGTATCAGAGCTGTATTTTTCTAAGGACAAAAAAAATTCCACAAATCTCATCGGCAGGATTTACAGCACACATAGACCTAGGCTGCAGTTTGATACAGAAAAAGATACCYGACAGAGGCACACTCTTTACCCTTCAACTCACTGTATAGACAGCGAGAAACGTACAGAACACCAAGGCTTGTACCCAAAGCTTAACAACAAAATGCCTTTGTAGTTTCAATACCGAGCTGTAGAGTGGAGGGAAACGGAAGAACTCCCGTACGCCTCTGCCCTTGTGCCTCCTACCTTTCTGTCGATGTAACCCAGAAACAAATTACTACTCAGTGTCCTTCCTCAGGGAGGGTCCGGAGGGAGCCTGGCCTGCAAGACCCCGGAGATYGGCTCTGGGTGGCATTCCCGCAGCAGCACAAACACGCCAACAAGCAAATCACATTGGAGTGCAGTAGTTAAAGGAGCACTTTATAGCGAGCTTGCAGTACTCCTACATGCCTGGAAACRCCAAGAGAAGACCAGAAACTCTTCAGACAGAGACAGTCTCAGGCAGGAAAGCACCTAGACATGAGACCACTGACAAGAAAATGCATCAGGCGCTTCACAGTGCTTCAGTATGGCTGATAGATGAGCCTGAGRGTCTTGCAAATAAAAGTAGGAGAGCTTCTAGGTGGATTATAAATATCTTAAAACCTTTTAAAGTGTAAATCTCTCTGTCAGTTGAACAACTTAACCAGATAGGTACTTTCACTGCTTTTAGGAGGAAGATGCAGATAATGTTTCCTCCTTTGTAATTTAGTCCTATGTTTTCCCTGGGGATAGAACAGCCAGGTTCAAACTGGCTCCTGATCCACTAGCAAACAGGATTAATTTGCCAGACTCTTTACACATGCAGTCATTAGCCTTTTAAAGTAGAAGAGAGAGTACTTGAAACGACACATTCGCAAGTACTTTTCCTATTCTTCAACTTTGTTTTCCTTTTCTCTTCATAGTTTGTAATAGCCTCTTAGGAGCTTAAAAATAAATGCTGCTTCATTTTCCTGCTAAATGTGTCTTTTTCCATTTGTCAAACACTAATTCCCTGCACCCCTCGTGTTACTAATTAAGCTTAAAATTAACATGCAAGTAAACAGCCAGAACCTCATTTGTGCATCTGCATCATCAGACATGACAGAAAAAAGAAATGTTATGTCAAGTCCCTATCCTCACAGCTCACGTCTTGGAGCACAGCAATACTAAAATCAGTGAAGTTTTGGGCTCTGTTATTCCACATATAGAAAACAGTAGATCTTCAAGGCAATGTTCACTGCTCTCAGACTATGGGAAGGGAGAAAGATGTAGGTTTGGATAAGTCCACAAAAAACAACCAAAAATTCTGTCTGGAGTTTCCTTCTCCTGAAAATTCCCTCTCCCTTGACAGATGTATAAAAACATTTAGTTAAAGCCATGGGGCACAATAAATAACTGACAAGCCACTGAGGGAAAATTAAAACTTGAAGTATTATAGGAAGAGGAGGAGGTTTGAGCCACACCAGAAGAGCTGGGGAACCACCGATACACAACACCATCACCGGCCACAAGAACGCCTTGAGCCAGTGACTCTCACATTTTTTTATTAACAGGACTTTGTGGCAAAACCGAAACAACTGCAAGGTTTTGCTCCTGTGAAACCATGAAGAAAAAGCCTGCCATCGTGCCTTTTTTTTGCAGTGCGCTGCAGTCATTGAAGCAGCTGAGATGGTTGTGTGTCCACACAACAGATTTAAAGGACTAAATTTTCCTGCTTTGTCCGTCATTTTTAACACTTTGCAAATCGAATGCTGTGTACCTTACAATAGCAAAACTGCTCGTCCTTTCCACAGATTTAAACAGCTGGATAGAGCGCAAAACAGGAGAATCAAGCCCCATGTCACAGTTTTTCTAAATACTTTACTTACCTATAAATTTCCTTTAAAATATATGTATGTTATATAAAACTGAAGGTTCTAGTCTGATTAGCACATATTAGGCAGTCTTGTTGGCATTAAACTCTCCARCCTTTTAAAAGCCATGGTTTTTTGGAAGGCAGAGAAAATTCCTTTTAATCAGTAAAGGGTGGGTTCCCTCAAGAGCCACCAGGAAGTGACAAGATCAAGGCAGATATCTAAACTTCCTCTACTTAAATGGAGTGACACATATGAAAAAGCCCATTTCCATGGACCAGACACATATTTTTAGGTAGGTGAGGATCATGGGGGAGGTCTTAGGCTTCACATCACTGCTGGTATCTGAAATACTAAACATTCAAGCAGAAACCTGGCCTTGAGGTCTCCTTTCCCCATTTGATAGTCATTTCCTCTCGCTATGTATAAGKGGAGCAGTAGCAATGGCTGCAATTGCATGCATGAAGGAAGCATACAAATAAAATCGAAATGCTAATGGCTCTAGACAACTTCCAAGAAAATATTTTCTGCCAATGAGCACTGAAAAAGCACAAACTTTTTGCTGTCTCGACCTWCTCACGGAAAAGTCCATGAGCTGTTTCAGCCATGAAACACTACACTGCACTAAAGGAAGGCAACAAAAAAAGCTCACCTTTGGTTTTACTGGGAAGACACACACATGCTGGTAAGCAAGCCTTGCCCACCATGGAGAACTCTAAGGGAGTTAAGGTTGTGAGTGATATAGCTTGAGATGAGTAACCTTGGCAGCTCCTCCAAGCTGTGCTGTTCTCCCAGTGCAAAGGGAAACCCCAGGCCTTGAAAACCATTAGTCTCACCATGCTGAGAGAGCCTCAACATGTCACAGCCCAATGCAGCAAGAGAAGGGAGCAGAGCTGCACCGGGGGGAGGTACAAGCCTTTGGAGTTCAAGTGGCTGCACTTTTCAACTTCACTTTCTCAGATATGTTAAGCATCATCCAAAAGATCTAAAATCTCCTTTGTTTCAGCAATATCATAAGTGTCAAAGCCTAGAAAGAAACTGGCAGAGCTTAAAATCCCTCTGATTAAAGATCTACTTTTATCCTTAAATATTTGAGACAGACTCCATCAATATTTCTGTTCCTACCTTACTCCTGATTTCATTGGGATTTACACACAGAACAGAGCACTAGGGCAGTGGCTCACATTTCCGGAAGAAGCAATCATTCACAAGCAAGGTGGTAGAGATGTGACCTACACTAAGTATCTTTTTCCATTTCTAAGTCTTTCAACAAAGTTATGGCAGCTAACTGGGAAGGGAGGAGGATGAAAAGGTCCCAATAGTTTAAAAGCAAATATTTTTCCTATTTTAAACTAAATTCTTGATTACTCTCCCTATATTTTGAAATTCACAGGTTTAGTTGTCTCCCAAGGTAAATTTCATATCCAGTTCTCCTCCCTTGTCCTGCCATAGCTGTAGGTTGTGATCCCAGAAGAGGCCAGCTGCAACATCAGCTCTTACCTCCTAAATCACCCGACACAGAATTTCTTGCCTTTATACTTGATACTCCTGCATCAAACCAAATAATTAGTGTTTGTCTAATGCACATCCCTTCAGTATTTCATGTTCTTTCTTAAGTAAACATAGGCTATTTTAAGAAGCTGCAAAAGCTGTTCTTTATATTAACAACCTAACAAACCACTTCACCGAGCTTATATCTCTGGTTGATTTATGTTTATTTTCTGACATGGAGCCCTTCACTTYGACTCAGAAGGTGGCTTAATGCTTGTCTGGCTAGCAGTCTCATCCTAATTAGAAAGTACTATTTCCACCACTGTGTGCCTGGGAAATGATCTGTTTATAATACCTCTTCTGTATGGAACTGATCAGAAAGACAATTTGGCAAAGATTCTGCAGTTTCATGCAACTCACATCAGAGGCTGAGGGTGGAAAACACAGTTAGGCTCATAAAACTGGATGGCTGAAGAAATAATTTCTGCCCTCGTTTTACCAGATTCAGGATGACAAAGATAGGAAATCTCTGTTATCAGCCAGGCAAAGCTGGGATTTGAACCTGTTTCTGCCAAAGTGCAAGCCAACGTCTTCCACCCAGACTCGAGAGATAATAACATTCCCAGGCAATTTGCTTTGTCCCCATTCCTACGCGCAGTATAGATCTTGTCCTAACAAGTGACTGAAATCCTACCACTTTCATTTCTGCTCTTGGAGACCTAAAGCCACATAAGTGCTTAGAATTACTTTACCAAGAAGCGCATTTTCTAAGGCAACAAGCACAGCTTCCCCCCATCATTTCATTATGGACCTCTGTGTCAAACAGCTTCTGCATGACTGTGTTCAGTCAGTACTTCAAAGTCCCAGGGCATCTGGGTCCAACAAGAGAGATGCTGAGAAGTAGCACAGGAAAGCTGCTGTTAAAGAGTGAATGATAATAAYACCTGACAGCCAGCATGGCTCGCAGACCAGCTCTGAGCAAGTGATGTTACAGGACAACAAAGTCCCATGTCAAAGACTGAGGAGAAAAAAAAGGGGGGGGGCCTTAAATAGATTTCTGGAGAGGAGGAGTCAACCAAAAGCTGCAGGCAAGTCAAGGCAGCCAACTCTGAAGAACCAAGATGAGCCAAGCGCTCAAAGGTATGTTGTACATACGTGCTAAACAGCAAACACAAGGCTTGTGAGGAGTTCAGTAGGCATAACTGAAATTACATGGTTCAGAGATTTTCATGTGGTTTGGGTTTCATTCATAGGCAGCGACCAGGTTGGCCTTGTGTCCCACGGAGGAAAACAACTTCTGAAGGTAGAACAAAAAGACATACAGGCCAGAATGAAGTAGTATAATTTAAAACTATAAATGAGGTGTGGAGTTTGAACAGGGAGTGTAAGACACCCATTGGCGTAATAAAATGGTCAACCCTCCATCTCAAGATAGAGCGGAATGAAGACTGAATAATTTGCTGAAAGCTATGCCAGAAAGAATATCAGCCCAAAACATTAGGGTCAGTGCAGGAATTACTGAGCCAGCCTGTTTGCTCCAGGCAGGTATTCAGCAGACAGTATATGGCGGCTCTAACCTCATTTGCACAGCCAGTGGAAATACCGTGAGGGAGAGACCACAGTCTCTCAGCCTGCCTGCACTATGAACCCCCATATGTTGCCRTGTGCTTGACCAATCAAAAATGTACCGAAGCAACACTACGTGGAAACCAGATGTAAAAGGCATACAGGCCTCTAAATGTCTACAGTAATGTAAATCGTGATGCTCCTCTAAAGGTACCCAGAAGTGAACCGCCATTCTGTTACATTTGCCTGCTTAATTGATCATTCAGCTTTACAAGTATGCAAAACAATTAAGTATTGATCACAGGATTCATTATGATGCTCTGACACAGACCGGGAAGCTGCAATACCTTAATGACACAGACCACTGCTAATATTTCCTCTCATAGTACAGAAGATGCCTATCATCTCTGCCTCATTCAATCTGAGCTACTAAAATTTCTTTTCACTTACAAGATTGGATAGTTCTTTGCTATGTTTCCTATAGCAGTTAGTGAACACGTAAGAAGGATGGGCAAATGCAACGGAGTTCGGATGTGTTGTGAGCTTTGCTGACACCCCCCCTCAAGCACCACATCAGGTAAAATTTAATATTTATGTTGAATTTTATTTTTAGGTAGAACATGAGACTAATGTTTCCATTATTATCTTAGTCCAGTGGAAGCAGTCCTTGCAATTCAAATAACTGCCCATGAGAGTTCTCCCAACCGCACATTACAGCTGGGCTGCTGCTGGAGAATCTGACTCTGAAATGGAACAGAAACAAGGGGAAAACAGATCAAACTCTCTACATCGTCTATGTTGCGAAAAGTGTGTGCCTATGGAGAACGGTAGCATACTTATGAAATATAAATGCAGGATAAAAACTCTGCTACTGYAATAATTTAAGGAGCTGACAGGCCAAGTCTTGAAATCTAATAATSGTGGAAATGTTATTTGGAGTAGAGGAACCATTGGAAAATCCCAGCGCGAGACTTGATACTGCAACATCTCCAAACATGTGGTTATTGCTGCAAAAGAGACAGCTACTCTCTGTGTAGCTTTCCAGGCAGATCCAGCCACTCCAGCTGCCGAATGCAGCCTTTCCTGTCCTACCCCCAGTGAGCCATCCACYGTGGCAAAGCTGGCAGCAGAGCTGGGCACACTTCTCTAATACRTAGATAAAGATTCCTTGTTCTCTATATTCTCCTTGTGGAAATACTGTGATTAATGGWATTTTAGAAAGTGGTATTTTTTCCATTCAAAAAAAGTTACTCTGAAAATTTGCCCTCTGTCATACTCCAGACTGCGCATTGTAACTGAAAAATGAAAAGCAACAGAGCTGGAATGCAAGTTGTCCATTCTTGTCTGCAGCTTAATTGATGTTTTCCATCCTATTTATGACAACAGGGCAATAGAGGAGGAAGTCAACGCAGAAAGAGAGGAATTTCCTACCAAAGGAAAACAGTTTTCCTTATGATCTCTAAGTCATTTCACAGTTAATATACACATAAAAGCATTTCTGTTCCCATTCATAAGGCCCCCCTCTCTTTTAACAAAAGCAATTTCAAAGTCATTAGCTATCAAAAATGTCAAATGCACCTACCTTTTATATTGCAGCACATCATTTTCCATAGGATAACTGTATCTCACAGTGCCCTAACTTTCGCTAATAGCTGCAGTTGGTTCACTAATCCAATCTGGCCAAAAATGACACTTTCATATTTCACTGTAAGTTCAATGGCTCATGGCAGAACAGCTGGGACATAATTCTGCCTTCATATGAGCTTTTAGTCCTCTTYTGAAAAGATAAACAGGCTGCAGGATTTCTTTCTCTTGCTCATCCAAAGGAGATGTTCRTTAAGAGCTTTTGGTTTAATGAAAAAGATGGTAATTAGCTGGTTTAAGGATCTTGACAGTTCTCCTACTGCCGTTTTCATTATCCTCACTTATACCAGCCTTACATCAGCTGCCCTGTACCTTCCCCATGCTCTGGCCTCTCTCCGTCATGTCATAGCAGGTCTCATTCCAAAGTATGGTAGACACAGGCAGGGTAGGACTGGCCAGAGTGACATACAAGGCCAGTAAATCCCCTTTCTACTGATTCTTTAACTGAATACTGCTATTGTTTTCTACTGGATCAAAACCTGGTCTCCCAAGCTTTACTTAAAGCTCCTGCATAATCCTGCCTCTAATATGATCTCTAGTCCTTCTGCTTCTCTCATGGCCCTGCACTCCATCCAGCTCGCATCCCCACACATTTCCCCGCAATGCCTCCCTTGTTTTYTTTTTGCTGAGCTTACTAAGATCTCTACCACATCCGTGTCTGCAGTGATCTCACTTCTAGTCTTGACAAGAGGATTTGAGCACATGAACATGATCCCACAAATCACAGCTCTGAAAAGTAACTCACAGCCTGCAACAAACAAAATGTAACCTGCTTTTAAGAAGGGAAGAATCTGTACCATTCTACCTCACATTTGATTCAGGCTAGGAACATGCACAGTAGCAGACCTTGAGGTGGGCTTTACTATTACCCCTAAGGTAATTGCACGTTTTCCAAATTCCTGTGTTACAAGGAAAGGTTTTTAGGGCAGACTCTGAGGTAATGATTCAAAAAAAAAAAAAAGCAAATTTGAAGCCTCGATACCATAAGTTACTTGAGGCAAAGAGGATTGTAAAGCTTTGTCCACTAATGGCTTTGGAGTATTTTAGCTGGTGGGGAGCTCAACAGAAGGTTCGTAGTAGACTTGTGTGTGCATGCAGGTGCATTACACAAAAGAGGTTTGCAGAAAAAAAGTTACAATGTGCTTTACAAGAAAATTATTTTGTTTTTTCGTGCATAATGACTAATTATTCTCATTATTATAATGAATAATCTGTATTCTTCCTGTATTATTCTTGTAAATGTCTTTTACCTGATGCATCCATAGCATGTCACTATTAAGACTGAACATAGAAAGATTTTAGCAAGTTTTATAAAGTTCTGGTGGGGATGGACCCAACTATGACAAGAGAAAAACTGCCTAAATCTTTTCTCTTCTCGTGCTCCATATGCTAGTTCCCAGCACAGCTCCTAGTGGAGCAGCTTTATAATGGAACGGCTCTATAACTAACATTAACATTTAATAACATCCACACTGGCGTAACAGAAGCAAGGGTTGTATTGCTTGTATTGTCAGAATTGCTAAAGCAGATTTTTTTTTTTTAGTATATACAAGGCCTGAACAGATATCTTTGACACCAGCTGTTGCTACAACACTTATTTCAACCAGCAGCTGGGTAAGCWGTGATTTGCGACCAACAGCTGTGCTGACAAAAGCTTTGCAGCATGGTTGCATTACCAGTGTGCTGCTCAAGGGAAGCTGTGGTAGCAGAAGCTTCTCTGGGGCAATATGAGTTGCCTGATCCTTGTTAATCAAGTGCATGTCAGTATAACTAACGGATGGGCCTTCCCATTGCCCTTCGCGCCTCCTTGAAAGTCAACAAGACATTGGCTCCATATTCCCTACGTCACTACAAAAACAGACTTGTTCTCCTCCGTTGCTTGTCACATTTGACAGCATTGCCTCTATCTTCTGTTCTCAAATGTCTTTGAGTTTTATGGGTTTATATAGAATGAGGAAAAACGAACAGCAGAGCACAAGGAAGCCATCCCAATCTGGAGCAGGTGYGGCATCCAGACTTCTTCCTGCTTACAGGGAGGGAGGCAGTGCTGAGAAGTTCTCACACAGCTGCTCTGCCTGGCTATTATTAACCCATTTTAACTTTGTKCCACTTCTGCATTGTCATTTCACTTGTTTTACTTTAAAAAGTAGAATTTCGATCTGAAAAAAAAAAATCTCCAACCCAAAAGAAAAAACAATGTCCCACTGYTCACACCTTACTGTGCTAATTCCCTGAGCTACATCACCGGTATAATCAGATTAAAACATTCAAAAAATGGATCACACTAAGTCCAAGAAAAACAAATGGTGGATCAAGCTTTAATTGTTACGGAAAAGGTAAAGAGGAGAAGTGAAAATGGAAAATAAATTAAATTGAGTTTGAGAAGTAAAAACTCTTCCAAAAGACTAGCTGAACACTATCAGCAAGGCTGCTAGGGAAAGTGCTTGGTTGTGGATGCTGAGCAATGGCTCTATTTTTCTTACCATTTTTAATTATTATTTATTTTTACTAGAAAGATTCTAAACACTAGAGGCCAGAGAGAAACTCTGTTGTGCCTAGTGCTGTTCATTCATAGAGAGAGAAGAGTTTCCTCCAAAAGCGCATACTATGATGCCTAAGCTCAGGAAAGTCGCTCTTTTACAGACCATAACTAAACTATGTCTTTAAGGGAACTGAATTTAAACCGATGACACATTTCATAGCTGGGCCCTTGAGCTGGAACTTTGGAACATATAAAAAGGAAAGAACAGGAAAGAAATAAAATATCATTATTCTGTGTTCTTCACTGCTTTAGGCTACTGGTTGGAATATAAGTAGATGAGAATGACAAAGAGAAATTCAAAAGCTGAAGCTTTTGCGAGGAGGTCGTTGAAAACCTGATAAAAGGAGTGATTTTTTTAAGTTCATTAAGATTTCTGGCAGATTTTGAAATCCACCTTTCCTCCTGCTCTAATCACAGTTACCACAGAATAGATCTTTGTAACAAAATGAACAAATGTCTCTTAACTGATCCAACTCAGAGACAATAATAATTCAACAGTTCACCTCTCAGCACTAATTTGTATTGATTCAAAGGTATRTTTAAAACAATATACTGTTGTCTTCAGATCCATCTCTTTTAGTCACAGATCGTATACAGGCAAACACTGGAAAATGTGCTCTAAAGAGGAGTTTGCCCTGGGTGGGGAAGGTAGATAGGATCAAAGGCAGAAGCTTCCTGCCATCTCYCACTTAAATTTTCCTTTTACAGATTTCTTGGCAAAGCTGAGTGCCAAGTTCAGCTTGTTTTCATGTGTCGTGAGCTGTTTAACATAAACAAACCCTTCAATAAACCCTATGGCTAAGAGATCATCATTTTATGTACTGAAAGCTCCGTTACCCRAGACTTTAAGTGACATTTTACATTACCCTGCAGCTTGCAGGTGTAGTTTTTGCCAGAGGTTTCTTATTTRGAGAAGAGCTCACTAAGAGGCATTAATTGCATTTCTCCCTCATTTTTATATACACTGATTTGCTTTCATTAGCTTTTTAAACTAAGAGGCAAATCTTGTATTCTGGCACATATTGATTCATTTTATATATATGAGAATACTCAAGAAGACTTAGGTCATGTTTTCTACCCTCTCCTTTTTCTTATTCATCCTCTAGGTTGTCTGTAATTGGTGAGTGTTTTCTTTGAATGTCTTACCAAAATGTGTGGATAACACTCCAGCGGAGATTAGCTACTGCTGACTAAAATGGACATGAAATTATTTAATTTATCTTGCAAATAAGCATTTCTATATACATCTCCCAGACCAACATATGGTTTTACCATAATACCTCAAAGTATGCCAGTGGTTAGAGATCAAAAGGGCAATGATACATAAAATCTGAATTTTCTATTTTTTCTCAAATTTTAAAAGCAGGAAAAACTTTCCCTCTGGGACTTGAAAAAATAGTTTTCTCTAAATATTTCAATTTTGACAAAGATATCCAGTATTTTCAATTTTTCTGTTTATAAATTTCCAAGCAGTTCCTTCACTAGCTCAGCTTGGAAAATTAGAAAAACACAATTTCTTCTTCTTAAGGAAAGCAATCTAGCGGCCCCATCCTCTAGCAAACTCTGCATTCCCCACATAGCTTCATGCAGGACAAGCGCTCCTGCACAATCTGAAAAGAGTTAATTTCCCATCAGGAAACACCAGACACACTGTTTATCTATTCCCACTCCCTCTAACTCTGCCAGAATTATAAAATAGGCCAGTTCCTCTGCTGGGATCAAGGCTGTCCTTTTCATTTAGGGTTACGCTGGAGACTGCTAATGGACAATGTTTTGCCACCATAATTAGGTTAGTCAGGAGCATGAAATAAAGTCATACTTCTAACTGAAGAAATTAAGCTTAGCAATAAAATCAGCCCTGTAAATACTTTGTTGTAGTGCTGAAACCCCTCACCAGGAGATTTGGCAACCATGTGCTACCATCGTATTTCTACACCTTGTTAGTCAGTAGTTTCTAAAGCTTGACTTTAAATCTCCAACATTGCAAAAATARATGCCAAGGGTTCAAACTTCCTGATTTAGCCTTTTAAGTCTTTCATTGATTGTTTTACAGTTCATGGCCAATCACCTTCTTTTCTGGTAGGATACGAGGCATAAGAAATGCAATTAGGTGCAATTTGTGGTGCAGTTTTACAAAGCCACCTTTGTGACGAGGGAAACGCAGGAATGCAATTTGTGAAGAGTATGAAATAAATCTAGAGCAATCAAAAGGATAAGTCAGACCGCAGAGAAAATAAGTGGCAATATAATGTATTTGACAAGCAGAAATATCAAAGATAATAAGGTGCAGCTGTGCGAGGCACAGGAAGCTATGTTTGATTTTGAATCATTTATAAGAAGCTATTCAATTGCYTGTCACCGTATTAGCATATTTAAATAGTTTTAATCTGGTTTCATCACTCTGATTAAAATTGCTGACAAGGATGGAAAATAATGATGAAGGGAATYGAGCACAGCAAACAGCGTGACTATAAATGGGCTATAAATGGGCTTACAGTGGCATTAAGAACGACGGCACACCTAATACAATGGCAAAACCAAATCGCAAAGGGGAGGACTGAGGAGGCAAAAACTACAAGGATGAAGTGTGTCTCTAAACCTTTTTTCCTTTTCTGATTTGAGTTCACTCTTCGAATTACATCACTGCCTAAGTGATCTAATGGAGTAGAAGATACATGCACTATTCATAAGGCAAAACTCAGACATATCACCTCTCAGGCAATTTGCTCAAAGGCAACTACTCTGATATGTCCTGTATGGTCTGAGATCTGTCAATGGGCAGAATTAGCTGGAAACATCTCTGATTCTGCCAAAAAAAAAACCTTGAAGAGACTGACAGAAACAGAAATATCTAACAGAAACAGAAACATGAGTTTTAAAACTCATGAGACCCTTTTGGTAGTATCTTATGCTTTAAGAATTCACATTTTTAAGGTTTTCTTCCCCCGCTATCTTAAGTCTTGGAAACTAGGGGAACTTTTTAACTGTTGACTGATACCTGAGAATGGTAGCAAGGCTCTAAGGAAAAAYATCAATGGCTCTTGACAAAATTGAAAGAATCAGAACGTTCCTCCTTCCTCCATGCCCCAATCTAATTCAAGCAAAGACTAGTTTTAGTCCTTAAGTAGAATGGTAGCAACAAACTCTTCTCCACGTTGAAAAACAGCAGATGTGATGCGGAGGAATATTCAGTCTGCTGAACTCCCACCATGCTCACAGTGCAGAGAAGTTCCTCAGTATTCCCCAATGTCTGCAAAAGTCTACTTTGAACCACMAGGTTTCTGCAAACCCTCATTGTCAGGGTTTGCGACCGGAAGAGCTGCTGTTTCTGGACTCCAAGAACAGAAGATACTTGCAGTAACGCTTTCCKAAAGTATTCCTCTTCCCTGCAGGCACTGCGGCCTTAGGCAGTGCTCGCTCACATCGTGAGATGACATCTGTCCCAGAGACTTCCCTACATTCCCATCTCCCTCTACTTTTTAGCATCTAAGCACCTCAGAACATTGCAGCATCTTTGTGTACTGAAAGCACACAGACTCCCTCGCTGTATCTTCAGGCCACCAAACAGCTTTAAAAAACTGGCCTCTTGCACATCCTCTTGTTACCCGGAGATGCAGAGAGTCTGTTTTGGCASCTATAGGAACGCAAGACCATTTACTAAATTTTCAGGCTAGCATCTTCCTCTCCTCTGTAGGGTCAGAGACCTGCCAAGATCATGGAGCACTTCTTGTTCATATCAAGAGGGACCGTGGCGAGATGTACCCAAACCCAGATAAGACCCCTGGGTTGCCTTGCTTACCCCAGGGGCAATTTCTGAAGGGTTCAGAGTGCACAGAGCTCACACAGCTGGAGTTGAGCTCTATGCAGCACCTAGCAGTGGCAGGAAGGTTCRTTGAAAAAGTCATATACTTTCTGTAGAGAAGGACATGGTGCTGGCTGGGGCAATTTTAGGCACTTTAAGGGGGGATTTGGGGCTACTTCTCGCACCTCTTCATTGGCTACATAGGGAGATTCCTTGTTCTGTTACCACACATCATGGGAAATAGGAAATATTGCTTCCCATTTCTAACAAGAAGCTAAAGGACTCAGTTCCTAAGCCTAAAGAATCAGAAACGGTGGCTAAACCGGCTACCAAGGGGTCTTGGTAGCACCAGCCAGCGCAACGCACATTTCTGTATCACATGCTGTGGTCGCTGTAATGCTACTGGCTCCCATTTAGCTTGGCTCTGCCTGTTTTTATGCAAGTAGCCAAACTGCAGACATGAAAGCAAGGTAAAGCTCAGTGGGAGGGCCAAATAAGCCAAGACAAAATGACTGAAATCAGAGACGGAAAAAAWTCGTATGAAAAGAGATCCCCCATATTCTTGCAGCTCTATCTCTTTTTGAACCTTTTCACTGAAGCTTTTACCAGTCAAAATGACAGAATGCTATATGTCACTGAGAACGGAGATGACAACTGAAAATGGTAGGTGTTTTCACTAGAAATTGCCAACACAAAATCTGATGTCTTTCTCCCATAGAAGCCTTTTGGGGGAAGAAATGATGCCTTGGAGGTTTTTTGAAAAGCTGGAATATTGCAATAAAATATAATGCAGTACAAGGCTATACAAAATTTATGGGGCACCTTTTATGAAAATATCCCAAGGGGCTTCAAATAATAGCTATRAAACAGTAAAACATATCATGGCACAGATTTAATTTTTAAAATGGCAGAATGTATTTTAGTGATTTACCATCATTACTCTTCACTGGAGGTCTAAGAACACTAGTAAAATGGTTCTATCTCACTATTTAAGGTGAAAAGCATTTAATCTCTGAATATAGCTCATGTTTTTTTTTAAATGTGAGTGGTTAATCAAAAGAATAACAAATATAAGGTGTTTTAGCAAGGAAGGGTTTCTGAATTATTAGACAGTGTAATTTCTTCACCACTCACCCAGGTCTGTCCCCCCAAAACTTGCAAAGGAGCAATGGAGCAGACAGCCCATGAGCAGAACAAACATTTTGTCCATATTGAATCATGCAAGCTTGTGCAATCTGACCAGTCCAAAAYGTGGACAAGAAAGCAGAGTTCTGGCAAGGAACTACAAGTTAGAAAAGCAAATGAAGAATATATAGTCCACAAAGAACAGCATCAGAAATTTCTTTGCTCCCTTTGAAAACAAAACAGGCACTATATTACAGATAAAAATGAAGCTGAGAAGGTACACACATACATATGTATATGTATAAATAATCTGTGTTTAATATAGAAATATATATACACAGACAYGTGTATATGCATAACCATAAATATATACATATACATGTAAATACATACACACACACACACACACGAGAGAGAGAACTGAGTCCACCCAGGACCTGCCTAGGTACTAACTGCAGCAGACTCAACAGAAACAAAACAGATCAAGGGAGCCGTTGAGGGACAAGAGTCCAAGTTTCTGCTCATCACCCTCCTCCAAAAAAAAAAGGAAAAGAAAAAGCTTTTATCTTCACTGTCTCTCCTCTCTCTCTCTCTCTCTCTCTACAAAGGTAGGGAGAAAACCTGTGATTTCAAATCTCAGCTCCCCCATAAGCTATCAGGCGACTGGATAAGTGTCATGGAAGGAGATACTGTCCAACATCGCCCTTGCCCTCTTCACCATGGTAAACAAGCATCACCCASTAACTGATGAGAGGCAGGAAAAGAGCCCTACCAGATGGAAAGGTTATGGTCTTATTATAAAGGTGGAGGAACAGAGCTACACATTAGATTATGCATGCATGCCTCTATGCCATCTAAAGCTTAATGTCATCCTCAGTTTGCACTAAATCCTAAGGCTGCAGCTTTAATAGTTTTAAATATGCCTAGGACCGCACTCCAGCACTGACGCCAGCTGCAACAACCTACACTATTAAAACCTCTTCATTTTCCAGATCCATATGATTTTAACCAAACTGCCTGTTGGGGATAGTTCCAAGTCTTCAACAGCTCTTGAGCTGTGCCTCAAGGATAGTGTAAGGAGGTGCAAATGATTTGGTCAAAAATCATACTTGGGCCCTTCACAACTGAATAGTGAGGTGCGGTGAGTTGTGAGACCTGGGAACATTCCCCAGCAGTGTTTAATTTCCTGATATGAACTTGGCCCATGAGCCCACCCACTCTCAGAAGGTTAGGAGTGAGCAGATATACCCAGGTAGGATGTCCGTAAGGCAGCCAGGGGAAGGAAAACAACAGGGCACTCCACCAGTGCAGTGGTCCCATGCCTGCTGCCCATCTGCTGCAGYGTAGGCACCACCAGGTGACTTGCCCCAGCTGGAAGCAGCGAAGTTCAGTCCCTCAAGCATTTATCAATGGYCTGTCCACTTATCCCTTAGTTTTACATTTCCACTTTCTTTTCATCAGTCTTGTTCTTCTAACAGGAAGCAAGCCTCTCACAAGAGGACAATTTTTAGCCAAATTGCACACATCAATCTGAATCTCCAGATGAGTTATACAGCGAAACCTGTATCCATCTTATTAAACTCTTACTCTCCAGACCAGGGTAGCTTCAAGAGAAAGTGCTGGCTGGAAGAAGTTTCTCCTCTGGTATTCCCATAAACTACTCCTACTACATCTCCCCCACTACATGAGCCACCTCTAGACCCCTGGAACTGTTGTTACTTGCTTAAGTTAACTCTAGACGAGCAGTCCGGAGTTTTACCTGCACTCCCATGGGTGATCAGCTGCTGACACTGTTTTCTGCTGAATCTCAATTTAAGTCCTTTCAAGTGAAAACTAGCACCAGAACACTAGCAACAAGATGGAACAGCAGCTTCTGCAAATGAGTTGTTTGAAGAAAGATAAGCCAAGCACGATGCAACACACAATTAATGGGCTGAATAAGTTATGAGCCGACCTCAGGGAATAAAAAGCAAAAGTATGGTGTCTATTCTTCAGCCCTTTGATATAAAAAGAGGTCAAAGCTGGAAAAAAAAATCAAAGTCAAAGACCAAAGTGGGAACATCAAGTCAGATGGGACAGAAACAATTAAATGCATTAGCAATTGTGAAAACTCAGCACTTCTATTTATCTGCTTCCATAGACTTAATTTTAACACTGAAGTAACCAGCAGYCCACATACTTAAAAGAATATCCCAAGGAATCTGCAGGCATGCAGGCTCTTTATACATCAAAAAGCAGTCTGGGCAAGCCTTTGGGTCACTTCTGTTGGCAATCTGTCTGTGCAAGGTTGGGTGGAAGAAATGGAGGTGGCTTTTGTTCTAAACTCTAAGGTCCTTCAACCCAGCAGCCAGGAAACAATCTGAAGGACCATCATGATAAAGTGTCCAGGAACCTCAAGCCCCCACCTTGAGGCAGCCGCCAGCATGTCACTGTCCAGGGACAAGGGGAATCAGTCATTTGCCATGGACAAAGTTAGCCACATATTTACATGGGCTGCTGCTGGTGACTTTGATGAACAACACAAAATATAAACCCATATCCTTTAATTTGACCTCATATTTGAGAGAGTGTCTGGGAAGACTGGGGTGCAGGCGCGTCTTCAGCAGAGCATCCGGTGAAATCATTGTAGCTTTAGCTGGGAGAGGATGTGGGTGACAGTGTTCCCACCTGGACATCCACAGGATGCAGACCGCTGTGGATCAGCTCAGACGTAGCACAGCAGCCAGGCTATTCATTGTCCTCAAGAGGATATTTCACAGCTGTAACTGCTGGGTATATGGGAGTAATATCATGTGCAGGATGTTTTTCCCTCTTCAGAATAATTCACAGTGGTCTTCTGGCCCCATTCATGCTCTTAGGCAACCTAAAGAGGACAGACAGACACGTGATCATACCCTTGTCTCCAGGCTCCATGTAGTGGAAATGCACTTGTTTGCTTTTCACCAAAATGGTGAAAAGAGCATGTGAATTCCTCCCCTCTCCCTCTGGATTGTGTATTTACAAGAAATCTCTAGATGAAGAAGGGTCTTGTGCAAATTCAGATGTGAAATATTTCCACAATGTTGTTGACAGTAAATCCAACTAGGGATCCTCCAGACCATCTTAGTATTTCTCCATGTCTCTGGATGAAAACATCAAGTCCTTCATATTAAACAGATGAAAATGTTTCTAATTCCAAAATTTTCTGTGTAGTCRCAAGTAAGAAGGTGAATTCAATCCTCACTGCCACTGGAGTCCAGCATTATTCCTGTAGCGGCCACATGGGCAAAGTGTTCTTTAGTGAAAAAGGACATGTATTGGTCAAGCTAACAGGAATAAATCTAGCCTGTAATAGAACTTATCATCCAGGATATCACCTAGCAGGCTTAATAGCTCTGACTGATGTAAAAAGCTGTAAGTGAACAAAATCTGTATGTTTTACAAAAATGGCTAAGTATCAGAGCCTGCAGTTCTGAAATGATAAGCTCAGAGATATAGCATAAGAGAAAGCTCCTTATTACTTAATCCTCAGCTCCTGAGCAAACCAAGCATAAAATCCTTTAATCAAATCTAATAACCTGGGATAATCTTCAAAATAATTACTGTAAGGAATAACACATTCCTGTATTCATTAAATCACAAGATTTTCTTAATTTTTTTAACAGCAATGTTAAAGCTATTCTCACATCTTGCATTATGCATAACTTCCCACAAGTAATAAAAAGTATTAAAATACAAAAACATTTGATTACACATTCTGACTGCACTCAAACCARCTTCCTCAGTGGAACACAGTTATTTTCTGCATACAGGAACGACATACAAGTGTAACAATATCAAGCACTGAAACTTGATAACCTTTGTCCTGAGAATATAGTCCCAGATATTAGCAGCATTCAGTGCTCATGAGAACAGATTTTTCAGGAACTGACAGTCTCTCTCTCGTCCTTGTTTCCGCAGAAGTTATTCAGTTGCCAAAAATTGTTTGAAGAAGGCTTTGGGTTCCTATTTATTAACTAACCTACAGTAACGTTTATTTCTAGGGGATTTTCTAGAGCTATTTTGGAGACCCTTGAGTGCACAAGGCTGAGCCGTACTGCCTCACAGACAGTTTTTGTGCACTAAACACACCAGAGAGTCTCAACACAAGCCATTTCAACGTCTGACATGAGCCATCTCTGCACCTCTAYAACTAATGAAGACGAAAGCGCTTGCAAAGAGCAATTCACGTTATCTTCAAATGGGTGAATCATCTTTTACCTCCACTTACTCACTGGGTGCTGCTCGGCTTTGGGGATTTACATGATTGCCCTCTTCCCCCACTTACTGCTTTCTGGATCTCACATGGCCTTCCAGCAAGCAGAATAACGGCGATAGCAGCGGTCCCACCGTGCCGTGTTCTCACGGGGTCTTACACTTTAAAGTGGGCTGGGGCTGCTTCAAGGGCCACGAGCAGAAGAGGTGATAAATCTGTGGGAAACACTCTCCCTTGAGCAAAGGCACAGCATCTTTCAGAGGATGTACAAAATTAAACTGGCTTGGGGCAATCTGATTTCATTTTAAAAAGATACATGATAGACAAGTTAACCCTAATTCCCTGGCCAGCTTCCATCTTTAGCAATCATATTTTGCCTGCTTAAAATGTTCTTCCAAATTTATTCAATATTAAAGCTTCACGAACATCCAAAAAAATCTATTTTCCTAGAAACCTGGTAAAACTAATTTTGTTTTATACTGTGAGAAGATCTGTTTGTATTATGAACAAATGATCACAAAAATGCTTATTTTTCTGCTCACTAGTCAAATGTGAAGTGACTCTTGAGGAGAATGTAGTATTTAGCTACAAGTATTCTCCAGAGTTAAAAAAATTTCAGTCAAACACTTATTTATGCATTTTACCAGTTATCTGTACAACTTGAGCAGCCACCTATGTCACACAATACTATTCCTCTTTTCTGTGACTAAGTGTCTGAAATTAAAGATGGGACAATAACAAATGATTGCTGTGAGCAGTATTTTTGTTCATCTTCCTATACTCATGTTCACAAACCAGTACAGTGTTAGCRTGAAGAAGGGCCACTGCCTTTGGATATTCATGCAAATAAAAATCTCATTCACTTACATTACAGAAAATTAGGCTGGAAGGAATCCAAGRGGGCATTAACCAGTCCATCCATCTCCCTGCCTAAGGCAGGATCAATTATCTATCCCTACCGACRTTACTGACAAATATTTGCCAAGCCCACTCTTAAACAATCTAATGAGTGAGTCTCCACAACTCCACTTTAATTTTGCTTGCCATAAATCAAATCCTCTCCTTTTTTTTTCCATATCTACCATGCATTCAGATGATCTGGGATATGCAAAGAGTGAGGTTTTGTTTGAGAGTGCTTGGAGGATACCCAGTGGATGGAGAAAGGCAGAGATCTTGGAAGGAAGGGAAGTGTGGTCTAGATGAAATGACTACAGACTGACAAGTATTCTGAGAACAATTTCACACACARGGGTTTCGTGCTGAAAATGAAGAACATTGTTCTGAGCATTCCCTCTGCCCTGTTCTTCTCTAGCTCTAGGCTGGCATCTCTCTCTTTTAAGCAGTGGTTTTAACAGCCCTGTCCACCTGATTGCAAGTGAAGGCCAATACAGAACAAAGTATACCTCTCTTTAGACTTCTCAGAATCTTCTATTAACTGTCAAACTAACATTTGGATTTCTTATGCACCTTGTTATTTCTTCTTACTTTGTATCTTGACCTTTTGATTTGGTCACTGAGAGCTCTTGCAATGCCTTTATTCTCCTCCTTAGTAGCCTGACCTAGTTTTTACTTTTTATATCCATTCTTCTTATGTTTGAGGTCAATGAAAAGCTCGTAATTTAGCCAAGTTGATCTCTTACTGACTTTCTTATCTCTACTCCACAATGACAGAGCTTTATTAATGACAGAACTGCCAGTTTTCTCAAATTTCCTATTCCATTAGGCTTGCCTCCCAGGCAACACCTACCAATTTTGTGAGTTTATTGAAGTCTTCCTACTTGAAATCCATTGTTACTGTTTTGCTGCTTAGCCTCCTTCAAGTCCTATTAATCATGAATCTGGCATTTCATGATCCTTTGTCCTTTATCTTGACCCTACCAAACAACTTTTTTCTTCCTATTGGTCAGTATCAATCAAAGTCCATGCTGTTCTAKTTATCTTAATCATCTTTACCAAAGTACATCCAAGCACATTTGAAGAACTTGCTCAATAGACTATATCCCAAATATRTTTTCTTTCCAATAGGTATGTGGGTAAGGAAGAACCTGTTCTAAGACTCTCAGCTTCTTCTTTTTATTCTTCATCCTTCTTGCATTACAGTGACTGTTACCTGGTCCCTCCTATGACTTTATGAACAACCACACTCCCTGTGTTTTGACACCATTAACGCAATGGTGATCATTATGTTAATTTGGGGACGGCTACACCTTTCATGATTAATTCCCAGCCAAAGATCTTCACTGGTCTGCATTTTTGCTCATTATCTTGTAGAAGATCACTCTTACATCAAGGAAAACAAAGGTCTCCTGGTACGTAGCCACATTTATTTCCAGGATATGTAATGGCACTCCCTGAATATCAGCCTTTGACTGAGTGGACTGACAATAAGACCAGCTGTACCTTTGCTTCTTTATCCTTGCCTCTCCCCAAAAACCTTGTGATCACTTTGACCARCAGTATTGAAAAGTTCACTGGAAAGAATAAAAGTCCCACAAAGCAGGAAAGCAGAAGAGGTCACTGAAATTCAAAGCTGTGTCTGGCCACAGAAGATCAATCAACTTCAACAGATCAGTGAAAGTGTTTGGCTGCTGACGAGAGAAAGGTTTGATCCAGCAGCTGGAGCATGAAGGGATAGAGGACAGGAGAATAGAAGAGAGAAAAAGATATTCACAGTGAGAGCGGTGTTCAGAGAATCTCTATCCTTGGAGATTTTCAAATTGCACTACACAAGCCCTAGAGTAACTTTATCTAACTCTGGGGTTTCCTTGGACATCTATGATTACCTGATAATTCATTGCTCTACAGTAGCTCCCTTTATGACAGGARGCAGTTGCTTGAAATATTTTTGAAAATGTATTGACCTCGAATACCTTTGAGGACTTGGACTTCATTTTCTTCACAGCTCACCTAGGAACATTTCCCTTTTGCATTAAGATGCTGAAGGCAAACACACAAGGTCTCTGGCTCAGTGACAGGAATCTTCATGAACAGAAKCAGAGCTTTGCTCACTACTTTCATCATAGCGCAGCAAGTGTTTTCCTTACAAGAACAAAATAACATGAAGTTCACCAACAGGGGTTTYGCAGGTGGGTTTTTCAGATCTGGGCAAAGTGTCTATCTGAGTGAATGTCTCAAACACATGTACCCTTGAGGGGACAAATCTGTTCCAAATGTTCCTTGTTCTCTAATTAGTATTTAAGTAAATACTTGCTTAAATAGTTGTGCTTAGAGGGGGTAGAGCAGTGTGCAACTCTGACAGAGGGAGATRCCCCTCTATTACATTTCACCTGCACAATAATTACCCCTCTTACGGCACGCATCAATTTTTTCATCTTGGGAGGATACTGGTCGATCACCTTGGAGTGCACAATTTTCACTTCTGACATGCAACTGGTCAAAATGAAGCAGGAGCAAACAATGCGCCAGGATTAATAAGCAGAAGAGCCGAGCATTCTCCTTCCCTCACGCCAGTGTCGTAGGACTCCGCAAAGAATTCAAAACCACACATTTCCAGCTCCTATGCTATGAGAGGGAGGAACCTGGGAAAGCTAAGGGGAGGKACAGCTAAAACCCATATATCCATTCCCACCTCCCTATTGTAAAGTAGGTCTTAAGGATTTCGTAGGAATACATTTGGCTCCAAAGAAATTTCAGTGGACAGCAAGCCAAGTCTTACACATCTGTGAAATGTGGAAGGGCTTGCTGACGGCATACAGATGTGAGCTGTAGCAAACATTAGGAATAACTGAAGCAACAAGAGCCCAAAAAAAAGAAGAACATTGTGGCATCAGCAGCAAACATTAACTTTTGGTCTCTTGAAAGACATCAAACTCTCTTCTCAGAAGCAGCAGGGGGAAGGCTGGGAACAGTACCACTGCATAATCAGAGAGCAGGTTGTTTTCTAGCCTCTCACACACCCACAGTTTTGAGAGCTATTTCCTCAAGTGTACACACTTTAGTGTACACACTAAAATAGGTGGCACATTTGCTGTATTGACCTAGGCAAGATCTATGAATAAAATTTCCTAGTTTCCTCCAGAGCTGCAGCTTCAAAGCCRAAACTAATCAATGCGCACTGGCTGCAACACCCGAAACAGGAACTCTAACAGATATCACCAAAGAGGATTTTACAAATACAGAAGCATTTCATCACGACTGAGCTTGAATGCCATGAATAACAGCACACTCTCAAGAGCAGCAAGTGGTCTGAAGCAAGCGCATGCAAACACGATAAAAAGCTTTGCATTGAATCTCCAGGTCTGCAAGATGAATCAGAAACAAATCACTCAAGAAGAAACTTTGTAAGTAAAAGAGAATCAAACAGCCTGCSTGCATATTCCTTCTATCAAAATACTTACAATGTTGTCCAGGCCAGAACTGCTCTCACTTGGCCACAAATGAATAGAAGCACTGAAGAAATGCTAAACGAGTATGGAATATATCGAAACAATAGAGATGGTGAGCAGAAAGTAGACAAAGCATTTTGAAAGAAAGAAAAAAAGAGTTTCCACAGTTAAAAAGAAAAAAAGGAAGAAAGGAAGGAAGGAAGGAAGGAAGGAAGGGAGAGAGGGAGAGACAAGAATTTGTCAAAAGAGACAGCGATAAACCAATCATGTTCCAGTAAGAATCACCTCAGTCACAGTCAATAACCAAAAACCAAGGCAAAGACCTTTGTAGGAAATCGGGCTTTTGCARTTCCTCAGAATTTAGCAGAAGCAAGCGTGAGGTGCAGGCAGCTGGGTCAAAAACAATGCACAAGATTATCCCTGCACTGACAGTGTCACTCAGCAGCCTGTCACCCAAGGCAAAACAGCAGCGTAGCAGGACTGCCTCTCTCCAAAGAGACTGAGATGTGTTAGAGCTGCGTGAAAGCAAACTGGAGAGCTACRTCTGTTACTGGATTCATTAGAGCTTATGAGTTTAATTTAATAATCTCTTACTTAGAAAATAAAGGGATCAAAAGCCAGAAAAAAGAAGAGCCACAAAGAGATTTATCCAGAAACAGAATAAAGGTCCTTTTCCAGGTTTTTCTATAGGTATATGCTGTGTTTTCTGCAAGACTCCGTGTTCAAGTAAAGGAGAGCAGCACTGGGCCTCATCAAAGCATGCTGCCTGGGAACGAGTGTTTCATGACCTTGTTTTCACACCAAATTTCCTTCATTCAAGTAAAGTTATTCCTGACAGTCAAAAGTTACAGTCAGAAAGTGTTTRCTTTCTGTCACTTTGAGGACTGCACAAATACCATGCTTCTTAAACAGAATTCAAAAATTATGGCTAAAAGTGCTTTAAGAGCTATTTCATAGCAAAATTCTGCACTGGCTGCACAATGCTCCTGCAGGCTAAGACATCCTCTTTAGCACTCTGTAACAAGAACTAGTTAAGTTTACATCATTTCTTATTACTTCTGCAATCATGGTCTTGAGACAAGATTCATATTAGCCATTTTCTGCTCTTGTTGCATCATTTGTCAAGAAAATGAGGAATAAGAATTTCAGTGCCTAATGTGTTCTGTGAATTATAGGACTGTGCYAGTATCATACTTCAGCTTTTCTGATGGTCTTTAGTTTTCTGTCATACTTTTCTCTGCATACATCTGCTTGAGTGCTGACTTATAGCCAGCCTTCASTTGTATTTTCTAGGGAGACCCTTCGCTTCTGGATCCGCTGATAAAGCACAGCCCAGCAGTAAATCTGTTACCAGCTCAGTCCACTTTGGGAAGATTGCTTTCACCTCCCCGGTGGGGGCCTTAGCATGCACATAGTCTATTTGTAGCATTACAGTAGGACAGCAGGGTGTCAGSGTACAAGGTTTTGTACATGTGTGGGCCCTTTGGTTCTTGTGTCTGCATCAGGAGGTGGGGGATGTAAGGTCATGAGCACGTATACACAATTCACCACGTTTTTTTCTATGGGTGCTGATTCTTCACATGGAAAAGGCTGAGGTACTCAGTGCTTTCAATGACTTGGTCTTCACTGGCAAGGTGTGCTCTCAGGCATCCCAGGTCCCTGTGCTTAGGGTAGAGTCTAGGGAACAAAAGTACTACCCATGGTAGAGAAAGATCAATATAGAGACTACTTAATCCAGGTGAATATACACAACCAGACCAGATGGGATGCACCRAAGGGTGCTGGCCAATGTCACTGAGAGGCCACTCTCTATTATCTTTGAAAGGTCACAATGACTGGAGAAAGGATCRTGATGACTTGAAAAAGGCAAACATCAAACCCATCCGTCTTCAAGAAAGACAAGAAGGAGGAGCTGGAGAACTACAGGCCAGTCAGTCCCACCTCAGTATTTGGGCATGTTATACAGGAAATCCTCCCTGAAGCCATTTCCAGACACATATAAGACAAGAGGGTAAGTGGGAACAGCTGGTATGGAATTACTAAGGATAAATCATATCTGTTTGACTTCTGTGATCAGATGACTGGCTAAGTGGAGAAGAAAAGAGCAGTGGATGTTGCTTATTTTGTTTTAGCAAAGGTTTTGACAAGGTCTCACATAGTATCCTTATAGCCAGATTGGTGAGATCTGAACCAGATCAGCAGTTTAAAAGATCTAAAATTGCTAGGCACAAGGAAKAGTGGCAAAGGGTTAAAAGTACAACTAGAGTCTGATTGCTCATGATTTTCCTCAGGGACTGATACTAGGACTAATACTATTTAATGTCTTTGACAACCTGGGTGATAGGATGATAGCACAGACTCCCATTAGCTATTTCATAGATAGTGCCAATCTGGGGAGAAGCAGTTGGTACACTGGAGGCAGGGCTACCTATAGAGGGACTTCAAAAGACTGGAGAAATGGGCTGGCAGAAAATTCCCAGGGTTCCACAAACTCAAGGCCCTGCATCCAGGGAGGAATGAACTTATGCAGGCGAACAGGCTAGAGGCCAACTAGCTGGAAAGCAGCTCTGCGGAAAGGACTTGGGATGGACAAGGTGAACATGGGTGGGCAGTGCACCTTTGCAGCAAAGAAGACCTGGGTCATAGATGCTAGTTGCTGCAAGGAAAATTCCTGTTAGATTTAAGGAAAAATTTTTCACCATAAGGATGGTCATATTCTGGAAGAGTTGTCCCAGGAGGCTGGGGAATCTCCATCTTTGGAGATGCTCAAAACTCAACTGGACAAGGCCCTGAGCAATTTGACCTGACAATGTTGTTAGCCCTGCTTAAAGCAGGGACTTGGACCAGAGACCTCCAGAAGGTCCCTTCCAACCTGACTCTTCCTATGACTTCATGATATAAGAGAGAGTATGTYCAAGATAATTCCTTTTCTCCTCCATCTTTTCCTTCGCCCTTACAAGGTTATTTGTGTTGCTGTCTCAAACACTTTCAAACGTACCCTTCTCAGGGAGCCTTTCCACTTCAAACTTTTTGAAGCATATTCTAATGCTACCAATAATTGCATTCTACCTTTATATTAAGTGTCGAATGCAGCATATTGTTGAAGATGAAAAATAAAGTCAGTTTCAATGTACATTCCAGCAACAGGGAAGCTGAAAGTGGAATTAATGACTGATGAAACTACAGTGAATTGAGAAAAGGGTAATGAGCTCCCTGTAGCCTTCATCGTGCTGCCCACATTCCATTATCTGCTAAAATCACTTTCTTCAAAAATCTAGATTAAAATAATATCTGAACTGAAACTAATGAAAACATCATCTTAATTAACATGAAAGTGCAAAGCAATTTGAAAATACCTATGAATGGCTATGAACAGCAGCCCTAGATGCAGACATATTGAGAGCTGCTACAAAGAATTATTTTCTGTAATTAATTTCTCACATGGGRATTGATTCCTGGAATGTATTTACATCTCTTTCTTATTCCAGACATTTTAATATTTCAAATTAGATCTTCCAAAACATTCACATCAAAAAGATAATAAGCAGGCAAAGTTTGCCCATTTCATCATAAACTCGCAGCCCAGATTTCAATGGAAACTGCACAGAGTTTTTAAACATATTTGTGCAACTTTACAGCTTTCAGTCAAATTCTCAACTTCCTGCAGGCCTTGCAATGGCTTYCTCCCACACAGACAATATCACGGAGGAGGAAGAAAAATGGGAAAGCCACTATTCTGCTCCAAGACACTTCTTGCATACTAAATTCACTCCCTAATGGTATCAGAGGGAATTCTTATAATAAGACATATTGCCATCCTGTTTCACAGTCGCCGTTTTAGAACAGCAGGATGTCTCCTGAGCTCTGCTGGACAGAGCAGTTGGATTTAAAACTTTGCCTGCATTCTCTGGGGAAAGATATTTACAGCAGAGGAGAGCAGGTTAAATGCTGCCAGTATTTTGGAGCCTTTGCTCAGAAAAGTTGTTCATTTTTTGTTTTCACTGCATGTTTTACTGCTTTGTGTTGGATTGACTTAGATTATTGCCCAGTTCCTGAGGTACGTTAATTTGTGTACAGATACAGTTTCTATCTCTGGACACAATTTTGTGGATTTTTTTTTAAAGATAATTTTTTTCCTCCAAGTAACTCACACCAGGGAAACAGTTTGTCCAGGATGGAAGCTGACAGGAGGAGACAGGCTGTGTTAACTCCACTGCAGCAAGATGCCTGTTAAGACTTCTGAACTGGAAATGTCTCAGAGCACTGGCAGGACAAGCTACAGTTTGCTGGCTCACATCCGTATAAACACRTCCCTGTGTTGCTCCCACAGAAGTGACCAAGCTCACAGCCCAGGCAGGGGCTCACAGGTCCCCACAAAACATCTGATGCTTCTCCCTTGTACCTTTTCAGAGTTATCCTGGGAAAGAGGGGGGAGGTACGACGGAGAACTGTGCAGAAATCACTGCCTAACAGCAGGTTTGCCACCCTGACCATTCCCTTTAAAGCCTCCTGCAAAAACTGCTGCCCACAATCTACTCCTGTGGGTAAGCTAAATTTAAAGACACTGTYGTTGCTCATGGCAGCGATACCGCCAAGCATACCGCCGTGGCCCTTGTTTCAATGCAAGGTCAGTCCGGGTGTCCTTTTCCTTGCTTGAGAGCACTAAGCTGCATCTGAGCTTGTTCGATGGGTAACTACTGCGAGCTGGATTACGAGGAGCAGCTAAATAAAAGGGCACAAGCAACAAGGTAGCGTGAAAAAAAGAATGACTGGCAGGTCTCCCTCGGATTCCCTCACATTTATGCTACAACAAATTTCAAGCTTTCATTAGACTGCAGTGATGATAAGAGGCCAAAAATTGGTATTCTGACCCAACTCCTTTTTCCCTGTTTCTTAGTACAAGCTCTGTGGCAACCAAAGATACATGTAGCCTCCTGAAGCTGCAGTTTCACAGCAGCAAAACAAGAGGAAGAAAAATATGCAGGGGTAAATAAGAGTGCCTGAACGATACTAGCGGTGTGCTGTCTCCTTATCAGCTGGTTAGTCCGCAGGGCCAGGCARTCTGCACTGAGAATCCATCTTCCTCCCCCTGTTCAGAGGCCTGCTCCAAGCAGCTGCGCTCCAGTAAATGGTGCCACGAAACACAAAGCTCTGCACGGCGAATTCAGCCAGAAGGAACTTGTGCAGTAGCTTTTCCCGTTTTCCATACTACCTAGCTGTGCATTTGCACAGTTCAGGGAGGACTCCAGGACAACATTGGCTCAGCCGCTCTTAGCTTGCTGCATTAGGACATGTAAATCATGCAGGGTCCTCATGCAGGAACAGAGGTGCTGATAGCTAGGACGGAGCTACACGGGAGCAGTGCTGGCAGACATGTGCTTGCTCTTCTCTTGCTGCAAACTCAAACCCAAGTATCTATGGTACTTGCTGCACAGCCTGTGATAACCCATGCTTAAAGGCAGSGTATGTTCATCTGAACTGTGAACAGCATGAGCACAGGTACACTGTTTTCTGTTAATGCACATCAASAGCAAAGCAAGCTTATATCCATCTGCAAAAGACTTTATGCATATGCTTTCTACCTCCTTTCACAAAKATTAGATCCCTACATCATATTTCGTCCAACTCCCTGGAACAGACACTATTAGGGYCCAGTTCTCCTGACCTATTGACTAAAAAGAGCACAGGCTGACTGGGTTCAGMTGCAGATGACTGGATTATACACTTCCAGAGCCGAACAGGATGAGGTCACCCTTAATAACTGTGCAGGAGACTGAACTTAGGAAGAATGATATCAACCCCGCATTAAGCTGTTCTGACACTGAACAGATGGAGCAGACCCTCCGCTGGGGTTATCTGAAGTAATTCTGCTGACTCCTGCRAAGCTGCACTGGGGAGCATCATTTCTTTCATGAATTAAAGACCTGGCTCTTTGACATGGTTTCTTTATAGACAGCTTTTCTGGAACCCACTTTAACTTGGAGTCTGATGAGTGCAACAAAGAACTCAATTAAAAAAAGAAAGAGATTACATTCCAGGTTTTTGCTGCCACTGTTGTTTGTTTCCTTGACAAAGCACTTGCAGATTTATAGTGAATAAGATAACAAAGTGTAACATTAGTTCTAGGTGGTAGGTCTCTGTATCGACAAGAAGTAAGCTCTCTCAAAAACTGATGTTTGTCACATACTACAGTAACTGTTGTATGCATCGGCACATGAAATATGACCCAAATTCCATCTTCAAAGCTATCACAAAATATGTTGCTTGTACTGAGGGGGAAAAAAACTCCTTCACTGATTTCCTCTCAATTTGATAAGTTAGTGATAGCACCTAACTTAGAGATACTTTCTCCAGACATACATAGTCACTGAACAGCCACAGTCTCTTACATCAAAGAAACAATGTATTACGAATCATTACAGTAGAACAGGGTTTAGAGCAGACTTTAATATTCCTATTTCCCAGCTGTATTGCAGCAATCTAGCTGCTTTCATGAAACATCAGCAAATTCGATATTACCCGTATTATTTGCTGGTATTTTCTTCTTGATTTCAGATTAATGTGGCAGCAACAAATCTCTGTAATGAGAAAGTACATCTGCTTATTTTCCAGAGAGAGGAAGAAACTTAATAGGTCCCTGAATTCTTTTCTTGTTAATAAAATCTTTTCTTGRAGTGTTTTATGCTGGGATGCTTCTAAAGTAGGCAAGACCAATAAGACTGAACCCAGAAGTAAACCCCAGGTTGCTTCTCCCCAGCGAAGCTAGTCGCAGGGTGGGTAGTATATCACCAGGATAGACTGCAGACACCTACTTGCTGCAGAGTAGAGGTCACTAAGCCTTGCTGAGACACAAGTGACACTGAGAAAATAACATGCTATGCTCAGTACATAATTCTTCTCATTGAATTTCATTTTAAATCCTTTCATTCTTGTAGATGTGAAACTCAAAACACCTTTTGGCAGGGATACACGTCTCTCTTGCTAACAGTAGTAATACAAGCCAACAGTGCCAGAAATCACATGCTGTATAAACTTCTCTTCAAGCTATTGCTGCCCACTGAGCAGGCTTTGACAACTCTGCATAATACTCCTTTACCAGATGCYGAGGAATAAAATAAAATAAAAATAGAAAAAGAATAGGACTTCTAAGGGTCACGTGGCTCAACCCCTATGTCAAAGCAAGGCTAATTTCAATGTTGGATCAGGTTGCTCAAGGCCTCATCCAACTGAGTTTTGAATATCTCAAAGGATGGAGATTCCATAGCTTCCCAGGGCCCCTCTTCCAGTGCCTTATCATTCTGTTTTAATTGGAATTTTCTTACTGCAACTTGCATTCATTGCCTGTTGTTCTTTTGTTGTGCACCTCTAAGAGAGCCCAGTTTTGCCTTCTCTCTGATCCCCCTGCTGCATAGCTGAAGTCAACAATTAGATCCTCCTCCTTGGCCTTCTTTTCTGCAATGAACCAACTCAGCTCTTTCTGCCTCTCCTACACCACAGGCTCCAGTTCCATGATCAAATCTGATCCCATCTCTGTAGAATCTTCCAAAGTAGTTTCCATCATGGAGAGTCCTCAAAAAGATGTCTGAGGATCACCTTGTCTTTACTTCTCAGGACATTCAGTAGCCTATAGCCACATTTGGGATATGTTTCAAATGCCTAGTWGCCCAGACCAACTGTCTGCACCTCAGACAGTCTGGGGGTTCCCACTCTGYCAGGACATGGGAAAAGGTGATGACGCAATGTGCACCCAGCCACAAAAGTAGGTTATGAGCATTTTATCTAGATTTTGTCCCCATCCTTTGTCAAGTTACTTGCTACATCTTGCTATGCAGCCAGTTTTGTAGAGTGAGGAAGACTGTCCTGGAAACAAGAGAGAAGAACCAGCTGGCAAATCCCTACTCAGCGACCCACTGYACTCCACACTGACACTATGTTTAAAAAGCATTGCACCCCTCAATCAAAGATCTTACCATAAGGAAAGGTAAAATGACCTGTAGAGGTCTAATTAAGTTTGAAAATTTTTTGTCAACTGTATCCACTTAGTAAACTTGTCAGTTCTGCCAGCAGCTGCGTAGGTGTCCTTGTGCGCTTTTACTCCAAGTGCTGTTGTGCCAGATTTMACTTCTCTGGCCTGCTAGCCCACAGATACCTGGCAGGGCAATGGCAATAGCAACAACTCGTTGCACCAGACACTGACTCTCGAAGCCACCTAGATGATTTGCCATAGAGAGGGGATGTTCCAGAAATGTTAAAGTCATGAGGAAAATTGATTGGTTCCCTACAAGCTTTCTCTGAACCTTCTATGATTACATTTTTTCCATTGGCCCCACTCTTTTGGGATTTGGCTAAGAATTTAGTGAAGAGSAGAAAGCAAGACTTTTTTGGAGGGGAAGGGAGACTTTTTTTCCATGTGCTTCTAACCTCAAAAAAAAAAATCTGTGTAATATTAAGATAGACAAGTTGAAGAGGAGAGGGTGAAATATATAAAACTGTATTTTATAGTTTACCTTAAAGTACAAGTAAAGCTTAAGAGCAAATTATTAGGCSAAAAAGAACAAATATACATCCACTCTCCGTAACCCACAATGCATGCTTTTCAGGTGAGGCCTTAAGAGCACTATATCTGGAATGGCTGTGGAATTTCTAAATCCATAAATAGAAATATTCCATGGGAATATAGGATTTCCTGTATGCAGGACTGTGGCAACACCACAACTGGAGAGCAGCTCATTATATTTTTATCATCATTCTTACAATGTAGATGACAGGAATGGGTTCAAAAAGATACAGAAAAATAATTCAAGATCTGTAAAATCAACTCTGCTCCAAGAGATTTTTAAAAGCTCAGTTTGGCTTAAGTGATAAATTACTSTATAAATACCTACCCAAAGAAAGAGCTCTTACTGATTTAACAGGTTCTTTAGWTCAGCAGTCAAAGGCATAACATGGTCCAGTGTCTGAAATTACAAGCGAAACAAATTCAAGTAAGAAATAAAATCCAATTTTTAGAAGAGAATAATTAATCACTACAGCATGCTTACTTAATGCTTAAATGACAGCAAGAGACACATGTTTTGGCTTAACCAGTAGTTATGGTAGGCCCATAATATTTGTTCAAGGAGGCTTCATGTAACACTGGTGGTTTAACCAAATCCTGACTTTTACAGGCATTCCCTTCCCTGCTTCTGCAGAAGAAAATAATGCTGTGTGCAGAAAGCACAATAGAAATGGGTTTTCAAGTAGTTCCTCACAGCAGCAACCACGTCATTTTTGTCATTTTTTTTCACTCAGCATTTCTACGAGGGCAGACAGGCATTAGCCAGGATTTCAATGCACAAGATGGTGCCTCCTTCAAAAACACTGGAGTCCAACATACAGCAAGGCARTGAAACAAATAGGGGCACATTTGGCTCTGTGCCACATCATAGGGTCATCTGCCATAGCTTCAGGATTTAGGTGGGATTCATGCGTCTATACATCAGAGAATGAAAACCGGAGGATAGAGGAACCAGTCGCCTACTTTCCCAGGAACTTTCTTAGGTGGCTAAACATCAGCATTTAGTTTCCTGCATACATACAAGAGATACTCCTTTCCACTCGCTACCACTGCCCAAACTCTGCCAAACCCCTTTTGTGRTTAACCCACTCAGAACAAGTACCAAAATCAAGGTGAGCATGCGCCCTTCATGCCAACCCACAACCACAGAAAGCAAATGGATACATTACCTACCTAAGCAGAATCTCTCTTAAAAGACAAGCACACAAGCACCCTCTGGACACTTAAAAGTCTGGATTTCTCTCTCTAATCATTTCTAAAAAGCAAATTACTGTCTTGCTGTTTACATTGTGTACTGACTAAATCATCCATACTTCCTAATTTGACAGGAAAATGCTTCTGAAAAACATTTCCATTAGAAAGGTAGATATTTTTATATTGCTGCAAAGTTCTATTTCCCACCGTTGCCTTAAAATGAAACTGTCACAACAAGTGATATGTAAAACAAGAATAAACCTTTTTCTCTRCAACTTCTGACATACTAAAATGGTTTTAAATGCATGCCCACAGAAGCTGGATACTGACAATATATTTGTGTTTCAGAGAGTATCTACTGAATATTACGGACATGTTATATTAAAAGCCAAGCAGGGAATTATGTGGCCAGTCCTTCATCCAATCTTGCAACTAGGAATCTGCCACTGATTTTCAAAAGTCTTGGATAATGAGTCCAACCATTTTTCTAAGGTTGGTTTGAGACAAAAAGGGGTTGRGTGATCAACCCCTTTTTGTGTCCTCTTAATATCTGAACTGCTTAGCCATTTTTCAGTGAAAATTTAAAGAGAGGAACTTAAGTCATAAATGCACTTAATTCTTAAAATTTTTGTGAAAAGAGATGCCAGCACAGAGGAGAGAAATTCAAATTAGTTCAGCATGAGTGTGATTATGAAGTGAGACCTCAGAGAATCCCCATGAGTGCAGACAGTTACAAATGCTGGTACAAGTTCAGGAAAAGTTGCAGTCAGAGTTTGCACTTAATTTGACAGAGGTAATCCAGCCACAGGACAAAGTCGTAGGAAACAAGGTTTTCATTTTCCCCAGTCACAGTGCTAACTGTTGGGTTTTTTTTGTAAATTGCCTGAATCTCACTTCTGCAACTCTCCTCACAGCCCTCAGTCTCAGCATTACCCTGTTAACTCTCATTCACCCGCCCAAACTCAGGTTAAAACATTTAGGGTTTGTGGGCTGGAACCCAAGGAAGTTATTCACCAGCAAGGTCTAGTAGTTTAATAAGTGAAGATGTTAAAAGAAAAGAGCTTAGAAGTATCTAGAGGCTGCTGATGTCAATAAATGAAGCACCATCCACTTTCAAAAGGTTTTGTTAGAGCCTAGAGGCTTTATATTAGAGCCTTAGAAAATAAATGAGATTTAAAGAAGGATAAGGATCACAATTAGCACACAAGATAACGATTCCAAAAGTGTAGAAGACGGCATGAAAGGAAGAAGGATGCCGGAAGCAAGAGAAAGATAAAAAGAGAAAGTCATGAAGTGGGAAGAGATGTTGGCAGGCTCAGAACAATGCCAACTCTCTGAATAGTCGGCAAAAGATGAAGAAAAGAACTGCTAAGAAGCATCAGATTGAGGAAAGGAGGTAGACAAACCAGCAAAGACAGCGACCCGAGCAATAGCACATTACCTATAAGAAGTAGCGCATTAACTATCAGAAAAACTCTGCTTGATCTTGCAAAGAAGCAACAATTGGCAGAACATGAGGAAAAATGTAGCAAATTAAGTGAAGCTATTTTGCCCAAGGCTGTTTTCACCCACATATTTATGTATATCTTGAAGTACTTTTTCACACCTCAAGTTTCATTTTTCATCTCACCCAAGACATCAATTGTCTATTGATTTCTTCATTTCAGAATACATTGGCCTCAATTTGAGTACAAAGGGGATTAAAGTGGTCATCGATTTAGCGCAACATATTAAAGTTGGTGTTGACACACTCACAGCTACTCAGCTAAGAAATAGGACCACAACATTATACACTAAAATGACACTGAAAGCAAATATACAGAGCTGCRATATGAAATGGCAGCTAGCTCCATTATCAGTCAGTCAAAATGTTAGTTCCAGTGAAAAATTATTGTTTCCATGGAATCAAAAGCTTCAGCCAGAACACATCCATTTTCTCAAAAAAACTTAATTTCCACTCCTCCTTCTACCATAAATAAGCTGAAATAAAGTAAGCAAAGATGAATAATATTAACCCATCTTCCATAACTACATGTTTGGTGAATAACTAGCTTTTCCATCTAACTCTTCTTTCACTTACTGAAATGTCACTGGGACATTTGAGGTCATTTTACCCCTTCCTCTCCATCAGACGAGGCACTGTTCTGCTAAATTTGGTATCATTTCAACAAAGCCAACCCACAGATTCATTGTTTCAAGAGTGGTTGTTTTGGACACACACACCTGCAACTGGAATTGGGACTTCGCTCAATGATCATCAACAGAAGATGTTCATATATTCTTTTAAACCCTTAGGGCTTTCAGAGTCAGATACAAGATTGCATCTTAAGCTGTGCTCTACATATTTTGATAGAAACTCACTTGCTCATATTATTACCTCCTTCTTGCTGCATCACAAGATCAGAGTTTAATACAATCATTAATCAAAATGTGACAAGAGTTTGAGATCAGGCTAGTCACATTTAATATGCAATGGAAGCAAAGGTCTAAGTATATTAACTTACTCAGCAAAGCTCAGGCAGTAAATGTGACACTGGCTATTTGCTTAACGTGGTGTAACAAGCAGAACAGCAGAAGATTCATACACTCAGGGGAGCAGTCCTGTATGTGCCTGTGATAAGCAAAGTTTCCCATATGTTGTTTTCAGTTGACTAAACAATCTGTCATGATACAACGATCACAGACAAAGCTCTTCGTACCTGAGGGGTTTCACTGGATTGACAAGAGGCTGGTTGCATCCTTCTCGTTCATCAAATGATGACTGGGTTATCACTAGACTAAATAACACTGGAAAAACCTAGCTCTCGGTGTCAGGCTTGGATTGCCCAACCTTTCTGTTGGTGTTGCATTCAAAAATGCCAAAGCAAAACTAAACCAAGCTAAGAATCCAAATATATGTAAAACTACCTTGTTCTCTTGTTCTGTTCAGACTAAACTGGATACTTATGAAGGTGGGAATGTGATTTAAAAAATATAAAAATATTAAACTGTACAGAAGGAGAAACTCTTCGGCACACCACAGATAGCAGCAGTAGGTACAACTAAATTGAGACATCATTTCTATTATATATCATTTATAGAATCTTGTTGTTGAAAACACTGTAGTAATCATAAATGCTATCTAAAAAAATGTATTTCCACCACACTCTATACACCTGAGTAGAGGGGGAAAAAATGCATAACTAGACCCATGTCCTACAAGGTTGTTAAAGCATGGCTGCTCAGTAATCTCAACTTCAGTTTCTCCTAAGTTAAGAAAATTCCTGCTGTGCCTGAAGAGTCTTCCCAGACTGCTCTCAGCACAATGTGACTTCTGACCTGTATTACTAATCTTGACTTCAGAGTTCAACAACTGCACCTCGAGGGCATCTTTGTGCAGCAGACTCATCCCTGAGAAGAGCTGCAGGAGAAACCTCGGGGAGGAGAGATCACTGCGCAAGCCAGTCACATTTATTTTCTTTGTGAAGCTGGGCCCCAGTCAGGTGCTTCTTCTCATCCAGTCTGGCTTTGAAGTCAGCCTAACTTTGAAGTTTGCAAGCAGCAGAGAACTGTAACATTCAGAAAATTTTTAATGGGATCGGACCCAAGTAATGCCTTTTCACTCTCGTACTTCAACACAAGGTTTGTGGGTTTGTATCAACAGAATATACATGACCAACCAAGTGTAGTCTATACACCTATAAGTTAAAAGACATCAGAAGTAACGCATAAGAGAGGTTTTATCCCTGGGTAAGGTTTTACCTCCATGGTTGCAAGGCAAATTCTGCTTCTGCAACACCGTGTGACCGCTAGACCAGTTATGCTTTCTTGCTTTCCCCAAGATACTTTGTCAGTTCCTGGAATTTGGAAGAGAACAACATGACACAGCCCCCAAAAACACTACTCCAAGGAAAAATGAACACYTGATAATTCACAGCACCTAAGAATTAGGCCCAGTGTGGTTTTAACAGACACAGGTTAAAGGATCACAGAATCACAGAATGGTTGAGGTTGGAAGGGACCTCTGGAGATCATCTAGTCYAACCTCCTGCTCAAGCAAGGTCACCTAGAGCATGTTAGACAGGATCGTTAGACACCAGTCCAGGAGGGTTTTGAACATCTCCAGAGAAGGAGACTCCACAACCCCTCTGGGCAACCTGTTCCAGTGCTCTGTCACTCTCACAGGAAAGAAGTTSTTCCTYATATTCAGGYRGAACTTCCTGAGTTTCCRTTTGTGCCTGTTGCCTCGTGTCCTATTGCTTGGCGCCACTGAAAAGAGTCTGGCCTCATCCTCTTGACACTCCCCTCTTAAGGTATTTGTAGACATTGATAAGATCCCCCCTCAGTCTTCTCTTCCCCAGGCTGAAGAGGCCCAGCTCTCACAGCCGGTTCTCATAGGGCAGATGCTCCAACCCTCTGATCATCTTGGTAGCCCTACGCTGGACTCTCTCCAGTAGCTCCATGTCTCTCTTGTACTGGGGAGCCCAGAACTGGACACAGCTGGAGTGTGAAGTTTTCTTTATCTTGTCACAAGCACTCTTCAAGACCTGTTCTAGCCGTGTTGTTCCTCAGCTCACAGCTGTAACCCTGGGACGATCTATCTGGCTCTCTTTGGTTTCCTTCTTACAACCCTCCAATTCAAGCCTTGGTAAACAGCACTTATTTAAATCCTCAGAAGGACAATTTCTTTGGCAATTTCATGGTTTCCAGATAAATACAGCCATCTCAAAGGCAGGTCCAGCCATATCAGTCCTGAAGGGAACTGCTTTCCCCTCAGCATRCCTCTTGCAGAAATGGTCCTGTCTGGGCTACAGCCTTACAGATCTTCTCAGCCTCACGAGCTCCCAGAAAGTGACTGATTTCCCTTGAGTGCTCTGTACATCCAGCTCTAGCTTCCCTCAGGAGTTCTCCCAGCAAAATACGTCATGGTAACAGAGCTCCTGCTGCTCTCCAATTTTTTCCAAGTCCCTAGTTAACCCACTGTAATCAGGACATCAAGACACCCATACACTCAAATCTTGAACACTGAGTATTTCCAGTTTGAAAGTAATAGCTCCTGATCTGTCGTCCATAAACAGAAAGGCCGGGGGGGAGGGCAGAGAATGAAGATGTTGTGGTGTTGTTTTCTCATTTAAATATATCATGCATTATGGCCTAGTTATGCTATTTTTCATTACTGTGACTCACTTAAATTATATCTTGTTCTGCTGTTCATTTAGCAAGCCTAAATRTCTATTGATTTCAATACCTGTTCAACCAAAAAAAAATCTTAGAGAGACCAAGCAAAGTAGCAGTAATAATAAAGCTCATTTAGTGATCTGCATTTGTCATTTTCTTTTCCCTAAGGGTGGAGACAACCCTCTTAAAATACAGTGTTAACACACAAACATATTAAATGCTATTATAAATTAAAAACTAAAGGCTTCTACAGTCAAAAAGAAAATATTCCAAAGAGAATTACTATCTAAGATTACCTACATTAGTATTTATTGCACCATTAGAGGATAATGGGGTATTTAATATAAAAATCATATCATTGATCTGAATTTCACATTTTAAATTAAATTTGACTCAGAATAAAATAAAAAGCATATGTTTGCATTTAATTCATTATCTATTACATCATAATATTTTATTATATTACCTATAGCTCTTCTTTCCCGGTTCTTATCAGAGCCATGGAAATTTTCTTCTGCAATATGATTTAAGGTTAAAAAAAAATCTTAATTTTTCTCCTAAACTTTATGTGCTCCAGTTAAAGGTAAAGGAACAATGTCCTCTCGGTGACAAGAAAATGAACGTATTACTTAACAGGAATTCTAAGGAGAGTGGAAGAAACCCCTACTAACAACTCATCACAAAGCAATTAAAATAGAATTGCAGGTATTTATTCCTGCCAAATTTAGAGAAGTTACACCTCTACCTAACGCATGTTGGGGTAAAATCTCTTATGAGAATAAGTATGTAGAGATAAGATAGTTTTGAAGGAAGATAGGGTTTGTTATACATCACATCACAGACACAAGCTAAAAAAAAAATGATCCTGTAGTAGCCACCAAATACATTGCTAGGAGTGAAAATACATTACARATGGGTTCCCACTCTGCAGAACCTTCAATTTTTTGCTCTAGCCCCATTGAACTCCATGGGATTTAAGTAGACRTGAATTTCATGAAATGCAATCCATTTTCCTCAGTGAGTACAGCCTTTTAAACTGTGGCCTGAGTCCTCAACCTCAGATAAGGATTCCTCATTAGGCAGCAGAAACAGTCATTTTTGGCCTAAAACSAAGGACAATGTCTTAATTGGTGCCTTCAACCCACCTCCTCAGATCTCATCCACATCTTTCTTTGTCAGTACTGTGAAAACAGAGCAGCAAAAGACCAAAGCTACACGGTTCAAGGTTCAGTTGCACCYCTATGGGAATCAATAACAAAACACCCACTAACTTCAACGAGACAGAAATAGACCTTCAAAGTCTGGGAGTTTGCCCTTAAGTCCAGCAATACTAAAAAAAATCAGATAAACGCCTTCATGGTATTCCAAAGACACATTTTCAATCTACCTTGTGTAAATGGTCCTGGAAGCCCTTTGAAAACAGAAGTCAGGTTAGACCTGAGGCCACCAAACAACTGACRTATGTCCAATAAGCCTGTTAAAATGTTTTTCACTTGCTTATAGCAACACAGTTTCTGGCCAGCTTCCAAGAGAGAATTGTCTACATGGTACCTGGGCAGCATGACAAACGCAGTGTTTTCTATCCAAGCTAGCAATGAGCACAGCTAGGTCAGAGCTAAGGGTATGGGAAAGGGCACTAGGGGCCCTATACACCAATAGAAGGTGATGGCGAGAAAAGAGGGAAAGAAAAATCTTTTTGGTGTTATTCCGTCACAACACAGAATTGCCAATCTAAACTAAAAAATACATTTTTTGCTGCCTGTTTAAGATTTCTTAAAAGGTGTTTTACTCCCAGGACATACTTATGCATTTACTAAGCAAATGTCATGGAAAAAAAAGGAAAAGAAATCGCTGTCAACCTGCTGTGAAACAAGCTCAGGAAAGGTAGTTGTTGCCAATACCTTATGTGTTAGGGTAAAYGTGAGTAATGTTCTTTGAAGATATCTATGGCCATGGACTTGATTCAGTTATGATATTCTTCCCTGGATGAAAGTTCAGGAACAGCGCTGTATTCTGAATAGTGACAATCTCTGTTCTTAAAATAAGTTTAGTTTTGCACTAAAATCTTGCTACTTATTAGTCAAAAAGAGATTTTTAATACATGCAAGGAACTAAAAATATATGATTTATTCCTCTTTAAAAGTGACATAAATAACCCAATATTTTATTCTGATGAAAGAACATATGCACTTGTAAGACACTTGATACATACTTCAAACACTRTGGTAATTCTCTTCCTCCTTCTTATCTTCACTGAAATGATCTAACACTCTCTCTTCCTCTTTAGCATCAGCCTTTTGATTGGTAACGCTTGTGCATCACTGCATGCTTGAGTACATTACTAATACACCTCCATTCCGTGATTTGTCAAAAACGGAGACAGCTGCAGTTCGTAGACTCGTGGGCAGCTTCGTGTCCTGGCGCTATTACCTACCTACGCTCCGTTAGCGAGAAAAGCGCAGCCATAACTTGTCACGTCTAGCACTGCGTGTTCCCGCTCTACAGAGCACCTCCTGGATGCTCATGAATAATCTGCACGTTGCACATGAGGAAATACCGTGACAAGGGCCAGATTCATTTTTTGGGGCACAGAAGAGCTGATAATGGCACTCGCCGATACTRACTTTGCAAAAGTTTTAGGTTTCCCGACTTTCTCTTATCAGCAAAGTCCATAATAATGTTCGATTTACCAAAGTTTACTGAAAAGTCAAGCAGAAAAGTCAGTATTTTCCTCACAACAGTTTCAAGGGAGAATGCTAATTCATTAATTCATGTTCAATAAGCCATGTCAAAATCTCTTCCAACTTTTTATACATCAGGCAAAGAGCACCATGGCTGAACACGAGGCAGAGAGACCAGGACTGCCTCCGTCTTCAGCTCTGATTAAGACTGTTTCGCACCCATCACTTGATGTAGACCGTGCATGCAGAAAACCATTGGAGCATGACTCCTCAGATGGATGCAGTAGTTCTTCCTTCCTTCCAGTGCCTTAGATAAATGGCAATCAGGACTCACATGTGTTATAGAAAACTCCCTTAAATTTTATGTCTTTAGAACTTTTTTTTTTTTTTTTAACCTAGAACATGGCAAGGCTTTACTTGCTGATGGGACTACACCGTGGAGTTTGTGATCTACAGCTGCGTTCTTGAAATAAATGTTTGTATTGAAACCTCTGTTTCATTTCTTAGCCTCTTTAATTGATATCTCCTTATAAACGATGAACACTACATTAATTCTATGACTTTCTGCATCTTCATAGAGCTCTAATGATCAGAAACATCCCATTTGGCAAATGTCTTGTTAACAGTATTGATTGCTTCAACCAGACTTATTCTATTAGTACCACAGATTCGTGGCCAAAGAATGGGATTATCTGGGGGTGTATTGTGAACATGCAGATTCTTCTTCATTGCTTACTCTATTTTTGCCATCTCCCGTTGTATCTGTAATCTGGCAGATAGAGYGTTGTGATGTTGATTTTTGTCTGCTTGCTTTTTCTAACATTAACAGCTTTTTTTCCCTTTTCCTGGATTGCAAGTTAATGAATGAAAAGTGAATAACAGCTCCACATACATCACGTAATGCACTGGCAGCTCAGCAGGATACCCAAGGACATCTCAAACGATGGTAGGTGCTGCTGCGTGGGCAAATCAACTGAGCCTTTACTGTCTCTGCAGGCAAGGTTCAGCTGAAGAAAGCAAGCACCTAAACTGTCTACATGAATCTAAGCTCCATTTGTAATCCATGGTGATCTAATCATAAAAGTCAATGGGGAGGAGGGACATACCCAGCTCAGTTTAAGGCAGATACCTGCTCTGGCCAGCCTCTCTGGTCTGCGTACAATGCCCCAAGCTGGAGAAGCAAACAGTCAGGATATGTAAACACAATATCTTGCTCGGAAATGAATCCTCATTTCTCAAGGTCAAGTCCTGTAGAACAGTGCAAGAAATTTATTCTTTTACTAAGATAATGATGATATTCTTAACTTTAGCATTCAAAATACTCCTAAAGAGTAAACGGTGGAAAAGTGTGCTTCAGTGGATGCTTTTTCTCCTGTAATTACATAAATCAGTGAAATAATTTATTAGTACCTCTATCTTGGCTGATGAGCTATTTTTGTYTGTCTCTTTGATAATAGGAGAAAATAGAAGAAAAGACAGGACTGCAAAACTTCAGAGCAAGGAGTTCACCTTTTGTACTCAGATCTTATCTGTGAAGCTTCAACTCTTCCTTCTGTGAGCTTCTGGAGTTAGCAAAACATTAGAAAAAAGGCTCATTTCTGATGAACACAATGAGTTTGGGGTACACAGCATTTTCTATTTCAGAATATGTATCATTAGTATTAYAGTACTTCATACTTTTATATGGGCAATGATAGAAATCCCCACACCCACCTTCTTAGCCGAATTATTTTCCACTTGTCCATCTGCACATAGTATATYGCATTTAACCAACTCTTCATTAGTGCTTTSTCTTTCCAAGGACKCATTTTATTTATGAAAGGAAGATATAYTTCAGCTTATATTGATGAACTTGCRGCCCATCTCAGTGATTTCCTTGAAGTTTCTCTCCTGTTAGAATCCTTAAGCCTAGGTCTTTTGATTACATTCAAAAGTGTTTCATTATRAAACTWCTTCAATATTTCAGAGGATTTTGAATCTGCAGTACTTCATTTTTAACAAAGCTTTGGTGTTATCTGGAGATGGAAATGAACGTGCATCTGGGAAGCTCTCAGAAGAATGTCCCATTAATTTACAACCAGCATGGACATTAAACGAGCAGTTGGCATTTTTGAAGTTGTGGCAATTCTGCCTTATTTGGAAAGGAGTGCAGTGGCTCCTTCCGTGTTTACTTCTTGAGACAAAACATGCGTATCATCTGAAACAATTAATTACCTTGTAGGCAGCACAATTTTCTGGCATCTTTTAAASAAGATTAAAAATAACAGATGTACAAACACCATTCATAAGGATGAAACACAATTTTCATCTGGGTGACCATCCTGAAAAAGCTATTTATCTGGCAAGGTTATCACATATAAAAGGATGGACTTCACAGCAGGCTGATATATTCCCTGAAATATTTTATTGTTTGATATCATATCTAGTGTTTTTGACCGTAAACAAAATCCTACATYAACGCAACTCATTTAACAAGGGATCATAAACTTCACTAGAAATTTTATGCTGATACAATTTCTACCGCTATTGGCATGCCAAAAGGAAGAAATGTGATTTCTGTAAATAAACTCACCCTATCCAGAAAAAGATTAACACATAATGATTAACAACCAAAGATTACCATACGCACGCAACCTTTTGCTTCCCAAAGAAGAGTTCTGCCCTGAATCAACTGCCCGCAGTAAACACTGATCACGCAGTGTCGGAGAAGCTACGAGCTACGAGCCAGCATGGAGGGAGCACAAAACCGACCAAGTGAACATGAGCTAAGCTCAGATCTGAGGGTTATTTATGCATTTCCAGCCGGTTGCGTTACAGTCTTACAAGGCTCATGAGGGTGACAGTGACGAAGGCGGTAACATCCCATCAGCAAGGCAAGGTATAAGCCCTAGAAGAGGGAAAGGCTTTGCATTTTGTGAAAGGAGTGCAGATACGATTTTGCATGGCTCAGTGAAGAAAGCAATAATTGCCCTAAGACTTACTATGGCTTATGTAGGCAGACTTTCTCAGTTGCTCATGGTAGACTGTCAGAAGTAAGGCAGCATGCAAAGGAAGCAAGTCATAGAAGTAATTTTCTGTAGCTTTTAAGAATAAAGTTTTTGCCAAAAAAAAAAAANAAAAAAAAAAAAAAAAAAAAAAAAAGAGTAGACAGAAAATGACAAGGTTACTGCTATAAAAGATGCAAAACTGTCCCATAGCATTACTTGCAATCATTCATATGGAAACTTTCAGAGCACCAGCAAATATAAGGGCAAATTTTGGAAAAGAAAACTTAGAGATAACATGATGCATCTCAGTAGCTTTGTGCTTAGACACAGATATCAAATCTTTTTCCAGCTGAAAAAAAAAAAGAATACATGGTTGAAAATAGCCTCTTCTTCCTCTGTAACAAATAATACTTCAAACCATGGATCTACCAAAATGTTTCCATGGATCTACCAAAATGTTTCCAACAGCTTTTTGTTACTTTGGGCTTAAAATCAGAACAATCCGTTGTCTGATTATTTGCAAAAAGCAGTAAAAATTAAATCAGAATATCTGCAGRTGTGAAAAAGGTCCTGCAATCAAATCGTTGGGACTTTAAAAATACAATCTCACTTGGAGCTGCTAATCCTAATTTTAACATGTCTGGAATTCAAAGGAAAACAAGAATAAATATTTGTTTCCAGCGAGGTGTTTCACTCCTATACTGCATAGCACAGCAGAGAGCATGATCAGAAAGTCATCCTTTGATCTCAAAGTKTACGTAACACAAGTTTTCAGTTGCTTGTCATCTACCAAGGGAATTGCAAAATTATAGGAAATTTATTTGTCAGCCTTCAGCACAGCAAAACGTCAAGGCACACCCACACAGATAATTACATGTATATTCAAAGGATCTTAAATGTTTTCCAACAATTATCACTTTCTTTAGAGACAAGGTGAGGGTTACCTTTTCTTTGTAGGTGGCAAAGACGGGGATAGTGGAAAGACGTTTTGATGACTGAACAATAATTAAGTGCTGAAATTACGAGCTAAAAATTTCAAGATGCTGTCTTAGAAGTGGAACAGTTATCTGAGATRTACCAAATTTTATGACATAATGGATTCATTGGAAAGTTATAACAAAAGAAAGACAAGAGCAAATTCTTTAGACATAAATGCAACTTATCCAAAAACATCGGAGCAAAGAAGAAAATATGGAAAAGAATTTCATTCAGTGATATACATTAGCTCTTGGATACCCAACTTCACATTTGATTCCAAAGAATAAGATAATCTTGCCCTGAATCAGCCACTTTCTCTGAAGAAAATGTTGACTTTGAAGGCTATCCCAAGCACTACTGATAAATCAAATATCAATAAAAGCCTGAATAGGAACTATTTATGCTAGGAATACTGTGTACCTAAAGATTCAGTAYAGTGAGTAAACACAGAGTTCCAGAGTCTTCTAAGCTAGTTTCCTCAATTTCTTAAAACCTGTGGAATTTATTATATTCTTTGCTATCTCCAGTGCGGCAATGGAAAGAATATTCTTCTCCGTAAATGGRTTTGGCCAGAGTGCAGCAGCTTGCTGAACGTGGATTCTGCTAAGGCTGAACTTCTATTAAAATTGTCAGTGGTACAGGTACAKATTTTTATAAGTAGGTTTAAGAAAACAAAAATGCACTGAAATAYATGAAGAGTGATCACCAGTACCAGTTCCAAGCCTGCAATGACAGACAGTGCGTTTGAAGGCAGTAGAAATACGTATTTGAGATAATATACACTCTATTCCAATGGAAATGCTCRTTTCCTCAAAGGTCTTCCAAAATATGGCCTTTTCATGAGACCTTTCTGTATTTACGGCTCTGGCCTTTTCCCCATGGCTGTGACGTGGTAGCAAAAAGCCAGTTTGCCCGTAAAGGTCCCAGGCTGCATTTCAGAGCACAAATCGGAGCAGCCTCCTATACTGCACGATGCACCACGGGCACAGCCCAAGCCCTCATCATGGCAATAGAGCTTCACTGAAAGGGCATTTTCTAAAGCAAATCTCATTTTTCAGCAAGCATTTTGAGTTAACACTCACTCCAGTTTGGAATTAAATGCACCTCTGCCTTTCAAAAGTAACATTTATACTGTTTACTAGATCCATAAATTAACAATCTATGCAACATTTGCTCTATTTTTTCCCCCTAGTGTACTGCTGAAAATTAGTAAAGTCTTCTATAGCTTAGAAGCAGTGCACCCAGCAAGGCATCTGTATAAAACCCAACTTGGAGATAATGAAAGAGCTCCTRCATTATCTGATAGTCTCCATTTTGCAGATTTAATTTAATTTGCTTGCCAAAGCCAGAAGCAATCTGTGTGCAGAGAGAGTACTTGAAAGCAGCAGCAGTTGCTGTGTTAACACCGCTTTCAGACAAATCACATTTGCTTTGTTTCTGTCCCGTGARAACGGTTGTGACTTACAGGATAAGGCCCAATTATTAATTTTGTGTGCCATTAAAGCCAAGAGGATTCTTCTATAAGAAAGGTTTAGAAATAAGGGTGATCCAGAGGGAACTGAATCAGCAGGTGACAGCAAAGCATCACCAAAAGATCTCCATAACGAAATCTGTTTCAGTTACATTCAAAAAAAAAAAAAAAAAAAAGTTGGTGAATAATTCTTTTGGAGCTTCCAGGGCTTTGTATGTTTTTAGAAAGATTAGAGAGTTCCAAAATCAGAATATCTGCAGCATGAATATCTCAATATCAGCTCTGGATCCTGGCTTATAGGCTTAGTGTTTTGTCCTACTCCTAATTATAAACAAGCCTCTTTTTTTTTTTATAAAGCTCACCTTTTGTATATTATCATTCACATTACTATAGAAGATGTCATTTTGTCTCATACGGGTCTTATGCTGAAAGATAAACAGCACTCTTAGCTCCTATTATATTGTCCTGAAGGTTTTCAGTRCTGCCTGGCAGAATCAGACATAAAGTGTAGTAGAAATAGAAATTCATTCCAATAATGAAATTCCAATTTTATAGTATGATGGGATTAAGAAAACCAGGTAACTTTACAGGCTAAATTACGGGTAGGTAAAACTACCGCATGCAAAACATTAGCCTGTTTTATTACTCAATTACATATTAATATGGAATTAAAAGACATCACGGTGTGATTTTATTGCTAACCACATCTGCTTGCATTTTTTATAGCCAACCACTGAGTCCTTCTGTAAGAAACATGCTTTTTAAAGTCTGTATTACATGCCAAGAGAAAATCTTTAGGAATTCAACAATCAACAGGGCTGATCAAAAGTGTTTAATAACAGCCTTATACCGGAAAATTGTGCTCATACTAAGTGCTCTCTTCGGATAATTTCAAACTCGAACAGAAAAGCCAAAATCCACTCGAATTTAGAGAGCAGAAGTAGCAGTTTAGGGGCTGTTTGCAGACCCAGCTGCTCATCGCTTCGTAGGCTGCAGCTAAGGAACCTTGTGCAGCKCCACGTGCCCTGGCTCGAGATCACTGCTCTCGCAGCCGAGCCACGGAGAAAGGGCGCAGGGCTCCCTTCTGGGATRATTCCCACGTGCCATCGTGGCAGCGTTTGGGGATTGAGTTATTTCTCTTTGCAGTCAAAACAGGGAGAGAGGGGGGCTGCTCTCATTGATGCAGACAGGTCACATGTGAAGAAGACTTCTGCTCACAGCTAATTCACAGTGTGCCTGCATTAGGGTGTTATGTTTTGACTTGTTTGTTGTGGGGGTCAAAGCAAGATGAGATTGTAAAGAAAATCCCCTCGTAGTCCTCACTCGCCACATATGGGTTTGGTCTGCAGAGCAGGGCTGGTGCGTGCTAGCTAGATTTCTTCAGGAGGAGATGGGACCTAAAGCAACGCCCAGATGGGATCAAAAGCAATGATTGGTCCTTTGAACAGCTTCAAACCACGTGTTGGGTAGGAACGCTCGTTCCAGAGTACCAGGCGAAGTCTGGTCTGTAATAACATCCTTCATAGCTTGTAGCTATAGGGTCTTCAGCATCAGCTTCTCCAAATTGTCTTTGCTAATGCATCCATAGCCAATTATTGTCAGATTATTTCTTCCAGCCAGCAATTAACAGGCATAAATGTAGTTATGTGGAGGAATGAAGAAAAAGCCATTCCCACTGTTCAGTGATGCTTGTAGAAATTCAAGTGTCTCCATTTACTGTTTTTATTTGGTGTTAAAACTGGTACATACAAGCTGGTGCTAATGTTTCCCAAAGCACTGTGGAAATCAGCCTGTTCCCTCTTTGTCAGGGATCACCATCGCTGTGATGTGAGAGAAAAAAAAAATACAAGCAGCAGAGTGGAGGGCCAAAAGCAAACCAATCTGGTTTCTAATCTTAAGGGGGAAAATGGCATCACTCCAGCCTAGTGTATTTATTTAAATATTTTTTTCCCCTGGAAGAAACTCGTGAGACAAATATCTAATTTTCTTGGAGTTCCCAAAGGGGCAGCAGTCATAAAATTCTTGTTTCAGCATCCTGCACACAGCACAGACAATGTCAGGCAGAACAGATGTCACCATGCTCGTGCATAGAAACTAGGATTCAAACAAGCGGCCTCTGTTTTTGCTGCGACTGCCAGTCAAAGGAGCAAGAGAGCTGGGAGAGGCAGACATGATTTGCAAACAAAATTAAATTTCCAGCTTCTGAATAGCTCTCAGCACTACAAACCAATACAAAACCAAGTCCATTCTTCAATGCTACGTCATCTTTGTAGCAGCCTTTCTGCCCATTAGAAACCATGAACTGAAACATCAGGGGCACACACCTCAACACAAATTRTGCGTTTACATCAGGTTATGGCTTTCGTGCATATTTGAATGCCAGGAAGAACCACCCATGACTTACCCAGGAGCACCCAGGGCCTCTGCCGTGAAAAGCTTCCCCAGYGAGAGGCACTCTGAAAACATAGGTCAGAAAGACAACCCTGCCAAAAACAGGTAAAAGCACAGGAATCTGGAGAAAGCCCACTGAAGTCAAAGGGTAGGTGACCTGTCTCCCTCAGGAGGAATTGAAGGCACCATCTAGGTGCAAGGCAGCTGATATGATAGGAGCCAGGACTCCCAAGTTGTGAACGGGCAATCAGGAGCCAAGTCCTGTACGTGTAAGGTTAGAGGCACTCGAGTGGTATTTCCTGGAGGGATGGGTGTCTCTTAGCTGATGCAAACCTAGAAGCGGGCAAAAGCATGGGAGGAAAACCAAGTCAACAACCAAAGCATAGCACTGATGATGATGAGGTACACGAGTCCTTTCTGAACAGTGTATTGAGTGAACAGTGATTTTGAGACATATGTGCCCCCTCCCAACAGGATACTACTCTGGCAAAACAGACCGAGGTCTAGGCAAGAATTGGAAAACAAGCATGGGAGATTCCAAAATTGTTGCCAAGTTGGTAGATCTACCAAGAGCAGCCTTTAACTCAGCACTGTTGTCCTCTAGTTAAGTGAGGTAAATCCCATCCATCACAAATGTCTGTCAAAGGCTRCTGTAAAAACAGTCAAGATCAACTGTTCTCTAGGGCTCCTGGAAACAGGCAAAGAAAAAATACATATTTCTTATAGATAGAGATTTAGATTAGGCATTAGGTAGAATATCTAGGCATAAAGCTAGTGAAGCACTGGAGCAGGTTACTAGCAAAGGGCTAGAAATCAGAGATATCTAGAACAAGTCACGCTAGATAGTCTACTGTAGAGCGTGGAAGGGGTTAGTGGGTATCCAGAGATCTCCACGAACACCTTTATCACTGTGGCGATGAGGGTTATTTGCATTATCGTAACGTCTGGGAGCTTGCCTTATGAACTGTGTTGGCTTTTTGAGCCAGTCTCCCAAACTTGCATCTTTACTCAAGAAATACTGCTTGTTATCCTCTATTTATTTTCTTTCTCCTGTAAGATACTCAGAATGCAACACTGTATGCAAATCTTCCCTGTCCCTTCTAGAAAATCTGTGTAACACACTGCATGGTTATGTTGTACCCATAACCATATGCTCTCATCGCCCTCACACTTTCCTACAACTTTTCAGCTGACAAGCCCATGTGTACAAGCTGTGGCCTGCTCCTGCTTCTAGCTTATTGGAGTCAGGGAGGGAAAGGAACAGCAGTACAAAGCTCTTCTGTTAATCTTCCCACAAAGAGTTCCTATTCTTGAGAAATCACTTTCTCATTATCAATATCCTGCAAGATAAACTGCAGCTGGATCCATGCCTGTCAGGAAAATCAAATTGTAATAGCTAAGACTGCAGTAATAAATGCAGTGTCATGGTCTCCGGCATTAAAAATGAAGTCATGCCCTACAATATTTATCTAGAAGTGATATGCAATGTTTCCCTTCAAGCAATAAACAATATGAATTATTCAAGTCACATACAAGCAAARGGCATGGCATCACCTCTGGTAGCTGGTCTGCCTTCTAYAGCTGACACACCTTTTGCCCATTTCAACTCRGCAGTAAGTTTTTTGGGCAATTGAACTTTTTCTAAGGTAATAACAGTGACTCCAYATAAGCAATATTTATCTCTGCACGTGAATGGCAAGCAGGGGACAACCAATATCTAAATCTAGCGTTTGGCCATGCACCAAAAGTTGTATTAGGAAGTAATATTCTCCCAAAACCAAATTAGAAGTGGGAAAGGCAATGAATTATTGGGTGCATTTTTTTTGTCTTAAATTTACACAGCAGCTCATGCTAAGGTCTCTGTAGCAGCCTGATAATAACAAAACCAGAACCAAGTGGTAGTTGATAGCATAGCTGAGCAAAGCAGAACATAAATGAGCTCTGTAGGACCTAGCATCATTTGTCAACCTGCTGTTGTCAGCCTGAAATCTGCTGCAAGAGCAATGTCCGATTCCGCTTTTCAGTAACAGCAGCTTAAAGGAGAAAATATCRCACAGAAGGCAGCAGAGAGTCAAAGTCACATAACCTCAAAATTGGGCCTCAGAAGCCAGCTTTAGGTTACACCATTTGCCCCAGGCCAGGCAGCAGCAATTCAAGCCAATCTTTCAGGCTACATCAAGAYATATTGACAGCCAAAAATTTATCCGAAAATAAAAATTTATTTCAGATATTCATTGATTCATCTCCACCTCTGACAAACACATCGAGTACTTGGGATGTAGTAAAGAAAAGGGCCCAGGTGCTCACTGTGATGACTCTGGATGAGTGCAACCAAGAGAAAAGACAAATCCACCTGACAACACTTAGATCCTCCACTACGGTAAAGCTGRTTGGGAGTGTCCCATCAGGCTGACACAAAGAAGGGAGCAGCGCTCAGGTAGTAGAGGAGGGGTGAAAGGACAATTTCAACGGGAGATGATAGGGCACACTTGCCAGAGTGCTGGTGAGGAGCATCCCACGTGGACAGGTTACTGCAGAGCAGATCTRCCCTGACTTTGATGGACCCATGCTCACTTACTTTGCCTCTTGCCCTTGCAGAAGTGAGAGTACCAGAAGGGACRAAACTGAGATTGAAGGAACATCAAGATTTATTCTGGTCAGCAACAGATAAACCTCGGGTGCAATCTGAACTGCTGGGTGAGTTCGTACCATTTGCAGTTCACTGGCATCAGCAGAGGTAGTAACATCTTTAAATATTTTGTCTATGCCCTGCTAGTGTTCTTAGTAATGTAATTTAACTTTTATGGTAGATTCTGTAATCTGATGTGGATGCAAGTCTCACATAGTGGGGAAGAAGCAATGGAGACAATTTGAAGTCAGTTGCGCTGGGCCTTTCTCATTATCTGATGGCAGAAAGTTAATAATTCACAGCTCTTTAATCCTCATTGCTTCCTATTCCCAGAAGCTTTGTGATTCTCTATTAGCTCCTTAACTGTTATTAAATTCACATTCATCCCACTTTTCATCCTTGTATTCAGTACACCCTGTATTAAATTYAGACGCTTGCCATTCATCTTGTGTGGTTCTACCAACGGACAAGAGACTTCCTTGAACAAAATACATGGGCTGCCTTGTGGGGTGAGAAGGGTATGGAGACACCCCACGTCCTTCTGGCAGTCCCTGCTTTTGTGAGGGAGAAAAATTCCCTTTCCTTTCCCCAGAAGCACTGTAAAAGCACAACTTCTCTGCCCTGCTGTAGGTACCTRCTCTTTGATGGTGACCTTGTCTGTACCACCAAGGATTGGATTTCTACTGATTATAAAGGTGTGACCCCGAAGTCACAGGCAGTTCAAGAAATCCTGCCTGAAAACCTATGTGCTGCCTAAAGTTACGGACAAGTGTGCCAGCTCTGACAAGCAAGGACTCCGTGAGATCCTAACCACATCTGGGCATACCTTATTGTTTGTCTTCCTTAATGAATGCTTCCCATTAAGACAACTACAGTTGTTTGGATCGTAACTTTCACCCTTCCCAAATGTCTTAGAAGCATTCATTTTTCTCTTTTTCACCCCTAAAGAGACTCTATTTCACATTTACATCCTATTTCCTACCTTTCACAATTGCTTCCCATTCGCTTTACTTCAGGGGACTGAAAGTAAAGTCAAACACGCTGTATTTTCTTTTATGCTGTTCTAACATCTGCTTAAGAAATGTGGGGTCCTGATTTAAGATTGGCACAACATTTAAGAAAATATCTTCCCCCTTTGGGCAGGATCACTGTTTTCATACTATAAAACTGGATAATTTCTTAGGAAACTAAATTAAGTGAAAACATAAAATTACTGCTCTGCTCCTGTTTTAAAGACTATTTTTCTTACTGCTCCCTAAAGTTTTCTGATATAACATTTATTTCAGTTTTGCACAATATTTAGCTCTCCCATAAAAAGCAGCAACCACTTAACAATATTAAAATGTTTATGTCAACAGTRTGTTCATAAACAAAGAAAACCTATTTAGCCTCCTTTTGTGCAAGCTGATCCAATCAACRTACAAACCCCTGTAAGATCAGTGCTAGAGAAACTAATAGAAAATTAGCTTCTTCTATTTAGAAGCTGCAATAAATAGAATAGAAACACACATTCAATATCTTAAACCTTTGGAAACAACAAAAAGAAACAGAAGAATTTGGTAAATTCTTTGACTTGCCTAACAAGCATATGAAGATGATGTGTTCAGCAGAGTTGCATGGTGCCACCTGTCCTTCCTGCTGCTGTCCCACCTGCCACCTGTYCCACCTGCTGCTGCTTTGCTCACAGCACTTTGCTGTTGGCAAACTGCACCAGTTTACACAGGGAGATGGACCCTGATGCCCTGACACCAAGGTCTACATTTGACCATTTTCAAGCTTCAACTACATGGCAGCATGTGCAGGTATTCAAAAATGCCTTTTGGCCAGAGTGGCCTTCTACTTTCCTTCAGCTATAGATGCCTCCTCAGATGTGAGYGGGGCTGTGCTGCCCCTTCCCATCTCATCACACATCAGGTGCAACATCAGTGAGGACATAACGGTCCCCCTTTACTCCACCATGGTCCTGTCCAGACCTTCCTATATCTCCTGGGACAAGGCCACTGTCTTCAGAAGTCTTGGCTTTGCTGTGCTCTCACCTACCAGGACAAGCAGGAGCATCAGAAGATGTTTTCATGTACGAATGGCCTGTAGCCAGATCCTGTCAGGCTGTGACARCATCAGGAGGCACAAAACATTGGCTCTCCTGGTTTCTCTTGGCTAGAGGAGCTACTAGTAAATCCCAGGAACTACAGCAGCAATCATTCAGCAGTTGACACCCTAGGTTTTGTATCAGAAATGAACAGATGCAAGAAGCTCAGGAAGGAGCCAAATGCTCCTGTGTGATGCCACGACTCTGTGCAGCAAGAGACTTCTTCAGACTAGTGCAATTCAGAACAGAAATGTGACAGGAATTAAAATCCTCAGGCAAATTTCTTTAGGAGAAAGGCATAATAGACTAGAAATGGGAAGGACTCTGATCTATAGGAGAGTGATAATGATTGTATTTCAGAGAAAGAGTATCCCAAGTTCCAGATGAAAATACTACGAATCAAATCCAAGGCTGAAAATCCAGATGATAATTCAAATTTCCTGAATAATTGCAATGATAGGCATGATTCAAACCTAGCTAAAATCAATTAATTTGAATGGCTTTTAGTCACATGATGTTTTCTTCTTTATGCCAGTGTGACAAGAATTTAGGAAAACACTTTACTGTGAAGGCTAGGCTGGGCTTGGCTTGTTTTTAGAAAATAATCAGATCAATTATTTTTCTGACAATTATTTAATGAAAAACCTTTTGAAAATTTAACATAGGGCAGATAAAACAATGCAAATGTATTTTCCAGTAGAAATTCATGAGGAACGTAATTCATTAAGTACTGATTCAACCACCTCAGCTCAGGACTAAGTTGTTCCATTTTGCTTTTCTCACTCCTCTTGCTACGTGAGAGGCTCTTCCTAGATCTACTGGAGAGTCAGAAACAAAGGGAGGAGAAAGCTCAGCCAGGCAGCCCTCAAACTAGTCCACGTGTAATAGCTACACCAGAAACAGGACTGCTACAGCCATAGATAAATCAGAAAGCTGTGGTAGCAAATCCATGCCATGCAATAAGGCTATACAACTAAGAAAGCAAATAGTCCTAGCTCTGCTCCAGTAGACATTTCATCAAACACATCTAGCAATTCAATATATCTAATTCCAAAGAGATCACTTTTTTTTTTTTTTTTGGGGGGGGGRGGGGAGGGGATCTTTTCTAAAGTAGCACTCTCTACATCTCCATAAGCTCTCAGCATCAACAGCAACATAAAAGACGTGGTTGTTGATGTTGTTTTTAAATGTGAATGAAGACTGCTCTCAATTCTCATTGCAGATCTTGATTCTGCAGTAACTCTGACCCTGCTGTTCCCCACAAAGTGCTTCTGAAGCCACTCAGACCTCTGCTCTGCAGATTTCTTCCTTGAATTCYGCCCCAAAGGCCTGATTTCCAATGGATCTGCTAAGAGATATGTTATTAAGTGAAAATCACAGCTCTTCTGTTGGCATGTTGGATTACACTTTGCTCTCCAGTGATTTATGATTAAATGTATTTGACCTGTTTTGTGGTTTCATTTACTCTGTACCTAATTACTCCAAATCCCATTGTTTAGTTTAGTCACGCAAGTCTATTAACGAGGGTTGAAGTTTTCAAGAACCAAGAGGTCTTTGCYACCAGATAAGAAAATCATTAGAAATGTTTGGTGCCTATTTATTTGGCAGCCTCTTCTCATAAGTAAAATGTCAAATTCTTTAGTCCATTACAGCCACATTTAGTTCAGCATACTACACCAGGCAAGGCTGGGGAGCATTGCCTGCGCACACGGCATCCTGCCATTGCTAGTAACTTTACTGTCCCCTCTTGCAAGAAAAAAGGGTGAGAGGTCCGCAAACCCATTGGCAGGGAGGGCAGAAGGGAGACGCTCTGAGCTGTGCACTGCAAATCACAGCTGGCCCCTAGGTCTTCAGTAGGGTCTATCAGCTGCCACTGCTGTCCCCTCTCCCAGGATAAATGCCACCGTCCTCAGCACTTGGCTCAGCAGATGCTTTCCCCCTGCCTTTAAAATCAGAATGTCTCCTGCCCCCTTCCGTGTCTCCCTTTGTCCCTCCCTCGAGCCTGCATGACATCGGTTATGCAGCACAGCCCAGTCATGCTGACAGAGCCCAGTTTTCACTGGTGTGAATCAGAGCAGCCGACAGTTACCTTGTGGTAAATGAACTGACTGGTACGGTGCTGAATTATGGAGACGCGATAGCTCAGGTCTCCCTATCCAGGGATGTACTGCCCCTTGCCAAAAATTCTTCAGAGTGCAGGGGCGGGCAGAGGGGGAAAATGAATAAATTATATATATATACACATATACATACATATACATACAAACATATATATAAAATGCCACACTTCGCAGTGCCTSCAACTCAGCAGCTAGCTATAATAGCAATCAGCTGTGAAGGTTTTGACAGCATCAGCCTTATCACACTAGCTCAGTGCCAGTCCATACKGCCAGCTGCCTGCAGGGCTGTTCCCCTTGCCCACTCTCCGCACCCCAGCAAGACTACCTATGTCAGCCAGTGCAGCTTTTTCTCCTTCAGGAGAACTACTGGCTTGCCTTTGCAAATCAACTCATGAGCTGAGCAAGCTCAAGTGTGCTGCAAAAATAGCATATGCCAACTTCTTTCCGTCGCCTACAGTGGGACTTTAGACCTAGCTCAAGTACAGGCATCTCTGCCTCAGAYGTAGCTACCTGAAGTCCAATGACCCCACAATAAGTGTCCACGCACAATGGCCACGGTGTATGTAGAACCCTCCTTCTTGAGGGCTGCGAAGGGCTGACTGGTAGAAATAGAAAGTTATACGTCAGAACAATAGTTTCCCACTTCTGTTGTGGGTCCCTGCAAGTTTTTATCATCTAGCAAGCTCCTTACAAGAGCTTGCTTTACTTGTCTGCTTCTTGTGGACTCTTAGAGCTAGTCCTTGGACTCCCAGGCTGAAAACCACTRCCTTGAGGTATCTCTCAGAAGGGTATGAATATCATACATGCTTATTATGCACTCCAAGATACAGCTCAAGCTGAGCTCCAGAACCACAGAGGAAAACTCACATATACAATCGCTTCTCAGTTGCAAAGAAAAGTACATTTTCACCAATACATCTTACAAGCCTTTGAGCTTCCTTTTGTAGGGATCACACCAGTGGGTAGAGCAAAGGCTGTCAGAAGCTGCCCTTCAAAAGGCCTGAGAGAAAAGACACAGCAACAGAGGACAGGAAGTTATAAGTTACGACCGTGGCTCGGAATGACAAATGAGCAGTTGCATCCAGGACTCATATTTGGAGAGCTGACCCACGCGACCTTTGGATCAGAGCTCCAGCCTTCCTCAAAGGCCTCCTCTCTCCTGCCTCTCGGTGCCTGCATCCAGTGCGCTCCGATAGTGCAAGAGTTTGTCTTTGGCTTTGTACTACAAGGGGAGGGGGGGGAAGAGACACGATCGAGTCGCAAAGAAATGCACTTAGTAAGCATACACATTTTGCGAGGCTCTGTGGCTGCTGTTAGTGATTGTTTTAAAGATTATTTAAGGCATTATAATCCCTATGTGTATTCAGTGAATTTATCTTGTGCCATTGTTTGTCAGCAGGACTCAGACTAGCAGCTCAGATTTTCCTGTGTTACCCAGGGAAGCTGCGTGGGAGCTCCTTGGCTCCTCTCAAGTAAGTAGCTATTTCTGTGGAAATTATATATATATATATATGTATATATATATATATATATATATATGTACACACACGTACACTGAAGATGTCTTTTATCAGAACAGAGACCACAATTGTGGACTCAGTCAACCGACAAGAGCTCAGAGAGCTAAACGTCTTTCTGCCATTGGGCCCCAATGAAACTGATATTATCATGCTAAACTGCATTTCAGGATCGTTGCGTATGCACAGATTTATCTGAAAAAACTTACTCRTTATCCTCAGTATAGTGCCAATCATGCAGTCTCCGAGACATAATTAACTAAGGCCCCAAAGAACGCGTTTTAATCAGTCCCTGTCCAGCATAGCACTTAAGTGCGTGCTTAACTTCAACACGCATTTAGCATGCRTGTAAGTCTTGCAAGCAGGGGAAGCAAGGGAGCTGCAAGAACTATCCTACCAATGCTATCAGGCCAGCCACTACTGGGATACTACAGCACTTYGGTGAGAGTTTATATTTTCAAAAGCATCTGTATGAATCAGAAGCCATGCCCAGGGCCTAGAGCAACCTACTCATGGTGCTGTAACCATAATGATTTAAGGACGAAAAAGACAAGTTCTGTGGAAAGTATCATCTTCTACTACATTGTATGTAGCTGGAGAAAACTTGGAAACTTTAGAAAACACAAGTCTTTCTTTGACCCTATAAAACTCGGATTGACYTCATTTGACTTAAACTGGCTATAAGTTAGGTCTAAACAAGTCACCTAGGATTTCTCTGCGGTCAATGGATACCAATTCATCCCATCCTAAGGTTTCCAGGAAAGGTAGGAAATTGTCCTCTATTTCTGTGTTGCTTGTTGGAAGATCCCACAGAACTAGTTTAGACTAGACATCCCACATGGGTTTTACCTGATTAAATGTGTCCATCTGAGCTAACTGTCTCTCTGTATAAAGACAACACTCAGCTTGAGGTCTACCCTGCCCCAAARTGGTCATCTGGACTGAGATGACCTATACCCTAAACATGCTTATATCTCTGCAGTCTCACCTACCTCAKTGAGACAGGGAACCAGATCCAGTTCTTAGAACATAGATGCCTAGTGCCTGTTTGGGCATTGTGGGATATCACACCGGGCCACCAGTTGTCTTCTCAGAAGAGCAAAGGCCTCTTTGTACTGTGGCATATCTGTGGGCCCTGTAGAGATATTTTGGATCCCCTCAAGCATCTCAAATAGCATTAGACAGTGATGGTCCATTCATGTGAACCCATCCCCAAATGACAGAGGTGAGACTCCTCTTACCTACATAACTCACCTGTAGACACCTGCTAAGTGTTGAGGCACCCATGCAGGGGGGTCAGTTTGACTACCATGATCCAAGGAATCACTCTCTCAACTCCACTGCATATCATGGAAGCTTAGAGAGCCAAATCACCTGCAAATACTACATTACTGACATCCAGTATCAGCTAATCCCTCTCATCTTTTAACTTGCTAACAGTCAATAGCACGCAGTGGATCCCGTTCTAGTTGTCAGATCAAACAAGAAACAAAAACAGGAGGTAAAGGCCAGGCATTTAAGCATCTTACAGGATTTCTTAATGAACACAGGCAATAAAGTTCCACTGCTCCCACTTCCAGTTGAGACCAAGCACAGGTCATTTCGAGCAAAGCAGTAAATCTTTCAAAAAGCAAAGAGCCTATCAAAATAGTGTGTCAGCCTAGAAGCTGCCATGCTCCTGAACTATAGCAGTGTTTGCCTCTCAATAATCCATTACAGCTGTGCTAAATGTAATAAAACTACTACAAGGTGCTCTAATTCCATTTACTAATAATCGTAAAAATGTTTGAGATGTGTCTGATGAACCATTTAGAAGATAGCATTTTCCAAAGATGATTTGTAGTCCAAAGAAAAACCTTTAATACCATATAAATTAGATTTTATGTACAACAATATTTAAAACCATTGCGAAGTAGGTGTTTTTGTTGTTTTATAGTTGCTGTTTGGTCTTCACTGAATAATTTATTTGAAAAAAAAAATGCATGGCTTTGAGTTCTTCCCAATGAATCACAGAGCAGGAGTAATATCATCATTTGTCATTTTTTATCTGCAGATGCTATTGTGTTCAGTGTAGCTCTACAGAGTTAATCTGCACAGCCTCTGATGAATTACGTTTACTAAAATACACAAAATTATTTTGCATTTAACTAACATCCTGAGCAGCACCACTGACACCACATCAATTCCTATGTGCTCTGAGCACACCAGTGTTACTGCCTTTCCAAAAAAGGAGGGCTGAGCGCACCAATGAAATGCACTAATAAATAAATCCATTGCTAATCTMTCTGTCATGCTAGTCAAACTAGGTCAGCTAGTTTGCTAGGCTGAAAGCGACTGCCGCATTTTTTGGTCCTACCATGCTTGCTGCAAATACACCCAAAGAAAGGGGTAAATTTCTAAATAAGGAGCCTCTTTAAAAGGTGCATTTTTCTCTGTTCATGTTCCCTTTAGGAGATGAGGAATTTGCCAATAGCTGCTATGGAGATCAGACCTTTTGTCTGCTACCTTGAAATACCGGGGATCTGCCCGCTCCTTCTACCTCCTTATCGCCTTGCACCAAGCCAGGCCACCCCCAAGGTTTTCTGCTCCCATATGCTGAATTTTGCATCAGCTTTCTATTTGCACTCAAAGTTGGACTATGAATATTCCTTCCCCCTGAGAMCAGAAGCAGTACTGGATGCTTTAAATATCTAGTCACAAAGTTAAACTTTTCATTTGTTTGGCAGAGCAAGTAATATTTGCAAAATAACACTCAGTGGAATAGAAAATCCTTCCCAGGATTCCCAGTTCTTCCCAGAATTTCTGGGCATCTAAAAAAATATCCAGAAATCCAGTATTTCACCATCAAACATCTTCAAGAAGCAGCAGGACTGGCATCAGTCTGCCGATGGCGCGGAGGGTACGTTGGAAGGAGCACAAACTCGCRCGCGATGCTTCCACCAGCTCCACCTGACTGTCCCCACTTATGGTTCAGACTGGGAAGCTACCAAAGAGAGGAAAGCTGGAAATTTGAGCAGCATTTGGGCTGATAAATATTTTTTAAAAAAGTATGCACCAAGACCAACATCGTCAGCTTTTGTACCACCGAGGAAAAAGCAGCATGTTAACTCCTACCGTCTTCCTCACTCCTGCAGTGAGGATGCCGAGGTCATCTCTAACGGCAGCCTGCGAAGGAAAAGGCATTGGAAATAAAATGATTTGCAGCAAATTTAGTGTGGTTAAACACTGCTCCATTTACAGCAGACCTAGAGAAGGCGCTAGCRTGTTTCTACCCCTTTCCTTTTTAGCTTACAAAGGAGCTTTTTTGCATCTCAAGTTGCATGTTGTAAATTTGCTGCAGATCAGGGTGGAGGGTCAAATTCCACTGTAGACCAGCACTGGCATGAAATAGGGAAATTCTGACAGCTCCCCCTCACCGCAATGTTCAAGGTAGAGGGAAGAAAAGAAAAAAAAAATTTAATTTATTTATACAAATACACATATATATGCATATTAATATTTGGAGGAAGCTCTTAATTTATCACCCAAGTTTATCCCATAAACACAAATTTCAGTGATGTGAAAGAAATACAATTTTCCTTCACAGCTCATAAGTAAATGACTGTGGAAAAATCCCTCCTTTTGCCCCCACATTCAACAAGGACTCTACTGASCCTACCTTAAGGATTTGTCCACATACCAGAGTTGGATTATTATAACGTATACTGTGATTTTTGGTTAGTACAGCTATATTCACATACTCTGTAGACACTCCTACTCTAGCATAACATAGCTCTTCTCCAGTTTAGTTTATGTCATTTTCACCACTTTAAGTCACGCTRAAAAGAAAAATTTATTTTCACTGCAACAGAGGAGTTATACCCGCATAGTTATATTTTCCTAATATATAGAGGACACACTCCTGGAAACACATTATGCAAAGTATGGCACAAGCACCATCCAAAGGACAGTTTGGGTAAGATTTCAGTGGCTAAATCCACAAGGAATAGACAGAATCAGCAGTTCAGCAAACTCAGAGGCCTCTTCCTGCCTTCTCAAACACCAAATAAGCATCTCTACTGCTCTAATCTCTGCCCATCACTTCCCTTCCCRTCTGACACCAGCTCATCTATGCTGCCTACATATTCATTCCTTCTCCCCGAGAGAAGAGACCATTATAAAAACCTCACCGTTTCACCAACGGCGCCTGTGATTTAGAACATATTGGCAGAGCAAACCTTGCTCTTAGTTTTTTTGGGCTTTGCTCAATGCTCTTAAATTTGGGATAAGATTTTAAACAGATGGAGTGCAACCACACAGGAAAGAGTCRCTTATAATTTATTGCAAGCAGAGTGGCCATTTTACACTGGATAAACTGGGCTTGCTCCTCTTATCAGGATGAGGCAAAGCCACCTCCTCTCGCTCTACCAACACTCAAAGGCAAACAGTCCACAGACACTGGAGATTTAGGGCAGCAACAAACAAACCATCAGTGAAGGTTTCAGCTGGCYGAGCTTCACACACCATGAACCCTAAAAGCAGGAAAAGGGGGGAAGGAAAAGATTCCCAGCCTTTCCACTTCAGCGTTACCTCCCCTGCTGTCGGTATCGCTCCTACAGGTCCCACTCTTGGRCAGCAGATGTCCAAAAGCAGGCGTACACCCTGGATTTCTCACCCCCTTACTCAAATCCTTGGGTCCTCCTACCTGCTTTCAGCCTGTTGCATCAGCCTACCCAACTGCTGTGCATTCACCCCACCAGGGTCAGTCTGTCTTAACACAGTTGAGAACATTTTGCACAATTTGACTCAAAAGAAATAAAGAAACTCTTGTCCTGAAGCAAGAGTTATCAACATATAGCTAGAGCCTGTGTCTAAGAACAGCAGATATGGGCTACACTTTGCAGTAAGACTTGAYTTAGGCAACAAGATGCTTAAACTGAGAGGCCAAAAAAACAGGCTAGGAGGCAGCTGATGCTTATTCCAAATTAAGGAGAAAGACTGAACAACTGGRGGTGTTTTTGACTCCTGCAGATGTAAAGCGTATGGCAGAAAATTAAGAGCCTTGATACAGTCTGAGTAAAGTCCAAGGAAGTTTGCATTTTACCTAACTTCTTGTCTAATTACAAATGTATGGCTTTATGTTGGCATTAAGTATATTTCTGTAGAAATAAGTGATATTTACCCTCACTAAACAAATGCTGTCAGTGTAAAACTTCTGGCAACCAACAAGAATAAAAATTTGGCTTCAAATTTTCAGGAATTTTGTGAAAACAGAAGAAAGAAACCCCAGAGAATCCTACTGGAAATCATCCAGAGAGGAGATTTTTAAACTATTGCTCTTTGCACCAATGCATTATTCATCAGTCTTGAAAAAATCAAATGCTTCATCAAATGTATAGGCTATGTTTCGAGTCTCACCCCTTCGATGAGGTACTAGCACTGAGCAGACTCTGCTTTGCCCAAAAGGCAGAGCATTCGCAGCTGGGATTTAGAGTGTGAACTGCCAGCACCTGCATGCAGAATAACCTTTCCAGGGTAGTTTCAGCCAGTCAAGAAGAATAAAAATAACACGTGGTTGACATGGACACTCAGAAAAGCCATCTTGCTGGGCACGTACCAGTGGAAATCTCGCTGATCATGTCCTCATGCATTATTTGTTGAAATGTCCTGCCAGACACAGCAATTTCCAAAAGAGGTGGAACAAAACAAAGCAACCCTCAGTTGTTACTAGAATGGAGCCAGAAATTCTTGGCTGCTTTTTAACCCAGCAAAATTGCTATTGTTTTTGCCTGGGAAAYAGAGGACAATGAGGGTAGGAAAGTTTTCAAGGTGGCATTCAATTTATCCCCCTTTCTCACAGCAGGACGAACTAATGTAACTCAAACATACACCTCCTCAACCATCACAGGTGATGTGAGCAAGACCATATCGCCAAAGGAAGTATGTGGTCCTTGATGCGTGAAGAAGATGTCAGCCCGTTCCCCCAAGGAGTATCACAAACCAGGCTGAGCTCAGCACGTTGAGTCCCATCAAGGAAACTCTCACACCTGTGTCCACTCCACTGACTTTGGTCAAATCRCGCACAGATGTAAACCCATATGGATCAGACTGCAGGATCAAGATGCTGTTTTCACCAAAACCCTGTCAGTATGACGCAATTTTATCTGCAGCTGTCAGCTAAATCTCATTTGAAAGAATATGTCCTGCCAGCAAATGCAGGCTATGTATTTATGAAAAGCAGGACTGGTACATTTTCAGCGCTGTTTCACGCTTTTTAATGTGAACACTGATGTTTCTAGCATATTACCTTCCAAATGTTGCAGTACAACACGCTTTATAGGAACTAATGAATCACATAGTAAAAACTAATTGCAACTTATATACTCTTGTGCACTGAGTTTTGCAACATAAAAGCAATCAGCCAGCAATTAAAATGCTAATATGGGGCTAAACATTGTGTAATATATTTGTCAAAATATAGCGCAATACTGTACTTCCTGGYGAATTTTGAACAGATGGATTTTAGTTAGTAGGTAGTCATTTCATCAAGCTTATAAAATGGTACTGTGGTGGAGGAGGAGTCCCCAGCATGATGTGTTGCATACTTTCATCAYTAAAAATGGTGGTAAAAGATCTGCCTACCATGAGACATGGCTGTGCTTTTGGCTTGCTGACATGGACCCTTGTGCTCATGGAAATGGCAGCCCTGTTTCTATTCACACATAAATAATTAACAAATATTTAGCAAGTCAGAAAGAAGTGGTACATAACAGATGCTCTCTCCAAACACAGACATCTTGACTTTGCTTTTGAYGTTCCAAACTGCAGGTTTTGAAGATCATTACAGGTAACTGAAGGATGAAGATGGACTCCCAGTGTGGTGGTTGTCATCACCAAACCTACTTTTRTTTTTTAATTATAAAGACTCCTTTTCAAAGATTCGCTCATTCAAAATGGTGAACTGAATGAAACAATTACATTTTAATTGGGTCCCCTTCCACCACACCTGCTCTTACTTCATTACATTCCTAATACTAAGACAATTGAAACACATTAATTAATTCAAGCAGGGAATTATTAATTTTCAGTGTCAGTAACCTTGGAGAAATTACAAGTGGTGCTGGAATGAAGCCCCCAAGAAGATGAGGAGCTGGAGGCTGTACCCGGTATCCAGCTCTAACTTAAGTCACATTAGTCTTCATGTTCCCTGAGGATAAGAAGTGTTGCAGCAAGGTATGACTTGRGGAAGTTAGTGAGCTCGTTAGCAGTCCTCCTTGATTACAGGTTAGCCTTTATGTTTGTGCAACTGTTATTAGCGGTAACATTAGGAAAGCACAGACAGGCTTTAAACCAAATTAGTAACCCCTTAGTACTGAGTCTTCTACAGACTGGAAACCTACAGTCTTCCCAGCCTGCGTGAGCCACGGAAGAGCAGAGCAGGCACTGGGACTCAGCTCGGCACTCGTGGTGAAGCTGTCCTTTCAGTGAAACGCAGCATGTGAAAATCAACARGAGACACATGAACATCCCAGGTCTTGCCCACCTGGGCTGAGCTGTCTTTCAGCCAACAGAAATCTTGAGGAATGAGGTCATGGCTCGCAGGTCCTTGCACCTCCCAAGTGTGAGAAAAGCCAAATTGCTGCCTGTTCTCAGGCAAAGGCTGGCACAGATGGCTGATATCGGTATCAAGGACAGACTAAACAGTTCTCTTCCCAATTCTCACTGCCCAACGGCTTTCATAGCTGCCTTAAAATTTTCCGTGCAAAGAAAGCTATTTTCCTGCCATGCTTACAGTCCTATCCCCTACCAAGGCTTTTCTTAACATCAGGAGGACAATGTTCCTTGCTTAATACTCACTTTCCTGCTTTATCATTTTATCGCCAAATAATATAATAAATAATAAATAAATAAATTATATCGCTAGCATCRCCAAATGTCTAATTCCCTTGGCTGCCCCCGACTCTACCCAAGYTCCAGGGCAATATATCAGTTATGCTCCCCGTTTAAACCCAGCAGTACAAGACCACACAAGCACCCCCATTGCTATCTGCGTCTCCTTCTTACATATCCAGCCCAAGAGGAGGAAGCTGAAAGGATGACAGGTGCTCAAAACACGGAAGATATCCTGGAAAGTGAGAAACACCCCTCCCCCTGCTCCGAAGAAAGGTAGAGCTCCTTAGTGAGAAGAGGTGGACTACAGTTCACTGCCACATTTCACTACTGCAGCTTTCCTTGCACAGCGAGGAGAACGAAGGTGTCACTTCAAGCCTACTTTAAATTTATGAAGCAGTAAACCTGTTCTTCTGGGTGGCAAAAGGTGAACCGCTGTTAAAGGAATGACCTAGACACTGAAAGAGGTCTGTCCACAGAGGAATTGGAAACTTAAAGCACAGCTTTCCAAATTACGGTTCAGAGATTGCTTTGGAGGAGAAGTGCCAGGAGGAGTCTGAGGGCTGGCAAGGCGTTACATACAGACTTGTCTTTCGTGACAGCAACGTGGAGCCTCCATTAGCCGRACTAGGAAAGGAGCAGGTTTCACAATATGTCGATATCTCAGTATTCATGGAAGTCAGAGAGACTGGGCTCTACCTGCTCCCCCAGGGAACCCAAAATTGGCAGGAGGGTTTATGATTAGTCTTCAAAATATAAGAGCTTTGGTGGTTACCTTCACGGGAAATGCATTAGCAGATACATGTCTTTCTCAATAAAGGCTTTATATTAAAAAAAAAAATACACTTTTCTAAGGTCCTCAACACACAGTGCTGAGAAGAGTAGCAGTACCTTTATTTCACCYATGGTGAACAGAGGCTACGATGAGGTTCAGCATATGCCCAGAATCACACAACACCCTGGGGAAATCATCCAATGCTACTGTCATTATGTTATTCTGCTTCRCTTAAAGCATATCCATAAGGAAACAGCTAGTAAAATTCCTAATTCCTCCTCCCAAACACAAAGCTCCAAAGCTTACACGTTTGACATCCTCCAATTTATATGTTGATTTGGGCCTATAACACYGCCACCACTTTTAAGTAGTTTATGCATCTTGCAGTAAGCACGGAYATTCCAGTCTGACCCAGTTCTTCACTGTTTTATAGCTAAACGTGGCCTTGACATCCATGCATTGTATAAAGGGAGAAATGGCTATTAAAACCTCTAGGCAGTGGAAGCTGGCTGACATTACAAACATGTTAACAAAATGAGATTGGWTTGTATCTGCTGAAAATCTAGTCCTCATTATGTGTTTCTAGACACATTTATGAGAAGCTGTAAGTACATACATTATCTATTTCCAGGCAGAAATAGCCACAATACGCATTTCAAGCATTGAATTTAAAAGTAAGTAAATAAAAGCAAAACTGAGACATAAGTTGGACGTGATAGAAAATGCTACTGTACACACCTTACCGGTACTAAGCCCTGTTATTCCCCTCTGGTGCTTTGGGATAAATATTGCAATAGCGCTGAAGATCTCATTTTGTTGTGCCCTGAGAAGGGATTGGGTTCAGACTGACTGGCCCAGGAGCCTCAGGAGTAGACTTTCTCGGTGACCTTGAATACTTGGCTTTCATGTAAAGCTTTGGGTAAATGGGTGTCTGAGCATACCTGAAGCTCTACTGTTGTATTATTGTACCTGTGTGTACCACAAAACCTCTCAATGAGCAGTGAAAGCAGAAATGTCTCTTCAGATTTTTTTTAAAAAGTATCCTACACAGAAATAGTATTTTCAGGAGGACATAGATGCAACCAGGTAATTTAGACAACGCTGTATTTTCCAAATTTAAGGGTTTTTTTTGTTTTATTCTCATATCTCTCTCTAACAGCACATCCCAGTGAAAGGAGAAAGGAAAAGGGGATTTTTGTGGTTAGCAAGGGCATTATGATAGGASCTGAGCGTTCAAGAACAACGTGAAAGAGACAAAGGAGTAAAATCATGCCAAAAAGAAAAAATAATGAAAAACAGTTTGTCTTCAAAAGGTGTGAGGAAGAACCTGGCGTGTCACCATTGACTCCTTTTGTGCTAAGAATGGGGACGTGCGAACTGGAGATGGGGCAGTAACTCTGCTCGTTGCCTCTGGGGGAAGCACCTGGTGAGAAGATAACTCGGGGAAATCCTCGTGGCCTGTTTCCTCGCTCTACTGCTCTGCCTGCCAGGCAGGCAGATGCTCTTCTTCTGAGGTTGTGCCAGTGACCAGACGACCAGGGACTGCGTGTGAGCCCAGGAGCAGCTTCCCACCACAGGCAGTGGCTCTCATCATGGAAGAGAGAAGCTCAGAGTGGTTATTCAAAATTTTCCTTCATGAGGGACTCAGCTGCTGGGCTTTGGCCACTTATTCCACACACACAGCAAAAGACAGAGCCAAGAGGGTTTTGCATACAACCTAAAGTGCAATGCCTATGGTGCACAGATACCCTARCGGCCCCTTCCCACGTTCAGTGCTGCTCTTCAGCCAGACTCAAGGAATGGAKCCAGCCTGGGGTCAATTCTGTAGCAAAACATCTCACCAAGAAGCGAGCTGAAATGGGAATCAGACCCTCTGAGGAATCTGAAACCTCACTAATGAGTTTGGGATTCATGCAATGTGGAAAGGGTAATTGCCCAGACCTCATCATTTCTGAGGTAGATTACAAAAACAGAAAGGAATTACGCAGTGGGACACTTTAATAGGCTTGTGCTCCTACAGCAGGTGCTCGCACCCAGATCTTCTCCTCTCATAGTGTCCCAGACACCATAGCAGCAGTCTCAGTAGCAGAATTTCTTTTTTCATTTCCACATAACAGAAAGGCTTGTAAAAAGGAAGAAAGCAGGAACACAACAAAAAAATAGGTCAGGGTTTCAGGATTCAGGAAATTTAGTCTCTTCAGAGGAGAAATATCTAGGGAACGTGACCTGACAGCAATGATGTGGGATGGTGGAAGAAGAGCTAATAGGAAGAGGAGCAAAGAGAGCGGAAGAGAGGCACCAGTGGGGTAAGTTTCAGTAGAATAGTGTTATGAAATRTTTATTAAATATTTTTCCTACGGGCATCTAAGAATTTATCAGAGCTGAGGGTGTCTTCATCCGTAATGTAAAATTATGGTGTATAAATCAATTTTCCTCAAGTCAGACCAAGCTGAACTGGTTGCAGTCACTGTCCGAGTGCTTCTGGTCCCGCTCTGGTGCCAGTGTCTGTTGGCCCTGTACAACATCCTGTTGTGCCCTGCAGCACTTGTGAAGATGAAGGTGGAGAAGCACAAAGTGAGTGCGTCCTCATGTGCAGAGAGAACAGCAAGAAAATGAAGTGAAAAGCAAGATGGGAAAAGCTGAGGTCCCCATGGAGGGTAGTGACTTTGAACAGAAATAATGGGCAAAGTCAGAGAGGTGAGATTTGATGAGGACAGAGACATCAGGTCAGTGAGATGAAGGCTATAATTGAATATGGTGAGATGGTAACAGAGGTAATTAGGGCTCAGTAAGCTGCAAAGGGCACAGATTAAATGAGGATAAAACAGAAGTTAAAGCACAAAGACAGTCAGCGTGCTGGGTTTCTTTGCCAAAGGCAATCTGGCTGATGAAGATCAATTAATTGAATTCAAAGAGCTGGGATGAGCCAGGTCTCCTGGGAGAACAGAGTTAGTAAAAGGGAGGAATAAAGCTGGCAAGAAAAAGCCAGGTGGTACTAAACATAAGTAATTTGGGCTCAAAACAAGATAAGAGGGAAGTGCCATGAAAGGAAAAATTAGGAGGCAATGCTGGCAGTGTGAGGAAGAAAAGGCTGAGAGAATTAAAGTTCCAGGAAAGGAACAGAGGGCAGGAAAACTGAAGAGGGGAAATGAGAGAAGAGCATTATCAGAAGAGTAAGAAAAATAGATGACTTTATGTTATTGTCATGTTGCCAAACTAGGAAGGCAGGTAGTCAGAGAGCCTAACTAAGCTGAGGACCTTTCTTCTAGTTGRTGGCCAACACACCGTCCAGAAAAGCAATTATTTAGGTGGAGCAGCTCTCCAGTCAACACTGTGTTTCACCAGGCTTCTTCCTTTCTTTGCACTGAGGCAATGAGTAGCTTGTTAAAACTAGCAGATGACTCCYATAAAGTTGTCTTCCTAGTTAAACATGGAAGTTATCTGACCAGAAAGCACCACCAGGGATTTTCAGGATTTCCTTCCTCACTACTTGGTCCTACTGGGCGAAGTTTGGCCTTGCAGCCAAACTGCAGATTCCAAACTCAGAGCCTTAGCAGAAAATGGGATGSAAGACTACCCCCGCAGCACCCGCATGCCAAGACAGGCTCAGCTTGGTACTGGGGAGATCAAGAGTTGTGTCTAGATTGGGCAGTACGTCTGTACTCCTGAAGCAACCCTGGGTAGRCTTTCTGGCACTGTGATGGGGTATCAAGTCAGTCCAAGCTTTGAGAAGGCTCTGCCATCTTCTCCCTTCTTCTGCACTTTATTAGATCACAAATCAGAATGAGGTAACTTTAGGTGGATAAAATTCAGATCTTATGAGTGTGAAGTACCAGAAAGTAAAAGGGGTTGTAAACAGCTCTGCCCTCTGCACTCACATGTCAGGTCCTTTCCTCCCATTTGGATCGCTCATTTGGATCTCCATTTAGCAACTCTGCACCCCTCAGTTACAGGAGAAACWTCTCCTTCCTTTCTTCTCCCCGAAGTTTTGGTGGCGGGTCTGGTCCCTGTTCCTACTAGGAGTTTTCCCACTCTCCACGTTTTCTATGTCCCCAGTGCATGTCTGCTGATCTCTGTATGCCGCATCCTCTCATCAATAAGGTTTTCCCCATTTAAGCAAGCTCTGCTGCTGGCTAGGAAGGAGCAGTTCCTCCCTCCCAGAGTCTTCCCTTGACCCAAGACCTACCAACAAGCCTAGGATAAGGCAGRCGTTTTTCCTGCTGCTGCACAGGTCTCCCCACTTTACATCGAACAGCTAATATCAGATAAATGCAAGATGGAGAGCCTTCCTCTCATTTTAAGGTTCTTGAGAGGATACACAATAGATTTGTTTTAAAATCATCTATTTAAAATTATGATCCACTGTCCCACTGTGGGACTGGAGATAATGCTGATAAAAACATAATTTGCTACTTGAATAGTTTATATCCCAGCTGGTGCACAATGAGGACGGAGATAAGGACAAATGGACCCATCTGCGTTATTCTGGGAAAGAGAACATTGAGTATTGCACATTTGTCTGCAGACCAGTTACTGCTGTACCTGACCACCTCCATGAAGCATTCTTAGATTTGCTGATTGAGAGCTTTTATCTGTATCAGTAACTGACATTCATATATTTATTATTTAATATTTGAGTCAAGCAGGCTGATCTGCAGGATAAAAGCAACACGCTCATAAGCAGTTCATTTATTACACAGATCTTGCTAGCATGACAACAGTCAAAAGAGATGAGGCTCCCGTTCGACCAGGAGTTGTGTACATACAGCCTGCAATCCCTGCCTAAAGAGTTCACAAAAGACAGGAATTCTTTTCTCTTTTTTTCCTTTATTTTTTGCTGTTTTTCAGGGTAGGCACAGAAGGATTAATCATTCAGCTATTTGTTTAAGGGCTGCAAAGTTTCCTTAGTGAAATTAGCTTAGGTAGGAAATCAAAGGAGGGTATGTCTAAGGTCTGACCCAAGGAAGATGCCAAAYCAAAACAGACATTGCCACAGTTCTTTTGGTAAGATTGTATGTCCATCACTGCAATTTCTGATTCAGCAATTAYATCTCACACAGCAATACCCAAAATTGGCAGCACTGGCATTTGCTGCCTCCCCAGAAGAGTCCTTCCCATGGACTCCCCTGGCTCATGCTCACACTCTGAGCTGAACTTGTGGAATGGTTGAAGTTGGAAGGGACTTCTGGAGAKATCTAGTCCAGCCCCCTGGGCCCAGTTGCTTCCCTTGAAGTCATGCCCAGCTCCTCCTCAGCCTGTAGGGCACTAAACCTGTTCCTCAGTTSTTCAGGAGGAGTAAGAGCCTTTCTCCTCCTATGAGAAGTGACCACTTTGCAACCTTCTTCTACAGTGTTATGATGAAGAGAGCCCTCCAGCAGCTCCACTGCTGTGGGGAGTTGGGACTTTTGGGGCTGTATGGTCTCCAAGAATACCCTGATTGTTCATCTTTTTGGATACTATGCAGCCTGCTGACTTCCTCCCATCACTCCTTTACCTGACGACACAACTCATCAACAGCAGCACACCTTCTGCAGGAGCACTGACTGTCAGCCCAGGCCTCCCTCCCTGCAGCCTGAGACCAGTACAGCTGCATCTGCTGTCAGAGGGTCTGTCTGGGTCGAGGCCTCCGGCACAGCTGGTGCAGCGACTCCGGCAGCTCCTGGGGAACGTGCTCTGCGGCGTGTCATGACCGTATCTGGGGAAGCGTACACTAGTAGGACTGGAAACCAAAGCGCCTTCTTGCGCCCTTCTGCGCAAACTGCTGCGCAAACTGCCGTGTCTGCTCGCTGCCTCTGCTGGCTGCGCTCTGCCAGTGCTGGAGAAGAGTTTTGCACCTTTGGCTGCATTGTGCCTGCTATGCCGTGGACGATCTATAGATTGCATCYGCTTTTTCTCCTCAAAAAATTATTATGGGTTCCAGTACTACTTTGATTAGACTGTACTGGTCCAAATTATACAACCAGTTCAATTTATATTCCCATAATAAAAGACAGAAGTACTCTGAGTGAAGTCCATGTTTTCTGGCTGATTGATTTTCATTTCACACTTCTTTATTTTAATTACATTTTAAGATTAAATACTGAGATTGTGGTTAGTTGCATTCAATGGATATTGTACAGATTTAAGGGTCATAGGAAAAGGAAAGGAAGAAAGGCAGCTAATACCTAATTGTTTAATGTGGTTCTTATAACTTGTGCAGTCAAGTGCTGAGTGAGTTTTAATAGAAATCTGATCTGATTGTGATTAAAGAAAGAATTTGCTGAATGAATTCTTCAGCTCAGAAGTTTGGGCTTTTGATTTTTTTACATATATTGAATCTAAAAAAGCTGACTCTGCAAAGCTTTTTGACCTCACTGATTGCAACCAATTACAAGATGGATGGCCTGGATTTAACAGTATCAGTGTGCTATAGCAGTTGGACAAGTTTATCTTAGACAGCTCAACAAGGGAATGGTGGGGAGGAAGGGGACACATTATGGATTTTGCTATTATTTTCATGAAGGCAGTAAAAATCCTGCTTTGTTAGACAATAAGCACACTTTAAAATTAGTAAATACAAAGAAAGCTTTCCAAGCTGTAGCATTTAATTGCATTAATATTATTTAACTATTATAATTATTGGTTATTTTAATGCTGTTCCTTTTATTTATTATTTCAACAGCAATGAGAAAATCTTGCATGCAAAAGCTACAKCACCTACAGCCCTCCAGCTTGCTTTTCGTCTCCCCTGTGGTACAGCTTCAAGAAAAATGTGACCCAGCATGGCCAATAACAGCGTGAACGGTGTTTTTACAATGGAATGAGTGAGGAGCTGAGCAGCTCACAGTACACAGAATGGCTGGGGGAATTTGTAGCATTGTATTACATCTTCCAAAGCTCAGACATCAGATCTGAATAGGCTGAGCATGGTGAAATGTTTCTGTTCACATACAGGAATCTCAAAGTTTTATCTCATCCTTCTGAAGTCTGGAGATGTTCAGTGGAGCACAAAGCTGCTACAAATGTGTCTTGGGGGAGTCTGTGGCTTACCATGTCCATCCTCCCATAACAATCCAGAAGGTGGGTCCCAACCCAATAAAACTCATCTCTAAGTCTAGGTGAAGTTTTAGGAAGTGAGATCCAAATCTTTGCTCTGTTGCTAATGAAAAACTCAATATCTGCACCCAGCAGAAGAGATTTCAAAGCTCCTGAGGTTGATATAACAAAGTGAGGATTTTCCAAAGTTTAGGTCTTGCCTTGATGTCCAATGGGTGTCACGCTAGTGGTTACACAATGAACTTTGTGATCTCAKCTTTTTAAAAAGCAAGTCATGAGATTCCATACAGAGCAAGTGGAAGTTGTCCTGGAAATGCACTATGGTGCAGTCTGTAATTACACTTTCACAYGTTCTTTTCCATGTATGCCCCGTGGAGTGAGACACAAAAAAGGAGAGAGACAGTTGCATGAACAACAGCAGTTCTGTTATTTCTTTATGTCCGCCTTCATAATCTTAAAACTTTCTGGCATATCTTTCATATTAGGAAATAGATATAATAAGTCACACAAACCTTGTTGCTCTGAATTCTCTTTAGTCAGAGAGATATTGGATACTAGGAGTCGAATAAACACAAAATCCAAGAGAATCTAAATCCAGAAGAGAAATAACAGGAACAACTCTTCATGTCAAAATCATCAAAATCATGTGCTGTAAAAATCACTTTCTGACAGTAGTGGTTTACATTTTTGAAGAGCATGAATTTGCTCAATTATTAACATCATTGTGATCAAGAAGCCTATAAGCATCAGGCACCTAAAGGATGCTGAAAGTTCTCTGGACAAGTTGCAATATCAATAACTTATATGATGCAAAACATAATGAGATTATTTATCTAGATACACTTCATTGGCTTGRTGGAGTAGGTCTCCTTTGACTGGAAAAGAAGCTAAATGGTACTAGCTCAGCCATAAACCTGTCCACTTAGCTGTATGAAACCCCCCCCAGCCATCAGGTGATCTCTGGATTTTCATGGACATGTCTAATTCATCTCCCCYTTTCAGTTCTAATGACCAACTCACTGACAGTATAAAATGGCAATTTTGTGGCTGACAAGGGAAATCAAATGTCATGCCAAAAACACACGCTTATATTATGCTATTTGAAGAAGAAAATCAAAACCACTCTCTGTGTTTTATGTAGAATACAGGACACTAAACAGGAACCAGAATAAAAAGATTTTCATTTACTCCATCCTGTTCTGATTTTCATACCACCCTTATCTTTTAGAATTTGAGTATCAGCCCTAAAATCTACTTAGGCATCTTCCATCAATGGAGATTTGGACTGAAGAGCCTCCCAGACATAAAGTAAATGACATGGCCGATCTCTGGGGCCGTGCCCCGGTGACAGAGTCATGAGGCCTCCTCCTGCAGCACTTGGAGGAAGGGACATTTTTTTTTCATTCTGCTCCCTGTGCAAAGAAAATTCAGTAATTTAGGTGGGCTGCCATCCCCTCTCTTCTCATGCCCACAAAAGAGAAACACAGAATTTAACAGACAGTTGTAACCTTCCTGCACAATTTTAAGTCTGTACAAGCTTAGTAAAATCTTACCAAAATGTTATTTTTATTCAGTTCTGTCATTTCTTGGAGACACTCCTGCGGAACACTGTGGATKCCCAGCTCATGGCTTGGTGCCGGGAATAAAGAATGCCACTGCTGAGAGCAGCAATACTTCTCAGCCTCCGTATCTCAGCCTCAAAAATAGACACTAAGCAGATGAGAAGCCTTTATTAGCAACCATAAAGCCAAGGTAACCTGTTTGCATACTTTTGTACTAAAAGGTTACATTTCTTAACATTACATCCTTCTACTTACCACTTCCTTCACCTGAAGACAGTTTCCTGGCGCTCAACCCGTCACAAGAAAAGCACAATTCCACCTTACAAATGGCAGAACCGAGYGACCTTCCGTCTCTGACCAAGGGCCTTTCACAGGTGGGGTCTTCCAGGTGACATACTCAAGCAGTTTTAACGAATCAGTTGTGTGACTCACGAGCTAATGAAGTGACAGTAGTGTTACTGAGCAATAGAGCTTGGTAAATCTAACCAAGAGTTGGTAAAATAGGCATCAGCTTTGCAAATGCAGAAAGGTTTCTTGGTCTTTTAAAGGYCTTTTTTACTGAAATGACAAAGAAAGCCAGGCAATTTCAGGCAGAATCCCCATACACATAAAGTTGGCAGCTCTCTCTACTAGAACCACATGTTGCAGTAGATCAAGCATGCAAAGGGCTCCCAGTGGATAAACATCAGCCCCAGTTTTGAATGAAGGTCCAAGATTATTGGTGGCTTATCTTAGCCCTGCAGATTTTCAACACAGCACATGCAAGGGGACACTKTACCTTTCCAGTTTGACCTTACCTTGCTGGAACAAGGTTTTCAGTGCTCTCTGCAGGAAGGAACACTCTTCTGTAGGTTCCATGCTATGCTTTTAAACACAAATAGTGCTTAAACAAATGGACTCAAGTTAGTTAAATCAATAGCCCAAGCAAATTACTTTTCCAAGTGTAAGTTTTATTAAGCGTTATTTTGTTTTACTGGGAGTCTATTACCRGGGTAAAGAACTAGGTAAGGTACCGAGCTGAACACAAAGCACAGAGYCTTCTGGGAATTTCTTTTTCCCCAACGTGGTAGTGTTAAGATCATTACTCAAATAAGTGCTTTATATAGTGCACTCTCCTGCTTTACCTAAACTTACATAAAACAAGAGCATCATTTGMAATGCATTGCACTTAGCCTTTTATGTATACAGAAAATGGTAAAACCAAAAAAAATACAAGAGTTAGATGAATAGTTGGTTTTATTAAGGCTATGCAGCCACACATGCACAGCACATTAGCTTAACTCAGCAAAATGATCTCTGTCTTGAGCAAGAGGTATAGCGTAAACTCATATTCCCCACAGGTCCGTCTGAGGAGGGCAATGGAGTATCCCCCCAGGGAGAAGGTGGAGGCCACTGTTCAGGTGTGACTGACCACGTGAGAAGTGGAGATCACACTTGTGGGAGAGAGAGGGGCTACCAGGCATCAAGGCTTTGAATATCTACAAYGAAGATCTTTAAAGCTGAGCTCATCAGTCCAGTATCTTTGCAGTAGTCACAGTTCGTCTGATCCATTCTGAACATCTGCTTCTGGATAAGAGGAATCACAGCCTCACCTCCACTGACTACATGAGTTACATCTCCCTAACTGCTGAGTGATCCTGACGAGTAGTAAAGATGTGGACACCTAGATTACAGACACCCTCTTTCAGACTCCTTCCTCCATACACATTTGTGGTGCTGGATCCTTCCTGCAGTACCCTCTGGAACCCTTTCAGCAAGCTGAATGGCAAAGCTTCCCATCAGATTCGCTTTAGTCTTCTACCCTCCTTCTCTTGGGATTGAGCTGATCAAGGTTTCTGCATCTAATGAATGCAGAGAACTAACTGGGAAGGTGGTAGAGCTGCTCAGAGACCCAAAGGCCAGAAGAACCTGGGCAGGGTTGCCTATTCTTAAATTAAGCTAATGTGGCTCCTATCCCCAACTGTATAGGCTTCAAAATAAAGTGGAGGTTGACTTGAAGAGTGTGATTGAGAATATCTGGCTGCAGAGAACTGGAAGGTGAATCAAAATAGAGTCRGTATTGATCCCGCAGGGGATTTGGTGGCCAGGTTGAGCAGAAAGGATTTCTTGATGATGGTGAATATTTTGTTTAAAATTATGGGTTCGTGTTAACTTCTAAAAATTTATCAGCCATGCATTTCTTCTCAGAAGATTAAACAGGGAAAATAGATTGCTTTGATAGATTATTGCTTTCTTGATTTAAAATAAGGAGTCACGCAACTTTACATTGATCCTAAATCCTGCTTAAGGGTTTGGGTTTTGTATTCACACCATGTGGGTCTTGGCAGTAAGCATGTATTTTGGTTCCTCTTCAATTTCTGGGCAATCACTTTGCAAAGCATTGCAAAATTGTCACCTGCCCATGAGAAAGAACAGGGTCCAGCCAAGCTGCACAGATGYGAGACTGTTGCTGAGTAGGACTGATACAGTTCAGTCCCCATTTCCTTTCCCAACCAGCCCCCAACAGTGTTGGCAAAGATTTGGGAAGGAGGACAAAGCCAAACSTTTGCCCATTCGCATGAGGAAGGTGCTGCCCATCACCAGAGCAAGGGCTCCTCGTATTAAACAATCCCGTTCCCAGCAAACCTGTGCTGCCCTGATTCCTGTTGCTGCCTCTGCCTCTTGTGCCTTGCCCAGTCGTTTGCTCAAATTCTGTGACTTTTCCTGCACTTCTCTCCTGCACAACAGCGAATAGAAGTCCAGCTACAGCTGAGCCCTTCCCACTCACCGCCTCAGGAGTTCAGATCCTCTGCTACCACCTCCTCTCCTTCAAGGGCACCCACAAACTCCCAATGCCTGGACTTACATCTGAGCCCCTAAAGACAGTTCCAGACAACAACCTTATTGTGCAGTACTGGGCAAACCTGGAGCCCTGCAAAAAATGTGCTGAGATAATCACAGCTTGCCAATGCTATTGGAACAACTGTAGTAAATGAAAATCCAAAGCCTAACTTTCGTTAGTATGTCAGCTGCAAGAATGACCACCTGAAATGACCATCCTGTCAACATCATATCCTGGTGCAATACCTGGTGAACAACTCAAGACATCACTTGCATTTAAGATCACCTTAAGGCCAGAACTCTGCCATTACTGCATTCATTTATTTTGGATCCTCTGGAATGCAGGAGGAGGGAATTATTGAAGGTCRGTTGACAACCCCTCCTCAGGGTCAAGAAACTGATGGCAGAAGTACCATATTCTTTGACATGGGAGCTGTCAAAAAGAAAGAAAGAGCTTTTCCAGAAGTCAGAAGGATTAACATGAATTTGAAGCGGGCAGCTGAATTTCTGAATTAAATATACTAGGAGTAAGGGCAAAAGTGGATGTACTGAACTGGAACCCTAAAGAAGGTGAGGAGCATGGGTTTGGTAGCGAGAAAGGAAGTTGAAGGTCATAAGAGACCTTCATAAGAGAAGTCATAGAGGAGGTTATGAACCTAARCTATGTATGTGACTATTTGAGCTGGCGCACTAAGGAAAAATACAACAGACACATTAGTGCTTAAGGAAAGGACCCCAAAGTGATAACACTCCTCTTATAAAATTTTTTACATTCCTTTTACAAATTTTTCCAAAACTCCCTAGTAAGATTCTTTCCTGGAATGGGAGGCAGAAGGGTAGGTAGCAGTGGAAAGGGGGAGTTTTATCAAAGAAATATGACAAAATAACAGCTAATTTCTTCCCCAGCKGCAGAAAAATAAGCCTGACTCCACAACGTGGGAAAGAAAACAAGTCAGCCATCCCAGCTCACCTATCCTTATTTCTGCTCTTCCGTGCTCTTCAGGATTTTGTGAGCTGCACTATATGAAATAGCTCACGTAAATAAAGTGCAAGTACTTAGCTGAAATAGCCTCTAAGTCTAGAATCACTCATGATATGTGGCAGTGAATTTGGCAGAAACTCAGATCATTAACAAAATTTAACCCCCTACTCCAGAATGCCTTTGGGCACTCCAGCTCTCTGCAGTCATCACCATCCAATGCTGACTATCTGTCTGTCAATAACTAAAATGCAATCTAAAAAATAATGAGAAATTACTACTTCTGGATGCTTTCCTGATAGCTGAGCATCAGTTGCCTTGTTCTGAGCTGTAGGACCTTTCAGGCAGCTGCTACTCCTGAGAGAGGTAATATTGAGGGTTGGAAACGGAGCTGTAAGCATGGAGAGGAGGTGCTCRCAGACCAGTCCTGATCTGGTGGCTGGTTGTTCTTTCTACCTGATGGTCTCCAAATCTTTCRCAGAGGTTTGATAACTTTGTGAACCATTTCACTGACTATGTGATTCCTTGGGCTCAAGAGTTCACAGCTCTTTACATGCCACTGTCCCAAAGAGCAGTGTTTGCTTGGAGCAGTCAGAGAAGGGGAGAAAACGGYCTCAATGGCTACAACTCCCAGATAACCTGAGCTAAGGGCTAAGAAGAGCAGCGGCTGAGCACAGCGTAACATTGACAAAGGGAATTTATACTGAGCCTAAGAAATGGGGAGGGAGTTGGACTGACTCCGTAGGAGAGGTGGCTCTTCCTCCCACCCAGATTTGAATGAGAGGAGAGTGATTTCCCTTGAGAGAGGAGGTACAGGGCACAGAGCTGCAGGGGGGAGTCTCAGGAGCCACCAAGTCGGTGAAGAAGGGGTTGAGTTTAGCCTTCATTAATTGGTGGACTTGTAAGGGCTGGGGAAAGCCCTTGCTCACAGCATCCCTCTATCACGTTAAGTGACACCTCTTCCTTTTCATCTGTGTTTACACTGTTCTAATGTCAGGCTGTCATGGAGACAAACGATGCACATTTGGGGCTTAACTTTTCTTCATAAATCGTGCCATACAGCTCTTATTATTATCTGTGCTTGAATTCTATCATCTGGTTTATCAGTGTGTCCCAGGGATGAGCTGCCCAGGGAGAGCAGAAGCTGCACCCCAGCTCAGGGAGGGCGGGAGGCAATGCCTTCTCGCTCCATCGCTCCCTCCAGCAGCTCCCACACAGTCACTCCAGTCCCCATCCTGCTACTCTTTACGGGCTCAGTCCTTCCACTGAATCTGGGTTTTATGACAATTTTTCTTCTCTAAATCGCCTCACATTTCATTTTTCTCTGTCCCATTTTCTGATCTCCCCAGTTTGCCTTTGCTGTCTCAGAAGTTTTGCACTAACTGAGCTGCAAAACGTTGTTCTCTGCAACAAAGAGCAAGCAGTACAGTAACAAAATCAAATCAGACATGACACAGAGCTTCACAGGGTTCAGCTGGGTTCCTCCCCACGGTCTCTCTTGTGCCATTCAGCACAGCCCTTTGCATGTAAGCCTAGCTCAAGTATCCAGAAATTCACATCRTATCAAATAAATTGCTGAAATTAGCATCCCGGATCTGCAGCTGCATTTTATAGCCTCCTCTAGACATTTTACTTATAGCTACAGGAGAGGGAGAAAGAAATACTCTGGTCTGCCAAGGAGAAAGAGGGCTATAGGGTGATTAAAGCACTTTCTGTGACTCCTCATCTTCCTCAGCCTTGTACTGATGGCTGACATAGCTCTGAGGGGGTGTCCGCCACCCTGGGGAGACAGACAGACACCTGCCTCTCTCGTGAATCTCTGGAACCCAAATTTGGCCTGATTTTACTATGCCAACCCAGTGGGCTATTGATGCTGGGAATGAAATCTCAGTTTTGTCCTGAAATCAACGGAGTAAAGGATAGCTGTTCCAAAAGACAGGATGCAGCCAACTTTATCWAGGTATCTGGGCATCAACACAGATCCACCAACACACCTAATCTKCCCCTAGCTTTAACAACATACCTAATCTGCCCCCAGCTTTAAGTGGGGAGCTTCTGTTCAGGCACTACGGTGACTTCTGTTATAGCCTGGAAGCCATCAGGGACCACAAACGCTTTGGGAAGGAGGCACTCCAAGATGCCTTGTTTGTACTGTTCCCCTCACAGCATGCCCTGTCCTGCTGCTGCAGTCCTCAGGATTCATTAGGTCTAAGCACTTTAAAATTCTGTATTAAACTCATAGTGCAGACTTACTTAACACATGATTAAGGAACTATAAGGAAACTGCTGTAACAAGCATTTTTTTTTCTGCTTAAGCCTTTATATAGAAAAAATTGATAAGATGCCAAAATTTTCCTTTAACCAATTTATCTTCACTGCACAGTTAATAGTAAGATCATCTTGAATAACTAATCCACAGCCCCAAAGCAAAGCTATCATTTATTTTAGCATTTGCATTTAAACAAAATGATATTAAAATTCACCAAGACATGATATGTAATCCAATAACCTGAGGTAATGTAATTCCAGTCTGTGTAGCAATCAGTCCCGCAAATAATCTGACCGTACATGGCCAGCTCAATTTATAGTAAGTTTTATTGTATTTACAGTTATGATATGACTAAAGTCAATAATGAAAAGAATAAATGCTCTTGGCTTTAAATCACTGATTAACTGAACCTCAAGCATTCACTGGCCAAAATTCCATATGCTTGAGTATTTCAACTTTATTGTATCTTCTAGGCTTCTGACGTTTACTGAAATACCAATGGATATCTTTGACGGCTATTCAAGGGAACTCACTACCAAACTTTATTTGTTAGARAAATACAATCGCTGATAAGCCAAACAGGCTGACCATTTATTTTTATGGAATGTTAAATCAGTACCTCACAACTCCCAGAGAGCCGGTCAATCCTATTTATTGTTTAATTGTATCTAAATCTAACCAGTGAAGAACTCCAAATCAGGACTTTTCCTGCAGAAAAGGCATTTTGTAAGTGTGGCTGGTCTGCCTAGGGAGAGCTTGCATTACTGACCCCAGCCCAAGAGAACATCAAATTTTCCTATATAAATTTAAAGCACAGCTACTGACTCCAGTACCATGATCCATGTTTGTTAAGGCAAGAGAATAAACCACAAGAAACTATGTATAAGGAAGCCAGGGACTGCTTGCAGTTAAGGCAACATATTGTACCCTTGTTTTTTTGTTTTACTTTTTCTCTACGCCACCTTTGCTGGCTGTGTTGAACACAAGGTTAGATGAACTTTGTCCTCATACAATCATTCTCATGTTCTTATGAACTCTTCATTCAATGAAATTAATAGTATGAGCCCACTTCAGATCAATAGTCTTTACAGGTTTCCCCATATTACCTGAACAAGACAACAAAAGAAGAAAGTATAAATAGGATTTTTTTTCTGTTTCAGAGAGCTCTTTTGTACATAAGGCAGCTATTTCTACATAAAATGATGAAGTTTTGTAAGCTCTCCACAGCCTTTCATCTAGTACAGGACAGCATGAAGCCTACAAGACATTGGTAGTCTTTAGCAGGTTTTTGAACAGCTTTATTAAAATGATTKTTATAATTCATCAGAAGACTGCCACTGACTCAATGGGCTTCGGATCGGGCATGCATGAAAGGCTTCAGCCTGCTGGACTAGCTACCACTGGAGAAAAGATATCAAACTACTCTTTCCTGGAAACCAAAACCCTGCACACACAAACTCTATAGCTGTATGCTGGAGCTCTTTGCAGCAATGAGGAAAATCAACAGATCAGTGCAATGCTAATTGCTGAAGGCTTCTGGCCTTGGAGGCCCTAAGGAAACCTCAAACAAACCAGTTATCATGTACCAGTGCCCAAGCTGGGAAGAGTTCAGAGACGAGTTGAGGAAAACAGAAATCACCAGTCCCATGCTCTTTGAACTGTCCATCAGAGTAAGTTTTGGCTCTATTAATCTTCGGAAATGTTATGCCAATTTAATATAAGAGTCTTATGGTGGGAATTGTCAATTAGCCTTCGTGACAGGCATCATTACCTGCGAATACTGCAGGAGCTGCCACCTCTGTTGAACAGGAGACGATAGTAGCCTTGTGTGTCTAGTAGCTGAAGAACCTGGTACACTCCGTCTGTGCTAGCTCCGTAGGCCAGGTAGGCTCAGCYGTAATCTTGACCTGTTGACATAATGTAGTCTTTAGCCTTATAACTAATGTTACGAGGATATAACGTTAACCACGAACTGTCTCAGTGTGGTGGCACCACGACCAGTCAGGGCAACACATTTCACAAGTTAAGTATTCATCAAATTCATTCAGCCTTCAGGTTAGCGCCTGCTCTCCCGGAGTTTCTCACTGTCCCGTGTTCTTGAATTACGGCAAAGGACTGCAGCTGTTGTGGGAATACAGAAGACCACTGCTGGTCTTGTTCTGGAGGATGGAAAAGCCCCAGAGGTGTTTTATGGTTACCTAGCAGAATAACAGTGCTCAGACCTCTGCAGATATTATATTCCTGTACTTTGCATTTTGCTCCTTGTCTATTAAGCTATCTTTTATCTACCTGATTTGTTTGACTTGTGCTTTACATCTCTAACTGCTTTGCAATTAATCTGCACTGCAGCAATTTTCCATCACTCTTGCTTTGTTTTTGTATTGGTTACACCTTTCAATCTTCCTACCTGAACTAATATTCCTTCCCTGTAAAAACACCTGCCCAGTGGTTGATGTGACAATATAACAGCCCTGATTTTCAAGGGAGAGGAGAACACAGCTCTCAGTGAAGTTCCTGGGAACTGCTGTTATTTAATGAGTCTGAAAGAATCTGAAAGTGTGTCTGCACCATGCAGTGATGAGCAGAGCAGAAATGCCAAAGCAAGTAGTGGCCATCCAGGCTTCTGAACAGCACAGCCCTCTCTGACTACCTGAACGTTGCTAGGAAGCAGAGCTTATAAACTGAGGTGTATCACTGCACTAAGAGCAATTTACTGCTCTTRGGGTCTGAGCTAGTATCACTGCATGACTCAGGACCCCAAACGATAGGTATCTGTATCAAATCACTATGCATTAGCCTGCTTATGTCTGCACTGAAATCAGTACAGACATAGTACATACATGACCAACAGTCTGAGAGGTCCAGCAGGCAGCCTCTGGAATAGATCAAGGGATGGTCTTCTAGTGTAGCCTTACACTAGGACGGGGAGGGGGGATGAAGAGGGCATGGCCATTTTTGGCAGCCAATGAAGCACTGGAACTATTAGTCCTATCCAAGATACCTGTGCCCTTAGCCCACTGACTGCAATTTACCTGTGTAGGAAAAGGAGGTCTGTAGAGGTGCCCCAAAGTGCCCTGTACRGGGCCCCAAAGGTGCCCTGTAGAGGTGGCACTCAGCTTCCAATCCTGAAGACATCAGGTTGCCTGGCTATGATTCTTCCTTGCATTGGTGAAAATCTTGATAGATGCCTCAGGTGGCAGAAGCAATAACCTGGTTGCTATGATTCAAGGTAACCAACTTGTAAGTAAGCTTGAGGACAACATAAACCTGTGAGGAGTGGTGGATACCAGRATGGTTGTGCTACCATCCAGAGGGACCTCGACAGACTTGAGAAATGGGCCAACAGAAATCTCATGAAGTTTAACAAAAGGAAGCACCAAGACCTGCACCTGGGGAAGAATAAAGCCATGTGCCTGCACACGCTGGGGGCCAGCCAGCTGGAAAGCATCTTTGCAGAAAAAAGCCTGGGGTTTCTGGTTGACACCAAGTTGAACATGAGCCAGCAATGCACCCTTGTGGCAAAGAAGATAAATGGCATCCTAGGCTGCATTAGGCAGAGGGCTACCAGCATGTGAAGGGAGGTGAMCTTTCTCTTCTACTCAGCCCTGGTGAGACACATTTRGAGTGTTGGGTCTAGTCACGGGATGCCCAGTACAACACAGACATGCACGTACTGGAGTGAATCTAGTGAAGGACCAYGAAGACGATTAAGGGATTGGAGTATCTTGCATACAAGAAGAGACTGAGAGAGATGGGATTGTTCAGCCTCAGAAGGGTAAGAGCATGTTGGCTGACTCAGCAGCCACCCAACTAGCCTTCTTCCAATACAACCCCTCTGCAGGCTGTAGTGTTAAATCTACTCCCTCTGAAAGCCTGGTGCAGACCCTGTCACGTACTGTCTGCAGCAGACATCTCCTGATGGAATTTTTCACAGAACTGGCATGAAAAGATGTATTTCTCCAAAAACTTTGCAATCCTGCCATTGTGAACAAGCCAAAGGTCAGTTCTCACCTCTGCCCATCTCCCCAGCCTAGCCCACCACCCCTGCTCAAGAGAGGACTCAGATAGCTCTCGCCTCTTGAGAATGCAGTAGCTGTTACATATCCTCCCATTAGTCACACATGTCTAAGGTTCACCAGTTTGTAATGCCAGAGGGGAACAGCTTGGTCAGTGAGCGTGACAGCACCATAACACAGGGTGTAACATTTCACCTGGCATTTCCTGCATAACTTTTGCTTGCATTGAGCATAACTTACCAAAGAAACTCAGCAGTGATGGAGAATCCATGAGTTCATCAGATACATTACTGTCAAGGCTGTTACCCCTTTAAAAAGTTGCTTCCTGGTGCTACCTTGTCCAGCTTGACGTCCCAGCCAGTGGATCTCACTGTGCCTTTACCTGCTCATTTCTCCAGTCCTCTGCCATCAGCAACTTTTCCTCTGCATGGGTGCTTATACTTTGAGACATGTCCTTACATTTTGAGCAAGTTTTATGTTATAAGTAAGCTCTTCACTAAACCAAATAATTCTAAATATTTTGGAAAAATATTGGCAATAAAAGTTGTTACTGCATTAAGACCCCAGAATTATTTCTGGCCAGTGGTTATACTATTTCAGTAAACAGTGGCAATATCACTTTCTTTATTCTACCTAATKTTCACAGGTTTATACATCTGAGGCTCCCATTAGCTCTCTTAGCCACATGATTATACTGGACAGCCACAGTAGGTTCTTTATTGAGCATGACCTTGCATTCCCTCCCTTAGTCAATACCTTCCAGGAGATAGCCCCACATCCTGTAAGTATTATGCACATCTTCACTTCCCAGAAGCATATGCTGGCATTTGGTTACATTAAAAGCACTTGTTATTTAAATTATTTCAGCTTATAGAACAATTTATAACTGTACTTMTCTTGCAATTACTCATCACTTGGCCAACTATTGGTCCAAACTTTAAACCTTGCTAGTGATGAGCTGGTCTGTCTCTTAGATCATCAATAAATGCCTCGCACTAAACAATCACACAGTTTGACATTTTCCCATGTATAATTACTCACRGAGATCTACTCACAGCTCATCTTTTCTACACATTTTGTATGGTTTAATATGCTATTTAGTATGAGATTTAATATATGAGATAATAGTCATGTAATATATGTATATTTTGTATAATGTTGCTTCTTCAGCAGAATATCCTGAAGATGTAGGTTTCATTATCTGAAAATATTCTGTCAATGCAGTTACCTCCCTCCAAAAAAAACTTTTACTCCATCAAAAAAAAAGATGTCAGTTTTGGTAAGACAAAGATTAATAAAATCATGCTAAGTGGCATTAATGGACACCTGACAGGATATCACATGGTATCTCATTTGAAAAATTGATTTAAATTAATTTTGATAAGATGCAGAGGCTGAAGAACAGGCAACAGGGTAACAAATTAAAGCAGAAAGATTTTACTACCTTCTTCACAACCTTTTTTTTTTAAAAAACTCCCTTATGTCCTTACTTTCATTACAGTTTCCAGGATCTGTATTCTCTCTGTCTTGGCATTCACACTACGCTCTCCATCCAGGACATTGCCCAAGCGTCTCTTCACTGAACGACGCTAAGGGACAAGTCCTCAAGGCAGCACGTCAGCAAGTCCCCACACTCTCCCCCGCAGCTGTGGCTCTCGRCTTCCCTCTCTGACCATCAGCATTSACTGCACGCTTGTGCCATCATGCCAGGGCTCCTGGCACAACTAGTTGTGGGGACAAACCGGATCAGGACACTTCATCAGCTAGTATTTTTACTAAGACAGTGTACTGTCAAACCACAGCCTAAGGCCCAGACTCATTCTAGTAAATTTTAGGTACCTACTGGAAGCAAATAATTTAGGGTTACCCTTTCCCTAGGCAATTAATGGAAAGAGATAGGCATGGTTGCAAGACGTTTCAGGTCCAAGTTAGGCTAACATATCCTCTGGAGGTGCCTGTCTCCCATTTTCTCTCCCCAWTGACGATTAGAGAGAGTCCACAACAGCGAGAGTCCTAATTCGGGCATTCACTTATCTCTGTTACCTTAAATGGGACAAACCCAAACCTAAATTGCCCGTATAAAGCCTGTTTGTGCCCAGACATGGCTTGTCTGAAGATGCACGTAGCGCTGTTGCTGTAACACTCTTCCCAACATCATTGATCCAAATTCATGTCATCCTCCGATGGAGATACACCACGGATTACTTTGGTCCAGAGGTGTTTCAGGAGATAAATAKCCCTCTGTTCCTCAAGGCCTGAGCTGTGCTATAAACATCAATACAATTTTAATCTAAAGCCAAATAGACCGTAAGTACACAGGCATGYGAGTGTGTACATAACACCTCTACACATACTTACAAACATACCAGGCATATGCGTTTGCCCGACGCTTTGGTAAGTAATCCTCAGGAGTGTCTCTGTGCAGATGCATTATGCTAACTTGTCATGACCACAGTGGCACTCTGGTTAGGACCTGCAGTGATAGACGACCGAAACCTGTCACTTGGATCGTGAATAGCTCATGGTGCATCAGCAGATGGACGTTAYGTGATATTGCACATTACTATAGGAATAGCCAGTACTGGGAAAGGTGTAACTGAGGAGCTTTTAGCAATCTGTACTTCAAATAAGCAGCTAAGTGTGCTGCCCTGTCTGGCACAATTATACTGATAATTTGTCAATATTTTTTACAATAMCCCCCATTTTCAGGTGTGCATCAGGGTCATGGTTCATGTTAAGGATATGTTCATGTGCGGTTTCTCAGCTGTCACTCACATCATAGGTGTGACTGTTCAGCGCTAGGAATTGCTATAAGCATCTAGAATCCCTATTTGGCTTTGTAATTTCCTTCCAACATTTGAAAGCCAAAATCAGCCCTTAGCAAAGCATAACTCCTTTGATTGCAATAGGGTGTTATCACATCAGATCTACTTCTGAACCTTGATTTTATATCTGTGGTAACTTCCTTGATGGCAAGGTCAGGTGAAAATTTCAAAAGACCATTAAAAGCTTGACAGCATGAATTCTCCTGAGTTAGAAGTTGAGATTTTGTGGATTTCAACAGAGGTTCCACTCCTAAATAATTTTGATGTTTTGGAAAATCTGTTCTTTCCAACTGACTTTTGTTTAACAGGAGCCTCTGTTCCTGCTGAGGGTCTGGTTTGGTTACTGCTGTTACAGTGCTAGTGAATAGGGTGGAGAGGAATAAATGGCTGATCTAACAGTTTATTTTGATGACTCCAATCCATCTATGCATCTGGATAGATGGAGAATTATTGTGTGATTATGTATTCTTCGACATTAATCTCAGCGACTAAAATGAAATGTTGGGCTATTACAAAGTGCGAATGAGCTTCTAATGTGATAAGGAAAGTTAAGATTTGAGCAGTGGCTCAGATTTGCTGTTGCTCATCTTCAGTGTGCCAGATGGTGTGCCACTGGACTTTTATTGGTTCTTTATCAATTTTATTAGTCATATGATTTGATTGATCTTATTTTCCTGGAGAAGAAATCAATTCAAAAAATATACCTCACCTCCCTACCTTGAGGAAACAAAATAACCTAAAGAACATAAAATGTGTGCAAGTGCTTAGAGGGGCTCCAAAATGCATATGTACACAAATAGCCACATCTTCAGGCATCAAGGCCACCAGGAGAGGGAGAGAGAGAGAGAGAGAGAGAGAGAGAGAGAGAAGAACAGCCCTAATCTTGGCTTGGCTTGGTTGGATTGACAAGAAAGAAAGAAGCATGTGAATTAGAAAAGAGGCAGGGTAGATCAGAGTTACCTTAACAGCAATTCCAGAAGGGACCTTGTTCACCGGAGGAAAGGCAGGTGTCTGGAGAAGGCAGTTTTCAAGGTCTTTGACCCTAGGGATGGATGGTTGCAGTCTGCAGCTAGCACATGAGCTTCAACATCCAGCAGCCTCCACTCTGGGCACTCTAGTGCAGATCATTTTTCATTGGAAATACCGTTGCATTGCCACTGGCRGCTGCGCTTCCCAGTGAGTTTTGCAGCACAGAGCCTAATGAAGAGGCTGATCCTCCCTTGGACATTGCCTCCAGCTGGGTGACGGCAGTGTTTTCCAGCATGGTGCATTTTGCACTCCCAGTACCTCTTTATTATCCTGAGGCTTGTGACCTACCATTTTTGGACACCCAGGATAGGTTTCAGTTAGCTCCCATTATATCCCACRGAGAGTCAGTCTGTAGAGTTAACGGAATATACAGAGTATTCAGCTCATCCCACATTTGGTGAGCTGAGCAGCTCTCTGGACTCCACCGGCTGTACTGACTGGATCTTCACGGATTAAAACAGGAGTTCAGATACCAGGCTCACACACAGACACCTTGACCTGCAAGTTTAACCATCCCTAAATTTAGGGCAAGCTGAAATTAGGGCTAGAATACACCTCTTTTTTTCCCAAAGGCAAATCATTTTTCCATCCCTTATTGTAATCAGATGGAGGCAGGTTTCGACAATGCAGATATCCCAAGCGAGGGGAGATAAATGGCACTCAGACTGACAGCCATGGCTCTTCTGCGGCAGAAAATGGGCACCAACAGGCACCAACACCAGTGTCGTCACATCGCACCAAGCCCAGAGCCAACACRCAGGTTTAAGGAGCCGCACGGAGCTCACTCAGTGCAGGGGCAAGCAAGTGCTTCGCTCGGTGGTTTTATGCCTCGTAGTGCCACTCTGCCGGATGGAGTAGCTACTTCCACATCCGAAGGGGCAGAGCTTCTTCAGTAGCACCTGTGAGAGCACACACCCCGTTCACAGCCACACGCTTCTGCGACACCCAGGCGTTTTTCAAACGCCACCATGCAGCCCTCATTTCCTGRTAAGAAAGAGTGTTTCGCAGTCAAGGTTAAAGCAGGAGATCAAAGACGAATGCTGCCCCCTCCCCATGGTCCAAAAGGAATAGTGAGAGAGGCAAACAAAACCCTCAGTCAAAAGGAGGGAGGAGATGCCGACGAACAGAGAGTGCGAGCGAGCATTAGGAATCCCATTACACTTCTATCTAGTGCAGCAGATTGCTGCAGGCAGGAATTTCTGACATACAGTCTCACTTGCTGTAAAGTCTTATCACACATAAAATTGCAGTAATCATAATGCCAAAGAATGAGACAATGATAAATGAAAAAGCTTTCAGAAGTTAATGTTCACAACACACTGCCAGCAAAACACACAATCTATTTAATTAGTAAAATGCCATGAGATACTGTTCAGTTCTCCATTCAGAGAGACTGTGAGTAAATATGCAAGAGTGTTATAATACAATGAGATGGATATATTAAAGACTGAAATACATGCGGCTGCTGAGATGCAGACGTTGCACATTAAAATAAACACATTGCATCATAAATTTAACACACTTGACATCACAACGGGAAATGAAAACTGTCACCTATGCAAACAGAGGCAGCTTCTTTAGAAGCAGAGGCACTAACTGCTGCAGACTCCTGTGGACTTTCCAGGTCCCTGTTCTTGCTACTCGGGTGCTCCAGCCTCTCAGAATAACCAGTGGGTCTTTGCTCGGAGAGAGGGAATCAACCATCTGTCTGTGTCGTGGTGTCAATTCCCTAGTCACAGCTCCTTGCTCCGTTTTCTTGTCTCTTAACTTTGCTCCACACATCAGTTTAGCTGGCCAGTTCCATAATGTAAACCAGACAGAACCTGAATAACCTCAGGCTTTTGTAAGTACGCTTCCACCTTCTTCCTCTCACGCCTGGGGACTAACACATGCCTTGATCTGCTTCCAGTCAAGGTGCAAATTTGCACCTTATGCACAAGGTGCAAGGTTCTCATCTGCCCCAGGCAGCATCAGTAGGAGTTCCTTGATGCTCCAAGCCAGGGATGCTTGGAATATCCCAAGCTCTTACTGCTGTGGTCAGAGACACTTTTTAGCATCCCTCAGGCAAACTTCATTGCCAAAACTACTCTTAAAACAGGATTCACATTCTGCAAGAAGCCCTGCAAAGCAGCCTCAGCTGCCATGAGCTTCTCCAATCTACCAACTTATGTTGTGTCCAACACAGACACCAACTTATAACCTTTATCGTGGCTAAGCTCTCCTGTGCCTATGTGGCTGTTGTGCTGGGCCTGATTCCCGTCGGAGGGCTCCCCACGGCATTGCTGGGTTTCCCTGGAACCTGATGCATTCGGTTGAGYGGATGATGAAAAGACCACAGCGGCAGATTTTGATGCAGCAGCCACGGTCATCAATTCAGGTTGCTTCACCTATTCTAGGCCTTTCTGCTGCATTTCTCGCATGTGGCATAGCATGTTTAATATCCATGGGACTCYGTGTTGTCCTTAGGATATTTATCCAGCAGACCACACATACTGCTGTATAAGGAGYAGCTTTGGTTTAACATTGCTAGCATCTCTATCTAAATCAGTTTTGACATCTCCAATTCAGTATCTTCATATGTCTGTTTCAGCAAGTGGTAGTATGATTCACAGTGCACAATSCGGCTCATCAAATAATCTATTTCCTTCCCTCAGTAACTATTTTTAATGGGTGATTTATCCTTTCCTGAGTAAAGAAGATTAAAAACCTAGCACAGCATATTTCAGTGTGTGGTATATATCTACTACTTTTAGGGTGTGGATTTGATTTTACATGTCTTTCTCAATTCCAGGATTGACTGACACATCACAAAATATCACTTCATTAGGAGACAAGCAGGGATAATCCAGCCAGAACAATTTTTATTGATAAAGTGGAGCAGAGAAATATCAGGGTCACTTATCATTTGGTATGTGGGGAACAGGCAATGAAATCTCTATTGGAGAATTCTCTATGACAGGAATGCACTTAATCTTGTCAGAGATAACACAGCCACAGTAATATATTGCTTGATATTTATAATAGCTACAGTAGATCGCCCTACCCAAACATGCTGTTTCAGCAGTTCTCAAGGCTTAAATGACTTTATGTCAAATGCCTTTGAAGTTTTCATTTCTCTATATTTTTGCCAGGAAAATCCAGTATCTAAGCATTTCTTAAGTGAACTTTGCAGATTTTCAGCCTTAAGGCAGGGCAAAAAAGTGTGATGTGGCATACAGTTACTAGATCGCACAGGTTTTGATAGGACTCTTTCAGATTCATAAGCTTTTGCGTGACGCGATGGCCTATATTTTCAAAATGGTGAGCAGGAAGGATTCCTTTTAACAGGCAAAATGCTACCAGAAACGCTCGTGCCACTTATCTTTAAAGAYGACTTACGTTTTGTTTTATAAATAACTTAGATCTTTAACAACCAAGCCGCCTTTGCGTTGTCCCAGAAAGCCAGGCTACTTTTTGCTGTGATACTTGTGTCTCCCCAGGAATGTGTAAGTATGGTCAGTAAACTMCAAGACAGATCATCCCATTCTGATGACATCCCAAACTCCAGTGCTGAAAACAGTCTCTCTAATGGAATCTGTGACAGGCGTAATGATGTGCAGTGCTCTATGCAGTGTCTTTTAATTATATTACAACAGTGAARTGACCTTATGTTACAGTCATCAGACTGGAAGGAATCTCAGCTAACCCTTTCCCATTCCTGACAGGTAAGTCTCTACTTGCTGGCAAATACCTCCAACATTGACATCTCTACATCCCTTTCAGGAAATCTATTCAGCGTTTCATTACCAAGTTTTTTGTGACACTGATCTTAAATCCTCCTTGCTGTAACTTCAGTCCATTATTTCTCACCTTATTTCCCAGGGATTTGGAAAACAAGTTACTCTTTGCAGCAGTCTTCTGTGTATTTGAAGACTGGCACTATCCCTCTTCAATCTTTTCACATTTAGGTTAAGGAACCATGTTTCTCTCAATCTCTCCAGGTTATCTTTGCTATTTTTTTAGGGTAAGATTCAGCTCCAGATGAAAGGAACCTATATAGATGTGTCCACCTATAATTATAGACATGGAAGCTAGGTGTCTAAGATCCCATTGCAGCTGATAAGAGATTCAATCAACAAAGCTTAGAGAATGATCCAATTCATGCTAAAGCAGATAGACTCCACTGATTGTTTTGTCCAGACCTCTATTAACTATGAGACCTTAGACGTGCGGTTCACTTGCAGACACTTAACACTGTAGACACAAAAGCTTTGGTATCTAAGCCAGTGAGCTGATCCCCTATATCATTTTCACTGTTTTCGGTGAACCTGTGGAGCCAGCTCCCGGAGCAGCTCCTGGACTTCCTGGCTAGACCACCTGGCCACTATCTTTTAATAATCTCACCAAATAAAAAAGTTATTTACACCACAGACAAAAAATTCAGGAGGCTTATATTGCCTTATTCAGGAGTCTTATCCTGTCCTGAAAACAGTAACCTGACAGGAACTTTTCAGCCAGGGATTTTTTAATGGCAGATGTCCCAGCCCTGTGAATATTAGAGTTTTATCTTAGGATGTGCAGCAGACTCTTTAAGGGTTTCATCAGCCAGAAAATAATTACAGCAGTACTGGAGATCACTTGACCTTTACACAGGGCCAGATGCAGCATGATATAAGCAGGTGGGCCACACAGCTACACAACTGCATCCCTATCAGGTGATGTGGGAATCTGCATCAGCGTCTGATGCTGATCAGAGTAGACTTAATCTTCCTTGGCTTGTCCCCGTAAATTTGTGCTCACGTATACAGTCAGCAGATGCAGCTGTGGCGAATGCCATCATGGCTTCTCCTATGGTAGAGTTTTGCACGGCTGCTGCTATCCACTCAACCTGGAGCAGCCTTCAGATTGCTGCTATCACTTCTTACATGCCAGAAGTGCCCAGCCCTGCACAAACAACAGCGAGAGGCAATCCCTGCACAGCGCTCACAGGCAAAACAGCCTCAACAGCAACAAAAAAGAGAGAAAATTATTACCAGGCCCTGGCRTGGAACCCCAGCCCAGGATCAGAAGATACATAGGAATAATCCATCTCCTCGATCTCTGCTCTAGAACCTGCACCCTTGGGGGCCTATTTGCCCCCTGGCCACTGGAGGGACCAGCCCTGCAGCCTCAGCTCCTGGTGGCTCTTTCCACAGTGGGGACAACTGAAAGCAAGTGTAYGTTAACTGGCAAAACATCTCTGTTAAGTGACGTTGGAAATGACTTCAGCAACAGCTGCCAAATGGAGTATTTCTGACTGTCGATAAGGAAGAAAATCTTGTTTTCATCTGTGCTCCATACAGATCAAACTGACTGACTGACCTAAAGGAMATCTAGAAAGTAGGTCTTGCAAAAGTAAGATGAGGGTGAATGCCAGAGAGAGGGGAAAGGGCAAACCATACCTTGCCTCTCCTAGTTCTTCAGAGGAAATACCTGATATTGTGATTTAGATTTTTACAGCTGAGGTGCAGCATCYCCCTTTAATCTGAAACTCAGGCAGCATTCGACTGCACTGTGTAATGCTGTAGAGAAGCCTGGAGCTGGGCAAAATTTTCCAGATAATTCCCTTAACAATAAATAGCCCTGTCTGAAGGAGCAAAATTGTTGATGAGTTTATTTGAATTGTTTTGAGGAGAAGCAACAGGGTAGTTTTCAAGGGTTAAGAAGTATTTTGTTTTGATATTTTTAAATGAAATYATTTGCTTTTTGTGGTCAAATTAAACATTTTGCACTGTGAATGTATTTATTTTTAAATGGCAAATGTAAATGATGTTTCTCCTGTCCAGAACAAATTGTTCACTGAGAAAGAAGGCTCATAGCAATGRTGGTGTTACACAGCCAATTCCTCCTGAATCTCAGCAGAATTAGGTATTTAACCTAACCTTCTGCCTTTGAAAGTCCTTCCAGTATCAYTAGCTTCCTCCACACACACACCCGCCTGGGACATCATGTGTGGTAGCTGGAACTGAAAGGAGTCACTGATTTCATCTGTACTGAAAAGTACTCTATGCTCCACTTGTTTTTACTGCTGTTTTTGTGCAGGAGTCTTTTAGACTTGTACCCATTAACTTCACACAGAAAAAAAATGAATTTTGCAACCTTGAATTACAAATGCTGATAGTCACTTTAAGACACTGTTTTTGGATCAAGTTAACAGCTTGCTTAGAAAGATACATCAGTATGAATCCATCACATTCATCTGAGACACCTGGATATTGCTCTAATTTAAAAAAACTGGACTTTGAGGCATGGGACAGTTAGACTGTTTGTTTTGCCTCTGGTATTGATACTCAGAAATTAAACAGCAAAAGTCTTCACCAGAATGGAAAAGGGTCACAAGTTGGACTCTTGACATCTGTGCAAACACCTAAAAACGCACAGCCACTGTAATCAGGGCATACAGCAAAGGCAGGAGAGGAGGAMGGCTTGTGGGGCTCAAGGGCTTTGCCACACACGTCCTACGTGCCTTGATGTAAGATGCCGACTTATGCTGCACCTCAGTTCTTCCACCTGTAAACTGAGAACAGCAGCACTGCTGGGCTTATGAGGGATAATTTTATCTTCTGAACATAGAGAAATGCCAATCCAAGACTCAGAAAGCACCAATACTCTTTTGCAAAATATCCAAAGATGATAGGAGGGAAGAGACTGCTGTAAAAGAAAACCTCCACAGCCTTCACTAAATTTGAAAGAAAAGAGATGCAGAAACTCCATGGTATGAAGCCGTAACTCCTTAACAGGAGTCCAACTGGTGAAGTCAATGAGTATCATTCCATGGACAGCAAAAAKCTTTGGATCAGGCTGATAAGGAACAAACCACCCCAACAGCGAGTGTGCTTTTCGCACCACGTGCTGACTGCTGGATACTGACCGCCCCTGCGGTCACCCTCTGCCTAAGTAAAACCAGGGCTATGCAGAGAAGAGGAGCCCTGCGGSTCTAAGAACAGCACCCATATGCAAAGGCACCATACGGTAGCTGTCAAACGACTGTAGCAGGAGTTCATCCTAACCAAAGTTAGAAAATTCCTCCAGAAGGGAACAAACTTTTTCTGAAGACTGGACAGGCAAACTCACCAAAAGTCAGTTTCTTACACAGAAAACTTGTTGCAAAGCTTTAATGACGCTTTAAAATGAGTTTGAGAAACCACAGTCATCACAGGCTAATGATACTAAAACTACTGTTTAGCAACAAGAAAAAAACAGGGTTGAAATAACATATTTTAGACAAAGGAAGAGCTCCCTCTAGCTAATCAAACTGGATTCAGTAGCTCAGAAGCATTTCTTGCACCACAGAGCRATGCTGCACATACTCAGCTAGTACACTAGAGAAAGTACTGCAGTACAGTGTATACRTAGTGTATCAAATTCTACTTCTGCCCCTTGCTGCACAGGCTAAAGGACACCARCAAATATGACCATGCAAGCCAGTAAGTTCAGCTCCCTGAGCTGCCACCTCTGAGGTTACTTCCTTAACGTTTAGRCGAGTCCTGCTTCAAATAATAGTTTTTGCTGCTTCTTGCAACTCTCTACTTCTTACCAAAACAAACAAAAAAATCACAGCTCTCAATACTGTTTGTCAACCTGTGTAACGCAGGTTATGTCTTTTCCCTCTGCATTCCCAAGGAAGAAACGGCTAAGCCTAAATTGTTCAAATACCACTGAAATGCAGTTACTTTAGGGAGGCAAAGCAGCACCTCTTTAAATGCACCTAGCAGTGCTATGCAAAGGACTGTCTCAGTTGTGGAGACTCCGTTATCCTCTCAGTAATATTGGCAAAATATTGGAAACAGAGGTAATTTGGATACACAGCTGGTTCCTGACCAGCAGAAAGGCGCAAATACTTCTCCAGCAAAGTAAATTCCCCGGAAGCTAAGGAATGGGACTCTGCATTCCCCAAAGCGTTGAAGCCACCTATTCAAAACTCCTCTGAATACCAGCTGCGCTGACTTTGGCCCATGAGCCAAACTACTGACAGACCTTGGCCTTGGCCTTGGCCTCAGCAGAGACGGGGAGCGAGTCTTAAAGCAGCTTGACTGCTTTAATGCCCCTTCCGGAGCGGGCACAAAGCCAACATGGACCTGAGTTACTGTCTCAGCGTCATTAACATCCTTCTGATCCTCAGTTACAAGCTAGGGTACAAAAGAGTGGTTTTAATGGCTGCTGGAGGGGCAAGAGAGATGCAGGAGGAGATGAAAGTAGTTGGTTTTCCAGAGGGCAAAGGCAGCTACATCCCTGGAGGGAGAGCAGGAGGAAAGGCTCCCATTCCCCAAACCCAGCACTTGGGAAGGTTGAAGCACTCTGCTGCAAACAAATAATGAGGACTCACGTCATGCTTTTATCCTCTGCCAAGGAGCTCAGCACATCGACGAGCAGAAGAAAATATAGCTGCCCTGGCTTTACTGAGCAATGGGGAAAGAAAGCAGCTTCCCAACTGCRTCCATCTGGGGATGATGTCTAACCAGGGCTGGTGCAGGGGAGAGGCCGCAGAGCTGGACGTGGCTGGGGTACAGCTGGGGAGAAGGTCTCCCCAAGAGCAGACAGCCTCTTCCTTCTCCTCTGTCATGGRGCACAGGCAGTGCCACCTGATGCCRTAGCGGGAGGTGGCTGGGGGCCTGCAACGCCACAAATCTCCACCTGAACAGTGCCACGTACTTAAATGTCAGGCAATTTTCACCCTGCGCTGAGTGCACCCAAATACAGACGTTTTTTGTCAGAAATCACCATGTTTGTTCTTCACGATTTATGTGCCATGAAGGAAGAATTGATAAAGAAAATAAATGGAAATAGAGCTGAGAGTAAAATAATGACCTTTTTGAGACAGAGCTGTGCCTGCTTCCTCCCTAGCCAGCCATCAGACCCAATCCAGTATTTCTTCTTTGTTAGAGCAACACCAAACACAGTGATCAGGATCACCATAAGACTTTAGCTTATAGCTCTATATTCTGTTCCCTAAGAAATAAGTCCTATCCAAAGAGAACAAAGCCAGTAAGGGAAATGTAAAATCCAATACTTATCCCTAGCTGTATCAAGATGCTTAATTTTTAAAGCTCATCCTCTGTATGAATGTGCACAATGCTCAGACTTAAGCCTGCGTGTTTCCTTTCCCCAGAACAAAATCCCAGTTAAATACCTACTCATAGCCCGGGAGAGCCTTATGTACAGAATACCAGTTGGACTCCTGAGATTAATTGCTAAATTTCCTTCATCTAAACTTAATTAATGTGCATTCTTATCAGGGTTTATAAAACTGAGATATCACATGCACTGTGAAAAAAAGTTTCTAGAACTATAAAGGTCCAAAATTCCCTTTCTGGAAGAAAAAGATAAAAATTTCTGTTCCTGTATACTCTCTAATAGCCTAATAAACTGCAACTATCTGATTTTCTATTAAAGGCAAAAGACAAGAATTCAAATGTCTTCTATCACTGTATTCTGTACATAAAGTAATGTATAGATGTGATAAGAAAGTTAATGGATTTCACATTGCTTGGAGTATATGCCAAAAAAAATAGAAGCAGCCAATTGCTATCTCTAATTAGGATTTCTGAGAAGTAACACTGTAGAGATGGATCGTCAGCTTCCTTAGGCATTTCCTACCCATGCCAGTCAAATTTATGTAACCCCTTTCCAATTAGTACCTTAATTGCCTTTCCATAACTAACAAACAAGTGCCAGTTGTTAGTTTACGTTAATTCACAGAGTCAGAGGAATGCTAATACACATCTACCAATGAGCAGGTGGCCTACCAGTAAATCACTGCTTTGCAGTGATCTCCAAATACAGCTATAGGTGGAGTTTTATTAYGAAATTAAGCCCGTAATGATCATCATGTAGGAGGCTAGAGTACTTTTATTTAGAAGAGGAAAGAAGTTAGGTGGAAGCTGCTATAACACATTCAGCTACACAAGAATTGCATAAATACCTCTGCTTTACTCCAAGGTTCGCTTGGCATTTTGGGCTGGCTTTGGTTATTCAACCACAGTCTCCTTTCACTGCACTGAATCCAAAAGGGATGCTGCTAAGTCAAGGACAGCGTGAGTAGGGCAGAAGGGACAGCTGAAGGACTGGGCAGGACGACACGGACCCTCTTCCCTGACAGGTTCTAGCTTGCGTGTGCTTTCCTGCCAGTCATCAGTCAGATCAAACATTTACGTTTCTTCAGTATTCCATGACAAGAAGCTTCAATTTTAAATTGCTATCTAGCATAACGCATCCTCCCAGAACATCAAACTAAGACAGAGTCAAACTTCTAAGAAGTAAGAAATTGGAAACTAGGATGTACAAGCTCACAGTCTCAGCTCTGTTTTCCCCTTCACACTGCTCTTCCCCTGTGCAGTCCAGCAAGACCAATGGAAAATTACTGCTACCATTCAGCTGTATTCCCAAGGTTAACTGGTCTCATTGGAAGACGGAGAGATTCACAGTAAGGAAGTTGGAAAAATTCCGATTGTAACGGAGACCAGCACAGCTTTGTTGGCAGCCGGGTGTTAAACGAGTGYGGCTTGCAGCATAGGATGAGTGTACACACACGTACACTAACGAAGAGACTGTTAAACATCAGAGACAGTACATTCTGCATGGAGAACAGACTAAGCTAGACTAAGGAGCTTTTAATCAGTCTAAATAACCAGAACTAGAATATACTATTCTACAAGTATACTGGGATATTTCTCCCCGATAGTTTAAGGTTGTCTAATAGTCTAAGATTCAATTTCTTGGCTTCAGAATTTTGCATTTTTCTACATATGGTGTTCTGCAAAAAGCACAAGACACAATCCAGCCATTTTACCTAATTTAATGAAGGATTTTCTAACCAGATTTTTTAAAACAATTATATAAACGTTAATTAAAGGAGCAAATGACTATGCAGCCATTTCTGTGATTAGGAGAAGGTACAGTAGGCTGTATGTGGCCTAAACAGGATGCAAATTCTAGTTACGCATTAAACAGTGGATCACATTCAGGCTCTGTCTGGTTGTGGTGACCAGAAGCTGCTGTTTACACCCTCCAGATTCAGAACCCCTTCAGACACGAGGGAGGAACCGAGACCTCTCTTTTCCAACTAGGCAGCACAATCCCACAGATGTTGAATGCTTCTACTCCACCACCTCCCCTAAACTCACCTCTTCTGCAGATAACAGAAAAAAGATGAGGAACAACTATCTTTTCCAAGACCCAGCTCAACTCACTGTTGAACGTTATATTCACTACTCCACCTCCAATGGCAGAGCAAGGACAGCACACTGCTAGATAGAATCATTACTGAGAACTTGGGATCCTGTGAAGACAGATCAAAGACCCATTTTGACTACACTTTTTAAAGCGGTAAAATCTGTCCATCAGATTCCCAATTGCTGACATTGCTCGAAAGCCCTCATCCATGGATTCCCACTCACTTCTGAAATGGAGAAAGCAAACTAAGCCTGGGCTGTCGGGTTGTACTGCCTCCACACTTCCACCGCGTGCCCCCATTAAATTTCAGGAAAAAGCGCTGGGCTGAATGGKAAGGTTTCTTCTTCTTCTTCAAAAGCCTTGGAATAGCACCCATATTAACACCTGGCTGTTCCAGCATTCTTTAAGGTCTTTAAAATATAACTGAGGTATACTTTCAAAAGATACTGTTACAGTACATAGGAATTCTTCTGCTCAGTGAGAGCTGTAGCAGAATTAAGCAGCATGATGCATTAAATAGAAATGACCTTGAAGAAAAGGCTGGCAATATACCAGCGGTGCTTTACCTACACAAAAATCAGGGTAATGAAAACCATGAATAGCTATGAATTTCCACCTTGTAGGCTAACTACACTGGTCCAATTTAGTTTTGCTTATACAAACGTTAGCTGAAGAATAAGAGAGTCGCATCAGTTAAAACTTCACACAAAAAAGTGGTGAGAAGCTTGAATTTCTTTTAATTATCAAATGTAATGGATATTAACTCTACATTATACATCGCATTAACACTACAAGAAGGATTTAAAATTGACTAGAAATGGCCAGTTTAACGAGCATTGTTCAAAATGGTCATGGGGATGGATGGCAATTGTGAAATTTTTCATGTGTTTTATATGCATAAAAACATAYATGCTTTTTTGTACATGCAGCTCAGGTTCTGACTTAGGACTGATCTAAGTACTGCTGTAATCAAGACAGTAAAACGTAATACCAAGATAAACCTAGCAATCTCTGAAGAAAGCAGAAGGTAGAAGTTCACCCAACTGGTACGCATTACTGTCAACTAAGGGCAGCCAAAGTAAACAGAGTCGGGGGCACAGCACGTAAATGCCAGCAGAGCACTTTATGCCTCACAACTCTTTGCGTTCTGAAGTCTGCATAACCCCAGTAGTACGACCATCTGGAACGAACACACTGTTTCTGTTAATGTTATTTTTGATTTCTCAAGAAAGTTCTTAAAGTTATACCTGGCATATTACAACAGCCTGACAAATAGAATTACACTGTGCTCCCAAGCAGGAGGATAAAGTGAAAACATCTTCTCTAGTGCCTTACAGCAACAGGGGATCCTGTTTGCACCCACTGCTACATTGCTTCTACATCCCAGTCTGGAAAAAACCCACAGGTGCTTGATCTGGCCACCATCTGCTCCTCAGTGCATCCTTCAGCAGGTGATTCCTTCCCAAGCACCCCCAGAGCTCCACCTTGCTACCAGAAATATTTCTGGTCAAGACCCTTCTCAGCCATGGAAGAAAGATGGTTGGTCCCCACGTGTGGACTGGTCTTCCAAGCGCTCTGCTCTAAAGCTGTCAACCAGTAACCAAACAACTGAACGTTATTTTGGAACATGCAGCTATGAAATACGGCCCGCTGCGACGACCTGCATCCCATAGCCATGGCATGCTTTCGAAAGGTACCGCRCGCAGGAATTCTGCATGACAGGAAGTCCAGCTGGAGAAAAAGGTGTTGGCCTAAACAGCATCAATATCAACTACAAGAATCAAAATCTGCGTTACTTGTGTTGCTTCTGTCAGTCACGCAGAACGAAGGAGCACTGCCTGAGTTAGGACCCTTCCCCGGGTGCGCTCAGCGAGAAAACGTTCCTGCGACAAACCTAAAACCCCTGCGATGTGCTCAGCGCTCCAGATCAATGCAGCAGTAACGCACTACACCCTCAGGAAAGTCAGTTTTATTAAGACACTGCGTGGGTAGTCCAGCAAATCACCCATCTGTAAACAATTTAATTAGAGCTCCGTCCTCAGAGTAACRGGCTAGTACAACAGCAGTCCACAGCGAGAGAATATTAATAGCCCAGTTCGTAAGCAAGGGAAACTCTCCAAGTCTGGGCTCGGAGAGGAACCTCTCTGATACTTCAGCCCTGTTTTTGCCTCAGCTCCTGCTCCTTTGCGTGCTCTAGGGCAAGTCGTTCAGCGGTTCTGCTCACACGATTCATGATGTCGCCTGAACAGGCAGAACGGTAGAAATATTCAYGTGCCTTTGGCTTCTTCAGAGTCGTACTTGAAGAGTTAGCTTACTTGCACGTTTTGGATCACCTCCTTATGAAGAGGAGCTTGCATGTGCCTGAAAACTTGGACGTGCCAGCTGATTGACAGCTGACTTCAGCACTTCGGTGTCAATGACAATCGCCGGCATTCGCTCCAGAACRTAAGTAGACCAGGCAGGTAATGACCTTCTAAGAAGTAAACACGGCTGAAATAACAGGACACTTGGCAGCAATTTTCAGTGCCAGACAAATGGCTGGATGCTGTGCAGCTGAACAGCTTTTACGGTATGTGTCCACTGTGCAAGAACGAACACCAGGCACCAGCGGAGAGCCGGGAATGGAAGCCCTGCCTCCAGTTTTATAGCGACACTGAACACACGACAGAGCTGTAGCTGCCCCCCGGTTCAGAAAGGCCAGTGCAAAGCTCACCGTGGGTGATGCTCCGCCCTGGCTTAAAGTGGTTTTTGAACTGCTGGGCAATGAATTTGGGCACTAGTCACTTATCCATCTAAAACTTAAGTGAGGGGAATACTTTGGACTTCCAAGTTTCTCTTTACTTCTGCTCATGCTATACCTACAGCTAAAGGACTGCACAGTGTCTTTAGCCCACACCACAAAAATTGGAAAGTAACTTTTCAACAAACCCCCCAGTACCACATTACATGCTCTGTGATGAGAAAGAATACTAAGCTGGGTATTGTCATTCTAACTCACGCCAACACTAGTCRTATTAGTAACACACTCAGAGACACCCAAAAGAGCAGGCCGGCTGTTGAAAAGGCTGCACACAGCTAAGTCGCAGCACCGTTGTCTCAGGTCTAATCATTCCTATTAACAAAAGATCAGGTTCAGGGTGACAGTGCCCCTTTGRTGCTATAGCACCTTCCATCCTGGTATTCTCCTAAAAAGCACACTACCTATAGGGCTGGCTCCAGTGAAGACCTGGCTGTCCTGCTTCCTCCATGTGGTTGCTCATGCTTTGCATCTCCGTCTCTTTTAAGTGTCTACATGCTTAAAGTCTAGCATACTGCTCTCCTCCTCCTCCTCTTCCATCTGCTTTTTCCTAAAAGCTCTGATTCTTGTTTTGGAAAAGCTTTAAGGAATGCCAAATGATAAGAAATGAATCTTTAAGCTGATTTAGGGGCATTCGGTCTTTGCCTTCAGTTGCAACAGATGCAGACTCAGAAATAGGAATTACAGTCCTTGGTGAAGTACAGACATCTTGAGAATTATATGATGGACTCCCAGAACCTGAACTCCCTATTATTGAACTACAAAACCTACAAAAACTACAATAAATGGCTTAGTTCATGCCCATATTACCTGATAAATCACAATATAGCAAGCCATTGCAGCACCACCTGTTAGAAGGAAGTGTTGATAGTTCAATAAAGGTAAGAAGCAAAATGGCTTTAAAAATAGTCATGAAAAACAAACAAGGAAAGACCCATGAGCAGTTGGGAATCAGTCCAGGAGTCAGATGACTTTAAAGATGTCAGAAGAAAATCTTAAAACATAGACAGTATTCTCTCAGCTCCTACAAGTTCATTTGTCATGAATAGCAATAATGCAAAATGAATCTTGTCAGCTGACACTGTACATATTTTCAAATACACTGAGTTGATGAAAGATTCATAATTACACGTATTACACTGGGCAGTTAAAATACAGCATCACGGAGCACAGCTGAACACTGCAGAAGGGATGTRTGGAAAGAAGAAACACCCACGGTTTATCTGATCATGACTGTTACACCCCATTAAGTGCTGCACAAACTGGTAATTGGATGTGTGAACAGACTAGAATTAAGGACAGCATGAAAACATTACAAGAAATGTTGTAAGGCAAGGCCTTTCCCTACTTCTAAGGCTAAAYGGTTTTCCTCAACTCTTCAGAGGTTTTAGTCCTAACCTGTCTTTTGATGCTGTCAGAATACAAAGAAATCCAAAGTTTCCAAAAAAACTCTTTGCAAATACTTTTTTCTGATCAGAGTAGATGAACCACCACAAAAATTGAGCCCAAGCTTTTGGCACAGGTTTGAGTTTCTAGGAAGTAAACTCTTCAAGTTCAGCTGTGTACTTTGATATAACTTCCTGAAGAGAAATACATAGCACTGCAGAATCATTCATACTGTATGAATTGCCCACACGTGTGCGTACTTCCCTCTTTCGATATAAAGGGAACCAAAAGTGACCAGCTCAGATTTAAGAGTTTAATTTTGAGAACCCTAAAGCAGAGCAGATTAATTCTGTCCTGAATAATAGCACCCAGTCTCAGGCTTATAATCCCATTTTCTCAGCACACAACAGTGAGTTCCTCAGGTATCCACTAGCAGTAAGGAATCAAGAGGAACATCAAATGTGACGACTATTTTCCCAATATGAAAGCTGACACCTTCAGAAGAAGGAATAGCTGTAAAGTAGCAAGTTTTTCATAATGCATCTCTTTCCAGCTTGATTTGCCCACATYAAGTTTCACTGTGCTGCCCTTCACAGAGGTACCCCAGGATAGCTGAGAAACGACGATGGTGGATGTGACACAAGAAGAGAGCACCCTAGTGTTGACCTCAGCCAGATTCTCAGGGAGGACAGTGTTCCCCAGGATGCCTGGTGAAAAATCTTGGAAGCACCTTCCTACGGTCCGAAAGCAAAGGAGAATCTCAACTAGAGGCAATCTGTCATAGCAGGGGGGAGCATGAAGGTACCTGATTTGTAACACTCGAGAGATATTAGCATCAGTTGAAAAATAAATATTATTTTTCACACAAAATGGATCCTCTCCTGAAAAATTCTCCTTAGTCAAAAGGTTTTCCAGATTAACCTAATCCGGTTGAGTGAATGTCAAGCAGTCCATCCACAATCCTCCTCGAGCCTTGTTCACTGACCTGGACCCATTTTAAGACAATCAAAGAGGGTTTTGCTCAAAACCAGTGCAAGTGTAAACTGCACAGGAAAGGTACTGATTTTGGAGAGCAGAAGGAGCTTTGCTTTGTTCTGCTTTAGTAAACTAATTGATCGCAGCTCAGCTCCCAGTTGTGCTGCTCTAAAAATCATCCTCACAGATGATGCTGTTTAGACAACTTATTGGGAATCTCAGCAGGAAATGAGGAATGAGGAAAACTGATTACACTAAATGAGGTAAGTTTAAGACAAATGAAGGAATGATGGCTTTTGCTCCCATGCCAGCTCATCAGGGTTGTGTCTTATTACACTCCCACCTGATCATACAGCAATTTGGGGAAAAAGGGTTAACGTTTTTTTCTACTCCACTTTCTGTTCCTTTTTTAAGGCACATTTTAAAGTAATCATTTATGCTTCATTTGAGGTATTTCATTCAAAGTCACAACATACTTAAAGTAACATCTTACCCTAAGAGCAGTTTAAGTGATAGATATTTCAAGGAGCTGCAGAACATGGATCTGAAGGCAGCAGCAGCAGCCCAAACGCTGTTTTCAGGACTGCAAGCCCTGAGCTCCGATCTGCAGGACCCAGTCCAAAGCCTGGCTGAACGACCTCAGCGGGCTGCTGATCTGAGAGATGGTTTCYGGTGGCGGCCGAAACATATAAAAAGCAGTAGCAAAGAGGCAGATCTACTTCTGTATAACTTATTATCCACATGTAAAAGTTTAATGTAGCTACTTGCACAACTATAGTGTATTTTCTGGAGTGTAATAGTCTTTTTCCTTCTGAAGAAACAAYAGCTCATAAATCAATAACTACTGTGGCCAGTGCACCAACACAGATTTATTCACAAGCTACTTGTTTCTTTGTACGCACTCAGGAGGAATAAATGGCTTTAATAATAGATATCATTAAAGAAGGATTTTAACAAAATTAAAAGTCTCACACAAAACTTATTGAGCTTCTGGGATAAGTTTGCTCACAGCTGAAAGCCTAGTATATTTAAGGGTGTCTGATCTTACTCTAACAATTTTTAGAACATTTCCRCAGTCCTGCTACAAAATCTGTGGTACAAATCACGATTGGAATGAGTAAACTTTCTCTTGGGAAAGAAATGAGTTGGCTTTGCTGTAATTTACTCAGTGTAGTTTTTTGAACATTTACGTTTGTGTAGTCTAACTAATGATAATACTGATGTGTTGTCTGTTTACATCTGGACCCGAAAGAGGAAAAGCACATTAATTTCAGGGTTACCTGTGGTTTTTCAAATATTAAGATGCTGGAGTAGTCATGACCAGGTGTCTGTAACTCAGAGGACAGAGGATTTAAATTACTATTCTGTCAAAGACCTGCTTGCTTGCTYGGGTTTTCTTTTGGGCACATAGCCTAGCCTTTGAAAAAATGAGCAATGCTTGGTTTAGGAAAACAGTGCTGCCATCACTACATTGGGTCTTTTGTTCRTATTAACAATTTATCTTTTCATTGTTATTCTACTGCTGTGCAAACCACACCATGGCAACTGCATCTAGCAGCATATTTAATTCAGCCTTACAATTTCATTAACTTTGACACATTTGGGAATGAGCAGGTTCAAAAGACTGCGTGTTGCCAAACAGCAGTAATTGTATTTCTTCTTCTGAAAAGTGAGTGTGCAAAGAGACTGTTTTTAGCAGGGTACCCAAAAAGTCTTTAGCCCCTCTGCTGAGAAGTGCCATTTTGTCAAAATCAATCATTTTTGTTAAATGTTAATCCAATCATTTCATTGAAAAGTCAGTGTAGGCTTCTTAGGTCCAAGAAGGAAGAAAAACAGGAGGGGAGAAGAAAAAGACCTACAAACATACATGGAAGGAGAACAAAGAATTTTGAATTCAATTTCATAGCAATCTCTATGCTTGATGAAAAAAAGACATATGAGCTTTAATCTTTATGCAGTGCACATAAACTAGTTCCACCCTGACAGAATATGTAGTCAAGCCCAGGCCTTACCTGCAGCAATTTTCCAGAACACATTGTGCAGTGTATAGTTCCATAAAGCCCCCTTGAGAAACTGCAGAGCCAACCCGGGTTCTTTTTCCTTCTCAAAAGCCCCCATCAGGAAGAAAGATTCTCAAAGACAAACTACATGCTAGAAACATCTCTGTAACCTTAGTYCCACACTGAGGTTAAATGAAAATAACTCATGCAACATAAAAAAAAAAAATGAAAAAATTAAGGAAAAAAATTGTTAGCCAGGAAAAACTGCAAAACCTGCCATCCCATGCTACAGAAGTTAAGAGCATAAGCTGAGGTAAAGAATAACAGAATATTGTCAACTTAGATTTAAATATTATTCTGACATTAAGAACCGTAATACTGTCTTGAAAACTTTTTTCAAAACAAACTGAAGTCTTTTTCACTATTATCTGAGGGCTCAAGGTTCGTATTTCTTCAGCAAGTACAGTAGAATTTTTCTTAAACAAAAGACCCACATAAACAGGATATGGAAAATAAACTGTTATTTGAAATATTTGGCATCATTCTGTATAAACAGAGCCCATTTGTGCCAGCAAGGTGAACAGTGCCGAGAAACATTCCCGGACCCCGGAGCACCACGTCTAGAAGCACGATCCGCAGCAGCACTTTGGCCACGGCCAACTGTCACTGAGCCAGCCAGCACCCGAACACAGCTCAGGAGTCAGCACAGACCAGAGACCACCCCAAAAGGTAATCCACTTGTGGTCACTGTATTTGGGAGTTCAGGAGAGTTTAGTAAGTACGGGTGGTTCCTGCAAGTTGGGTGTCAGCGCCAGAGAAGGGTTCTGAGCACGTTTCATTTACAAGCTTTGTTATAACCACCCAGAACAGTCATGGGAACAGACAAGATGCAGCGTTTTAAAGCTAATGTAATGTTTGATACTACCCTTAAAGAGAGTCATCCAAGTTCACAGAAAATTGAATGACCTTAAGTTTACTTGTAATTTGGCAGAAAGAACTGCAAGTCACCCATCTGAGATTCAACCAACAGTTCCATGSTGTTTTACTATTTCAGAGATGATCCTTAGTTATATTCTCATCCATTTTAAATAGTATCAATATTGACTTATCTTCATCACAACTAATTAAAATCATTTCTTTAGAAAAGTGTTGATTGCAGAGGTTCTTAGAGTAAATCATTTTCTGATATACAAGAATAAAATGTTTAAGCCCTATTTGTGTAATATGTCACTACATATCATGCAAATTCCCATCTCTGTTCCACGCACATTCAAGGAGAACCCAAACAACCTAGCTGAGACTTCCCTAGCTGTACTCTTTCTCAGACCAAAGAGGGGTGCAAGTTTAACAGTCCAGTTTAGTTTTGTCTACTAAAGCTGGTCTGTTTTCACTTCCTGGATATTCAAATTTAAGCGCTGTCTACTCAAGAACTCAGCTATTCTGGCTAGTCAGTGCATGAAAAACTCAAGGTGACTGTGGGAAACAAGCATAATGTAATATGAAAACACAGCACTTGGACAGTATCCTTTAACAGCATTTCCATGAGCGCTCACTGACTCCTTAAAGCCAGTGGATTGTAAACTGCATATCCGTGAACCACATGTTACAGGGAAACAGTTTGTAATCCCTCTATTAATCCTTGGCATCAGGGTACATACAGTATAATTATAGACTGCAGCAGAATAATTTGAAAACTTTATTCCACGGGGCCATAATTATATCCTGGCTGTAATCCTTTAATTGCCAATATCATTTAATGCATTATAGACATACCATATGACTAAATGAACAAATGTACTAAAACATCCYGCAAGCAAGCCACAGCAAAAGCAACAGCATAGCCAGTGATGTGGGCTATAAAACAAGATGCATGATTAATAAACAACAGAATACAGAGCCTAGAAACATCAGAATTCCTACTGTCACTATTTGTTGCACCAACATTTGGTTTTCTAGGGTACCTTAGTGGATGCACAGAATAAAGCTACTGAAAGAAGTCTGTAGCAAATGCTAGTTATGTCAATCAACCATCAAGCAAAGGGCAGAAATATTTCTAGAGGTTCTTTGGGAAGAAGTTAYGTGGCTTTTAACTGCAACAGATGCTCACCTACTGCAAAACGCAATGAAACCACAGATGATCATATACCTTGCTGCTRCTGAGGACTAGCCTTCTGGTCATCTGTTATTTATATTCTCCACATTGACATTGTYAGCATTTTGTTTTTACCCTAGAAAACAAAGGCCAGGGAGGCTGACACAGTTTGCTTGTATCTTTTGCTTAACTGTAACCTGATATACAGCTTATGGGACCAGAAGGAAAAATGTTAAGAGGAAACAACTGGGAGCCCAGCTGTTAAAGTCTCTGGTAGGTAGTTCAGTGTTCAGGAATCTCTTTATTGATCCAAGAGTTAATTGTATTTTTAACTAATAATTACTAATATAAAAGCATATACAGTTCAAATATAGSAACTGGATCTTGGGGTTTCCCTTGGCCACTCCAGTCCCCTGATGCTAGATCCAGATTCCCATATCCATTCCTGGCATAACAGGCTTCAGTAGAAGAGACCACTTCTACCTGCCGAGGCATTTCCTCAGCAGTTGTTCCTATCACAAGGTTAGTATCTTAGAGGCAGGCATCACCTGCCACATTAAAAAGGCTTAGCCCTATCTAATCCTTTCAGTAAACACCAAAGGAAGTAAATGACAATCCCCAGAAATGCACCTGTTTCCCTATCCAAGGTGTCTCTGAAGGACTTAGATGCTCCAGAGAAAGGACAGGAATCAGGACATCATCACATCTAGTATTTCATAGGGTCTGACTTTGTTCTTGCTCACTGAATAAACTTCAGTCACCTCAGGCAGATGGTCCAGACACATGGACCCTTATCACCAGCTCTGGACTCTGGTGTTATTCTGTGGGCCTGGTACGTGCTTGACACCTCAGCAGTGTATCTTCTATTTTGTATGGAACAGATCTTTATTGGAATTGACCCAAAATCATAGAATCATAGAATCAGTAAGGTTGGAAGGGACCTCTGGAGATCACCTAGTCCGACTCCCTGCTCAGCACAGTCACCTACAGCATGTTAGACAGGATTGCATCCAGGCAGGACCACCAAAGTACAGACCAATAGTGAAAACAGAAATAAGGAGTAATACAGTTTTGCATTAAAAATATATACTTGTTTTCATAAACAATTTCCTTAACTACAGAGAAAGATAAAACTATTAAAAAAAARGGGGGRGGGAGAGAAATTCCTCCACGCTAACAACCCAGGACTCTTCCACATATTCATTTATATACAAGATGTACTGCCTGTTGGGAAAGGTAAAATCTTTTATTTCAGACCAGCTGATGTAACTGGGAAGAACAGATACGCTCCTGGGAACAGAAGTAAAGCAGCAGCAAAGACAAACTAGAGACAGATAAGGAACAACGAAGAATAATTTAGCCTAGTTATGTTCATCAGTTGAACYGAAGAGAACTTAAAGTGGAATAGCATTAGAGAAGCAGGAGAGGTAACAAGGAGTTTRTTTATTTATTTAGAAGTACTTACGAAACCTGTGCCTCTTCCCAATACAACACCTAGCTTTTACTGTAATATAACTGTATAAAATGGAAGTATCAGTTAATCCCTAAGAAATTATAAAGCACTTCCCTTTCTTTCCGATTCTGCTGAACCGAGGGTTCAGCAAACATCCTGATTTAGCTTGACCTCTACTTCTACAATAGCTGAAGGCAGCAGATGGATTCTTAGACTAGCTCAGGAGCCTTTCATCCGCCAGGCAGGAGAGTGCTGTAAGACATAAAGGCCATTGAAACGACACTGCACATAGAGGCAGCAGGGACAGTTTTCTTCCTGAACTCTGTGACAAGTGGCAGTGTGCATGAGAAAGCCACTGCCTCGCAGGAGCTCTGTGCTGAACGCAAGAGCGCGCAGCACGGCAGCTGTTCAGATACGCTGCATTTCCTGAGGCATATCAACCCCGCTATGCTAACACACCCATAACTTACATGTGAATAAGCTGCACTTTACAGGAGATGCTCTGAAACTCTTCACAAAAGCACACAAAGTGGAGCTAACAAATAGCAGGTTGGCACAGAGCTGGGCTAAAGCAGCAAACAGGCTGTTTAGTTCAAGAATTTTGAGGTAAAATATCCTGAAGTTACTTCAAAGAAGAAGCAGCGTAACACATCCTTCAGGAGCCACCACTCTTCATGGACATAGTGTAGTGAACAGTGTCAGCCCTGCTTCCTCAMCACTCTGCTTTGATGTGTGCCATCCATAACACTTACAGACCACATCCAAGGCCAGGGTGGGGCTTTTTTCCATTAACTTTGAGTCCTTAAGAATTAGATGCTACATCTGTGATGGACACCATAGACTTTTATAGTCAATGGAGAGGAAAAAGCAGCAGTGGATTAGTCCACTGTTTTAGATGGGTATCCTTGGATAAAATAAATTGCCTTCCGTTTACAATTCCACTAGACTCTGAGATAAAAGTGACCATGTCAGACATCTGTATCTAACTTTCAGATAATTGTGTAAGAGTAGATAAATATTAAGGCATTGTCTAAGAGGCAGCCCCTAGAACAGAACAAAAACATACACAGATCAATCAACTTGCCCCAAATTGATGCATCATGGTCAGGACTGATGTGGTAGATGGTAGTAAAAACTGGAAGGTGATCTAGAACATCAGAGGTCCAGGCTCTGCATCAGTAATGTCACTGGGAGTCTTTTCCACTGACCTTGGATCAGGCCATGAATGTCTACAGAAGAATCATTAGATCTGGGACAATAAGAAACAAAACTCGYCACAGARCAAAATTCACTAAGCTGTGAGGTATATACAACTCCACTTCTTCCACGTACCACTTCAACTTGCTATCAGCGACAGCAAAGAAACCTAAGAGGATGAAAAGTAACATGGACACTCTTATTTGCTGTTTTCCTTCCTATGGTTTTCCTTTCCCTTTCAGAAATGCTCTTGCTAAAGTCTAGCTTATGAAAACGAGGTAATGGGTTATTCCTTTACCATAGTTTTACCCAAGTTTTCATTCACTGTAACTATCTGACAGCCACCACACGGCACTTTTTAATATTATGCGACACTATTCAATTAAGCAGGAGGCTGCATATCCCTGCTCAGTATTCCTGGTGATTTTAAGTAAGTTTTTCCATTTGTTTCATCTCCAACACTTGTCTGGCACAACAGTATTTTTTCCAGATGAGAGAGAACCCAGTGATCATAAAGAATGAATTATTTACAGAAAGATCAGTTCTCCGGCTCACATCAAGACTTCACTAATTGTATTTAATTGAAAATACCGCACTGAACATATGCACACAGTGTTCTTCACATTCATAAAAGCCTTAAGTGCTATTAAATACTACTGAAAAAGGAAAAGGCTCAGAGGATTGGTAGCAGGAAACAATACCTTCTAGTTCCAGAGCACTGACTCAAATTCAGTCAAAGTTAATCAAGACTAAAACACATCATCTGCTAATTGGTTGATGGGGACAGGCAATCCCATTTCCTAATGCAAAAATGATACCATACACCCTCACCAAAATCAGCTTCCAGCTGTGCAGCTGCACAGCTGTGCAGATTAGATTGAATTTCTTGCTGCAGTTTGCCTTACCTAAGTTGTGCCTCTATGAAGCTGACTCCACAGTCCCACCACTTGAAGCAACAYTGTTGACCTAGATGTTTATAGCACTTTTTCAATAACTTTAAAACTTTTCTTCTTTTTTCTTCTTCTCTAAACAAGCTGAGTAATCAAGAACAAGACAGGAAGTGAGAAGTATCTTCACCAGACCTACCCAGCAACGAGTAGCAAAGCTCAAGACCAGATTCGGTCCAGGTTCATTGCTTTATCCAGTAAAGCTATAGGTTCACTGAACAGAGTTAACTAATCTAACAGCTCATTGCTTCCAAAAAAAAATGTGAGGTGGAGGAGGATGTTCCCCACTGAGCTCTCCATCCCAATTGCATATTGTAACTCTGCTACACCAACTCCAGTTGGAATTGGACCTTTCAAAAAGTTAATTCAACTTATTAAGGTGACAGAAAAGTAAGTCCAATACAAACAGGTGAACAGGCTGGATTAGCATGTCAAATCATGTCACAGAAGTGTCCTGTGTCCAATGGAGCCTGCTCCAGGGAGAAAGTGAGAACACAATCCCTTCAACAGCAATGAACTATTGAGCCATTTGGATACTTCTGAAACTCCAGCCTAAGTCACCCTACAATTTCCAAGCAAATAAACCTTTGCTTCAGATTCAAACTGCATAAGCCAATCTGAGCATTCAGAAATGCAAATAAAGAGAAATCAACTAGTTTGTCAAATATATTATCTACTTAGCCTAGCTACTTCTAAATGTCAGCTCCAGTTTTACTCTTTACAGTCCTGTGTGCTTCAGCAGAGTTTAATCTGAAATTGTATCGCTGAAGACTGCTATGCTAATACCACCACACCTTTAACTTAGACAAAAACCCACAAGTACCTTTACATCCAAACATACAATTTCCTATTCTAGAAACACTTATCCTAGCAGGCTGAGTAACTGATGCCTTTATCTCAACATCTCTGATGCCAGTCTCCCAAAACCTGCCCTGATGCATTAGGCATTAACAGAGCATTCCTTAAGAAAGCAGGCTTTGCACAAGTACAGCAGTAGCTGCTACTGTTTAAAAGTGTCTAGGGGCACGCTAGATATTTGCTGCCCCTTCTAGTTTTAAATCGTCAACTCCTTCTTCTGTCCAAGGGGATTCAAATCCAATGCACTACACTCCTTATCAGGTGAGCATCTGAAACAGATTAAGGGAACTGAACTTGCTGTTCACAAATCACTGTGGGGATCATTTACAAGATTCATTGCAAGAAATCCATGAAGGGTTACTGAAAAAAGCAGGCCTACTTTGACAACAGGCTCCAATTAGCCAAATAGTTTTTGTAAAACAGAAGTAGCAGAAAGCTAAGGGGGTAGCAAGTCACATTTGCATTTGCACTCTGACACAACTCCTCCTGAATTCTTGTCTGCCCAGCAAGGGTCTAAACCTCTAAACCATGCTACGTGGTCTGTAGTACGAAGGTTAGGGCACCCTTCCAAAAGGTGGGAGGCTGGGAACCTTAGCTTCAGGACATTCAAACATCCTACGTTAGAATTCCTACTGCCAGAGTTCTTACGAAGGGGGAACATAAGCCCATTTCCTTTGTTTTCAAAGTGAGCCTTCCTTTCTTTTCAAAAAGAAGTTTTCTTGCCTGTGCCTTACGYTGGAATGCTGAGTAAAGAGACCACCTCCTGCTAACCCTTAAGATGTTTCAACGCCTGTCTAAAACTGGATGCAAAATCATGTAACCATCTCACATTCCTGGCATTCCCTGTTTTTCATCACCAAGCAAATGTGTAAATGCATCACCACACACTYGTTCAGTGCATTGAACATGCAAGCCTGCCTCTAGACAGTCTGTGCTCAGGGTTCTTGCTTTTTTGCCTTTGCAGCAGAATCTAGAAAGTCAATCACGCAGCGATAAATTACTTGCATCTTCAAAATCCAATACCATTTTGAGACCAGCTGAAGGGACAATGCTCTTGATTTCAGGTGTAATTCTGAAGCACGTTATTCTCAAGATCAGCTCTTTTGCTTGAACTAATAACCTCTGAATCCCCAATAAGCAAGTTAAGTCAGAATTCTTAAGCCTTATTCTAAACTTTCTCTTTTTTCTCAAGCTTTTGCTTAAGCAGATGACTTGGAAGGGAGCAGGAAAAAAAATCATTCAACTCAGGACCAAAAAAAATTGTCCAGCATTTTAAATCTGTTCCTAGGGATTTAATCCAAGACTTGCACACACTGGAAGTCTGTATCTTACAATATGTCGCAAGAAGACTCGGCATAAAATGGTTTAAATATACACAAGATGATGTCACTCTGGAACAAGCTGAAACAGTGCATGTTATATTAGATTATCTATTTTTTCTCTTAGAGGCTTGAGCAAATTTTAATTCAATGTATTGAATTGCAGCAGCACAGCTCCTCAGCTATGCTTTAAGTTCAAAAGCATTCAGAAGCAGGATCAAGTTGTGCAGTTGCCTTCACCTTATTTAATTTATAATTTACGCTGAACAAACAATTGCTTAGTCTCAATCCCTCCATACCTGTCAAAACCCAAAAGTTTTTGCACCTTGCAAAGTCCTTACTGGGTTACATAAACTGTTACAAGAGCAGACCTGCAAAACTTCTACTGCCAAAGATCAAATACCAGCAGAGACAGAAGCAGCAGGATTTGCTACCATATTTAGATTTAAATCACAGAAGAACAAACACTGTGTTTCCAACACAACCTGTAAAGGGTAGTTAAGCCCTCGAACAGGTTGCCCAGAGTTCACGAAGGAACCTGCATTCATAGAGACACTCAAAACTTGAATGGCCTTGAGCAACAAGATCTACCTGAAGCAAGCCCTGCTTTGAGCAGGAAGTCAGACCCAGAGATCTCCAGAGGTCCCTCTCAACCTTAGTGTTTCTGTGACTCCATAGACACTGACATATAATTGGAAAGCTAACCTGGGGAGATAAAAATAGAGAAATGTGTAAATCAGGACTACCACAAGTATTCATAAAGATGTTAACAGCTTTTATTTCACTGGTGCAAGGCAGCATGTCGTCCAACACTCACCAACATCAAAACAAAACGTCATCTTCTATAAAACACCTTCAAAAAATTCAAAACAAAGTAACAGTGGCTACAATAAACTTCATACAATACCGTAAATCACTTAGCTTGTCATTCAAACAAAAGCAAATCATTTTCTAGCATACATGGCTTTTATTTTATTTTTTTGCTAAAAAAAAAAAAAAAAAAAAAAAAAAAAAAAAAAAACAAAAACCAAAAAAAATTCAATAAAAACCCCAACACCAAAAAAACCACAAAACAAACAAAAAAAAAAAAAAAAAAAAAACACACACCAGAACAACTTCAATACATGCCTCACACCTGGAAATGCGTAACATCACTCCATGACATTGACAGCTGTTTGTGCTGAGAACTAGTCATCAATTCACCCTACCAATACCATAAAATACAAAGTTATATGAAAAACCTACATTTGCAAAGTACATTCCCAATCCTGCAATCTAATCTGTTTGGGCAGGTACCTGCATCCATTCCAATTCCTCTGAAGGCAAGATGGTATTAAAACTAGTGCTCCATTGCTCAAGATTTGATTGCAGAATCAGGGCACAGGTAGGAAAGCTTAAATCTTTTCTCCTTTCCACAGGCAGTAAAACACTGCYTTATTCTTTTAGATTCAGTTTCAGTAGTATTTGCACAACCTCCTAAACACAGACTTACCCATTTTCAATTAACTCACACTTTGGAAGAAAAAAGGCTTTAAAGTAGTCAGCAGAGAAATGGCTTTCACTGAAATGACTTGGGGCTGTATATTGTGCTATAGTGCATGGTGGTGATCCAAATGCTTCCAGGAGATAACCACATCCATTTTCAGAGTTTACAGTACCTCCTGCCTTCCTCTGCTTTAAATGAGTTTCTTCATCAGCAAGATATCAGAGACCTTGTTGCCATTAGATGAGCATTAGGACATAACTCCAAAGACAGGATTATGACGACAAATGCTAGGGCCATATTCTTCATAGTCCTTCTTGGTGTGACATACTTGGAAAAATTCTGGCTATGAAAACATAAAACAAATCCCCCAAAAGCATAAGAACACATAAAGTAGAGAAAAAGAAAAGATGTATAAAAATATATATAATTTAATATATATATAAGATACATAATTTACAAAAATATAATTTAATATAAATTAATCATTTAAAATTTTTCTAGATTGGAACTTTATGATGTGGTATTACATCTTTATAGCAGAAGAAAATTAGAAATTAGAATTAATCAAAAGAAGTTTGTCTGGGCAAAAGACTGCAATAAGATATCACAGTTTGGAGATACGAATTGTTCCAGTTTTCTTGCATTTGCTTCTCTCTCATATTTAAAAAGCTTGGTTTGGATCCTACACTCCTGAAGTCCTGGCTAATCCCAAGTGCTGGCTTCAAGAACATAGACATTACATTACAGCTATCATACACAAGCTACTTCAAAAATCAAGTCAAATCACAATACTCTTATTCAGGTAAAGCATATGTACTGGCTCAGTACAAGTTTCACTGAGGTAAAATTTAGGTAAGGACTCCAGGACGTGACATAGTTTAGGTTGTCAGAATGAAAATAATTAAAACCTAGTACTCACATCAAATATAGCCAGGAGACAATATGCAAGAAAGAACATTCAGAATCATTTTGATAAAGACTTACTGTAGAAGCCAACATGGAGCCTCCAAACCAAACTGCGTAACGCTGCATGTGGTGCGTTATCACTTGAACTTCGACTGGCTTGGGCTAAGAGAAATAATTCACATTTAATTAGTTTACATTTTGCTGACAAGATCCTTATAAATTGAAGATGTCCATTTTAATTGCCCAGACCTGGATATTTTCACCCTCTCCACTCACATCATCATCTCACAATTAATACTCAGTCTCCCACGTCCCCTAGGAGACCTAGTCATAAAACTCTTCATGATTAGTTAATATTAAATAAGCAAATAAGTAAATAACTGAGTAGTAAATAAGTTTCATATGCTGACTTTGACACTGAAGGACATAACAGTTACATCTCTCTTGTCTACTACTAAGATCATGTCTCTCCCAAAAGGGAAACCAGAAGTGCCCTGAGAAACTGCTCACGGTAACTTTAAAATTCATATAATGACACGTAATGTGTTGCCAGGCTATCAACAGATTTAACACCACATGCAGATATACCACCTATTTCACAATTTCACTARTCAGGTGAAATTTTTCAATTTTATTTCTGACTACCTTCCTAAAGCCCTCTTTCTGATGTTGCTACACGAGCAAAATCCCTATTAATATATACACACTAGTTTCAGGGTCATAATGTTTGACTTGCTCACATAACCAATGCATCCGAAATTCTTTCTTACTTTTATCCGACCACCGCTGAGTTCCTCACTAAGTCGCAATCTTGCATCCACAACTCTTTTCAAGTCCCTTTGCAGTCGTCGTCCAAAGTCCCTGAACATTGTGGATCCTCCTGAGAGGACTACATTCTGTGAATAAAATAAATACCCATTCTTCTTTAAATGCACCTTCAAGTGAGTTTCCCAATAACCAGTAAGAGGTGGCTGCTTCAATCGTAACACCARTAGGGAGCTGACAGGTGAAACAAAACACCTTAAGCATTCTCAACTTACATGGTAAGTACCTTGTAGGTTCCTGACTCCCTACACATTCTCTCTTTTTTGTTTAAAGAATTCTATTTAACTGATTTCTTGTAGGTTCCACTGCACAATTAGCAAAAACCTCAGCTATGCTGAATTAAGTTCTATGCAGATACGTTATTACAAAGTAGAAGGGTGCCATTAAAAYAGTTAACTAGTAATTTACATGTGCAAAACAACAGAAAAAAGAACTTCATCAAYAAGTTTCCCAAAGATGCTCATAGTAAGTAGTTTTGCTCCTGATGACAAAAAAAAAGGCTCTAGGCTGGACATACCATTGTTACTGTCTTTCAAAACAGAGGTAAAGTTATGTAGATCTCAATTTTTGAAAACTAAGCTCGTTAACATGGCAACTAGCATAATGAAAGAATCCCTGTACCAGTGTTTTCAGCCTAGAAGCCTGCATACAGATCTAAAGAAGCAAAGACATGCACAGTAACCATTCACACTTGCACTGTGCAGAAGTAATGGCTTGGATTTTAAGCAACTGACAACAAGGAAAATCTTGTTTGTAACTTGTAAACTGAGAAGAAAGCTGTTTATGAATAAAATCTCTGCATGTCATAAAAGCCATTATTATAAGGAAAGAGTCTGGACAGGGGAAGACTTTCCTTTGGTTGACAACAGGATTAGAAACCTTCTGGGCAGGCTGGACATCCACAAATCCACAGGCCCGGATGGGATGCACCGACGGGTACTGAGGGAGCCAGTGGATGCTGTTGCCAGGCCACTCTCCATCATCTTTGAAAGGTCCTGGAGAACTGGAGAGGTGCCTGAGGACTGGAAGAAAGCCAATGTCACTCCAGTCTTCAAAAAGGACAAGGAAGAGGACCCAGGCAACTATAGGCCGGTCAGCCTCACCTCCATCCCTGGAAAGGTGATGGAATAGCTCCTTCCGGAGGTCATCTCCAGACATATGGAAGAAAAGGTGGTGATCAGGAGTAGCCAGCATGGATTCAGCAAGGGGAAATCCTGCTTAATAGCCTTCTCTGATGGAATGATTGGCTGGGTAGATGAGGGCAGAGCAGTGGACATTGTGTACCTTGACTTCAGCAAGGCTTTTGACACTGTCTCCCATAACATCCTCCTAGAGAAGCTCAGGAAGTGTGGGTTAGACAAGTGGACAGTGAGGTAGATTGAGAACTGGCTGAAAGGCAGAGCTCAGAGGGTCGTCGTCATTGGTGTAGAGTCTAGTTGGAGGCCTGTGG